>NW_026595981.1:11951466-11954420 GCF_907164565.1 Psammomys obesus | reverse complement strand
GTGTGTGTGTGTGTGTGTGTGTGTGTGTGTGTGTGTGTGTGTGTGTGGTGTTGTTTTTGTGTTTTTCCAGATAGGGTTTTTCTGTGTAACAAGAGCCCTGGCTGTCCTGAACTCACATTGTAAACCAGGCTGGCCTCAAACTCATAGAGATCTGCCTATCTCTGCCTCCTGAGTGCTGGGATCAGAGGCGTGCACCACCACACCAAGTTTATAAAGAAACCAAAATTATAAAATTCTCACTACAGGAAAAATGGTCAACTTGTAGGTTGGTGAATTGATGTTTGAATTGTGACTGTAACATGAAATGCCAACAAAGTATTTTTTCTTTGGTGAAACAGAAAAAGAAGGCTATGACCTCATTAAAAAAAAAAAAAAAGTTTTCTTTTATTTTTCCCTTTCTTTTTCCACCTCTTCCTGTGTTTTGATTTCTTTGACATAGTATCTCAGTAATCCTGGCAAATCTTGAATTCCCTATGTAGGCAAGAATGACCTTAAACTCCTCATCCTCCTACCTCTGCTACTGAAGTGCTGGGATTACAAGTCTGTACCATCACAACTGTTAATTTTCACTTTTGTTCCTATACTTCTAACATGAATTTACCAGAAATTGAAATATGTTCTCTAAAAGTAAGCTTGTAATATCAGTCACTGAACTATTACACTAGAGATAAAAGAAAAGGAGAAAAAAAAAAGCAAATTACGCAATGCCCTTGCTATTCTTAGATAGCTTTACATGCTCTCTGCCCAGGGTGAAGGTAATTTAACCAGTATTCTTGTTGGCACAGCATCACTGTCATTTTTCTTCCTTTATCTTTTTTTTAACTCACTGTAGACCAGGCTGGCCTCGAGGTAAAAAATTCAGATTTTGGGACATTTTGGATTTTTAGTTAAGTATGTTCAACCTATAAACTGCCTTTAAAAAAATATTACTTATTTTTTGAGACAAGATCTACAAGGTAACCCAGACTGACTCCAAAGTTGTTAAGTAGCCTAGACTGGCCTTGAATGCCTACTTTTTCTGGCTCTAATCTCAAATACTGGGGCATCACATCTGGCAATAGTCTCCTTTTTAATGGAATCAATAACTAGGTGTCAAACTATTTTCTCAATTTTATTACTCATCTAACTACACAGAATTCTTGAAATAAAAGTTAGGTTATTGTGAATTCCAATATTTATGTTATTAAGTAAGACTCTGAAATAAAGTTTTGATATTATTTCACCATAATGTAAGTCACAATACCAAATATCTGAAACTACCTTAAAATCACGGTATCATTTTGTCGGTTCAAGTATCCTTCGTTTGCAAGTAAGTCCAAGCGGAAAAATCTATTATAGCCCCAGCATTCTCCAACTTCAAAGTCAGATGCAAATTCTCGAATGATATTTTTGGTAGGATCGTTGCAGGACTGATGAACCATTTCTACACGATATTCATACCTGAAATACAGAAACCATTAGTACAATCAGCAAAGTAAAAATAAGTAATTATATGAAAATAAACTTGTTACTCCAGGCTGAATTCATTTCCAAAAGCGGTATCATTTATTGAAATAGCAGTATTTCAAATGGGCCACTGCCTTAGTCAGCCTCACTAAGGCTGGGGCAGGGATAGGGGTGTTATTTTTTTTTTGACTTACACTTCCACAGTTCATCACTGAAGGAAGTCGGACAGGAACTCAAGCATGGCAGGCACCTGAAAGCAGGAGCTGATGCAGAGGCCCCAGAGGAGTGCAGCTTACTGGCTTGCTCATCACAGCTTGCACAGCCTTCTTTCTTACAGAACCCAAAATCATAGCCCAGGAATAACACAACCCACAATCACTAACTAATGACCTACAAGTTTGCCTGCAGCCTGATCTTATAAAGCCATTTTTGGGGGTGGGGGTCAAGACAGGGTTTCACAGCCCTGGCTATGCTGGAGCTCACTCTGTAGATCTCTAGCCTTTGAACTCAGAGACCCACCTGCCTCTGCCTAACAAGTGATGAGACTAAAGGTGTGTGCAGCTAAAGCAATTCTCTTAATTAAGGTTCTCTCTTCTCAAATGATTTTAGCTTGTATGAAGTTGACATAAAATTATCCAGGAAAGTCTACAAAGCCAAAGGTGGTGGCGCACACTTTTAACCCCAGCACTCAGGAGGCAGGCAGATCAATGCGAGGCCAGTATGGCCTACAAAATGAGTCCAGGACAGCCAAGGCTCTCAGTGTGGCCTATCTTGGGAAAGGTATGGTCTTAAAAATCAATTAGTGCTGTGCATTTGCTGGAAGAAACACTCTATAAATGTCAGTTTGGCCAACAGTTGTATTAGTTACTTTCATCATCTCTGTGACCAGCATACTTGACAGAACTTAGAAGTAAACATTTACTTTGATACATCTTCAGTCCATGCTGACTGGCCTATGTGTTTTGGCAGCAGAGTATGAGCAGAGGCTGGTCACTTCTTGGCAACAGGAAACAGACTTTTTCAACAGACTTTTAACATAAATATGAATATGCACTCAGCTTTTGGCTGTTATCTTAGTGTTATCACATACATACTACTGCATATAAACCCAAATATTACATTATTATAAAGAAATCAACAATGTTTACAGTATCCAGTATTCTTATCAATAGATATTCCAATAGACCAACGAACCAACAAACAAAAAACCCTCAAAAAGAGAGAATCAGTATTATATATTTTTGTTACAATCAATATGCTCTTTAGGTTAAAAATTTTTTTAATTTACTCACGCAATTTCCATTTCCAAGTCTATTTGGAGGGTATTTTTCTTGCTATCACTAGCTTTATAAAACCTAAGTACAGTGTTCTCTGGTACTTCATATTTCATATGGTTATAGCTTCCTGGGTCTGTTCATTTAAGTTTCTACCAAATATAGAAAAAAAATCTCATTATCCCATCTATCTATCTATCTATCTATCTATCTATCTATCTATCTATCTATCTA
>NW_026595981.1:11951278-11951456 GCF_907164565.1 Psammomys obesus | reverse complement strand
CTATCTATCTATCTATCTATCTATCTATCTATCTATCTATCTATCTACCGTGTATGCACTGTTCTGCCTACATGTATGACTACATGTACGGATGCATGTCAGAAGAGGGCACCAGATCCCATAGATGGCTATTTATTTCTTTATTTCTTTATTTCTTTATTTCTTTATTTCTTTATTT
>NW_026595981.1:11871052-11951268 GCF_907164565.1 Psammomys obesus | reverse complement strand
TTTATTTCTTTATTTCTTTATTTCTTTATTTCTTTATTTCTTTATTTCTTTATTTATTTATTGTGTATGCACTGTTCTGCTTACATATATGCCTGCAAGTCAGAAGAGAGCATCAGATTTCATAGATGGTTGTGAAGCACAAGTGGTTGCTGGGAATTGAACTCAGAATCTCTCAAAGAGCAACCAGTGCTTTTAACCTCAGAGCCATCTTTCCAGCCACCCAAATTCCAGGTCTTCATTAAGTCTCATAAAAAGAACTTCAGGAGTCTGTAGTAAGCTGTTTAACACTATTCTACAATTTTTGGAATTCTTTTGTATTACCATTTTGGCTAAATCTATTAGTAAACCTATCTAGTTAGTCTGTTGTCTACATCAGTTTAATCCACACCTCCGCTGGCAAGAAAGAAAGTGGCAGGAGAGAACCATCAGCTGAGCAGTGTCCTCTGAGGAAACACTCTGAATAGAAAGTTACAGCATGCGCCTTCAATCTCAGTACATGGGCAGGCACATCCTTGTGAGTGTAAGGCCAATATGATCTACAAAAGGGAGCTCTAGGACATCCAGGGCTGTGTAGAAAGACCCTGTCTCAAAACAAACAAAAGCAGTATAAGAAGCAAAGAGTACATACAGTGTATAGGGTAAAAACTGGACGGAATCAGCAGAAATTTTTCATTCCATGGGGCTAAGACAGCAGGAAGCTAATCACACAATGTTGCATAGAAGTAACAAAGATATCAAGTGCATCACAGACCTTGGGACTGATATTCCAGTCTCCACAGAGGGAAAAGTCGGGGTCCCAGAAACTGAAAACACTCCATGCCCTGGCCCCAGCTACAGACTGGACCTTGCAAAGTCTGCCTCTGGGCACAGAACTGACATTTACTTCATCCTTTGAGTGGCTCTAAAACAGCCTTGGACTGGCCTTGCTCCCAACAAAATATAATTATAACTGTCTTTCTCTTGAAATTCTAAGATCTGTACCAGAGGCTAATTTCAACTGATTTTCTTCATTTATTTGATGATTTGTTTTTTTTCCTCTATTTGTTTTTATCTGCCGTTAAATATTTTACTTTAATGGATTCCTTTATAATTGAATCCAATGTCCTAATGTCCAGGGTGCAGTTAAGTTACCTGAAATTTTTTTTTTAATTTTAATTTTTATGATGAGTCTTGTTTTCATTTGTGAGGTGGGCTCAGCACAGCATTCAGTTTAGATCTTACTGCTCCCCATTACAAAACAAAAGCCTTCCTCAGTGCTCTACCGTATGCCCCATTTATTACAAGTTTCTTTCCTGTGGCTGATAGAAACAGGGACAGTGCTTGGACCCTTGGAAAGCACCAACCACTCATTACTCCCTGCTACGCTTTCCTAAGGTTCATCCCCCAATCTCTTCCCTTACTTTTCTGAAGTCCTATTTAGAACTCTGCTAAACATGAAAGAGGAATCTGCCATCATCTCTAGATTTTTGTCTGGAGCCCTAACATCTCTGGGTATCCTACCTACTACACCTAGCTTTGTTGGTATTCCTAGACTGATTGTATCTCACTTCTCCTTTCATATACTGCACTGAAAAAAATGTTCATGGATTTAAGGAAGAATAACAGAGTTAATCATATCTTGGGAAAACTACTTTCACTAGGTACTTTATCCAGAAAATGTTGTATCATGTATCATTACAGCAGAAATGTTTATCTTATCCTTCTTATTCCATTTTTATCTGTAAGCAGAAGGTTCATACCAAACCATGATGTTGCCAGATGCTGATAGTTTCTGTGGCTATGTGATATTTGGAATTCTAGCAACTTTTAAGGGGGAGGGGGGTTGTTGGTTGTAGCTTGTTAAGTAGTTATATGCAAAGAAGAAACAAGAAGAAATTAGATATCCTGCCAGTGAATATCAAATTTGCCCCAAGGAACTCAATGGCCCTAATCAGAAGAAAGTAGTCTAACAATAATGTCGCCCACTTTCCAACTCCTGACTTTATTCAGGGATTTCTTTCCTTTCCTCTCTATCCTTTTTTCTCTTATCTAGTGTTAGGGGGTTGAAAGACTAGAAGAAAGGAGGTAGAGAAGGGTGAAAGAAAGAAGAATCTATAAAGTAGCAAATGATGGATACATTATTGAGGCCAAATATGGTGGCACACAACTGTTAATTCCAGCACTCAAAATTCAGCTAATGCTGTGACCCTTTAGTACAGTTCCTCATGTTGTGGGGACTCCCAAACATAAATTTATTTTCACTGCTACTTCTTAACTATAATTTTTGAAACTATTATGAATCAGGGTATATTTATTTTTGGAGACATAAGTTTGCTAAAGAGGTCTTGACCCACCGGTTGAGAACTGAAGTTCAAGAGGCTGAGTTAGGAGGATCATGAGTTCAAGGACAGTTTAAGTTACTTGGCGCAAAAGCAAAAAAAAAATAAATAAATAAAAATAAAAAATAAAAAAATCCCTGTCTTATAAGGCTCCACCCTCCTTGATGATTTCTAGCCAAGGAATGGCTGCTGGGTGAGGGAGAGACTTATTCAGTGGAGTAGCTGCTGATAAGGTGCTCATATTTTTGTAAATAACCTCCTTCCCATGTTCTTGCAAAGCAGCCCTAACTATAACTCACTGGGCTACAAAAAGACATGAAAGTAAAATGGGGACTACCTAAAAAGAAGAGACTCGGAGTTGGAGAGGAAAGAAAGAGAGTAATAGAGAGCAAATATAATAATAATAATAAAAATATATATGCATTTTATACATGAAAATACCACATGAAATTAGACATATATTTTCAAAAATTAAGTATATAAGTAGATATAAAAATCTTAAATTTGGGGGGCTGAAGAGATGGCTTAGAGGATAAGAACATTGGGTACCCTTCCTAAAGGTCCTGAGTTCAATTCCGAGGAACCATATGGTGGCTCACAACCATCTATAATGAGATCTAGTGCCCTCTTCTGGCCTGCTGGCACACATGCATGCAGAACACTATATACATAATAAATTAATTTTAAAAAAATCTTAAATTTAAGCCACTGTAAAAAGATTTTCAAAATTGTGAAGCAACAGTATGGTGCTTTATTCGATAAATGTCCTACAGTCTCAGCATTTGAATGCTTGGTCCTAGTTGGTGGCACTGTTTTGGGAAACTTGGGAGGAACCTTGTTGAACAGTTTGTCAACAGTTTGTCACTAAGGCAGGCTTTGAGGTTTAAGGCTTGAACTTAATTCAGTCTCTGCTTCCTACTGTAACTGAAGATATGAGCACTCAGCTGCTCCAGCTGCCTTCCTCTCTGATGCCACACTCCCCCACCATGATGGTGATGGACTCTTATTCCTCTGAAACCATAAACCCAAATAAACTCTTCCTTCCAAAAGTTTCCTTGGCCATGACGTTCTATCACAGTTATAAAATAAAATATTTTACAAAATATATTTAGGAAAAATAGTTACTTTTCATGAAAAATAGGTAAATACACAACAGACTTTTTGTTTTGTTTTGTTTTTTCAAGACAAGTTTTCTCTGTGTAGCCCTGGCTGTCCTGGAACGTATAGAAATCTGCCTAATTCTACCTGTTAAGATTAAAGTCATTTACCATGCCTGGCTCACAAGAGACTTAAAAAAACACAAACATTTAATCACTTCATATACATTTTCTATGTGTATGTATGTACAGCTCAGGAGACAACTAAGAGTTGGCTCTCTCCTTCCAGTGTCGGTTCCAAAATTAAAGTCAGGTTGTCAGACTTGGCAGAAAGTACCTTTACTGACTAAGCCATTTCACCAGCCAGTTTACTGACGTTTTTACTGTGGTACAGTTTTTACTTTTATCACTTGGAGACAATGATAAAGTTTGTATGAAGAAAACCTCTTCAGTTTATCAATAAATGTGAATAATAAACAGGGTATCAAGAGAAAATAGTTACAAGAACTGCCACTCCATACCAGCTTAAGAGACTGCAGACTCTACAGCTATGTACATCCTTCACAGAATTAACAATCAAAACTGGGCAGAGTAGCACTCTCCTATTATCTAAGCAGGTTGTAGGTAGAGACAAAATGATTTCAAATTCTAGACCAGCCTATGCTACACACATAGGGAATTCATGACCAGTCTGGACTACATAGTAAGATCCCATCTCAAACTCAAACCAAAAAACCAAACAAACAAGCAAAAAAAACAAAACCTAAGGGTTATGGATACAGTTCAGCAGCAGAACATCTGCACAGGGCCTTGTGTCTGATCCCCAGAACTACAGAAAGAGAAAGGAGAAGGGAAGGGAGAGGAAGAGAGAAGACAATACAAATCACGAATAGTGGCACGCATCTATAAGCCCAGCACATGAGATGCTGAGTCAGAAAACTATCAATTCAAAGCTAAACAGGGACACCCTATCTCAAAATAAATAAATAAATAAATAGATAGATAGATAGATAGGTAAATAGATAGATAGATAGATAGATAGATAGATAGATAGATAGATAGATAGATAGATAAATGAAAGCATTTCGTAACAATTGTTGAGCTGATGTGCACTGGCTGGTCTTATTTCAATTTGACACAAGCTAGATTCATCAGAGAAGAGTCTCTCAATTGAGAAGAGGCCTCCATGAGATCCAGCTGTAAGGCATTTTCTCAATTATTGATCAATGAGGGAGGGCCCAGCCCACTGTAATGTGGTGACATCCCTGGGCTGCTGGTCTTGGGTTCTGTAAGAAAGGAAGCTGAGCAAGCCATGGGAAACAAGGCAATAACCATCACCCCTTCATAGCCTCGGCATCAGCTCCTGCCTGCAGGTTCCTGCCCTAGGTGAGTTCCTGTCCTGACTTCCTTTGGTAATCAACACAGATATGAAGGTATAAGCTGAATAAACTTTCCTCCCAACTTGCTTTTGGGTCATGGTGTTTTGTCATAGCAATAAAAATCCTAACTAAGACATGAACCATGGAAATTTGTATTGAAATAAATAATTACATCACTTACTTGGAAGTTTCAGGTAAGCCAGCTGATAGTTCCAGAAATACAGATAAATAATAGCCACGTACAACTCCATTTCCATCCTTAAAAAAAAGAAAGGTTATGCAAAACAAAGTACAGATAAACTCAACATAAAACTATAATGCAACAATGAAGCCAATTGAACACAGATGAACATTTGATAATTGGGTAAGCAGTGTGCTTAAGCTTAAAAACCAATAAGAAAATTTCAAAAACCCAGATTTTAGCACAATAAGAGCTAGAAAGGGTAAGCTATTTAAGCAGCAAGTCTCAGGGGCTGAAAACATCTAGGCCTAGGTTAGATTGATTGTACAGAGGCTAGACGCTTCCAAGAATAGGCCTAGGTTAGCAGACAGAGTAATATAATCCTTCAAAACAACAACTGAAACCAGCGAATAAAAGTTTCTTTTACATATCTCTGTGAGTTCAAGGCTAGCCTGGTCTACAGAGTGAATTCCAGGACAGCCAAGGCTACACAGAGAAACCCTGTCTAGAAAAACAAAACAAACAAACAAACAAAAAACCACAAATGTAAAAAAATGACAAGTCCATTAAGAAAATAAAACATTCTTGCACTGTTGATACTAATGTGCAAATGGTGTCAAATGCGGTTTCCTTAAAAAATAAGAATTTCTTTATGACCCAGTAATTCTACTTGTGAATATTTATCTACTGGAATACCTGAAAACATTTTCTTAAAGAGATGTGTGGCACTCTGTGTTAACAGCACCCGAGACAGGAAGGGAGCTTGAGTACACAGTAAGAGCCTGTCTCAAAAAAGGATGAAAAATAAGTGAAAAATAAGAAAAATAAGTGAACAATAATGTAAAATATGCATATAACAGACTATTATTCATCATTATCAATGAAATGCTACAAAAATTTTTTTATAAAAGGATGAACCTTGAGGATATCATACTCATTATACTGAGTGTAATAAGCCAGTCACAATAAACTACTAAATGATTCATTCCACTTATGTATCTCCAGTAGTCAAATTCACAGAAACAAAATACAGAATAGGGCCATCAAAGGCTGGGAGGAGTAGAACGCAGAGAGTTGCTTAAAGATGAGCATTTCAAGGTTTATTTAGTTTTTCAGACAGATCTCATAGATAGTGAAGGCTAGCATGGAATTCACTATAAGGCTCACACTTGACTTGAACTCAAAACTGCCTCTGTTTTATTTTTGAAATAGGGTATCATTGCATATTCCTAACTGGCCCTAAACTCCCATATATACTAAGCTGGTCTCAAACATCTGTCTCTGCCTCTGCCTCTGGATTGATGGAAGTAGAGACATGTCCTCCAAACTGAAACATTCTACCCTCCAAAGCTCCATTTCGGTTCCTAAGACTCCAAAGTAAACAAAATTTACAAGTCTCAAAAAACTCCTAAAACTTACAAACTGGAAAAAAAAAAATCCACATTCCATCTCTGCTGGGTTGTCAAAGCAGTGAACAGTTGTTGGGGAGAAGAAATGCTCCCACTTGTCCACTGCTTGGAAGTCACACAGGGAACGCCAGGGATGCAACTTCCATACGTCTGTGGGCCTCTCAGCGACGCCACTGACTGAGTCACTCATGTTCTTGTAAGTAAACCCTTATCCACACTTCTCCAACGAACTCACTGGTTCATTAAGCTCTATCTGCTTCCCTAGTCACTTTCTGCTGGAAGTCTGAAAGCCTCCAACTCCACGTTAACTTTGCTCCCTCAGTCAAGCTACTCCAGCTTACCTGTAGAATGTTGTAAACTCCTGATTTCATGGTGTTTTCCTATTTATCTGCTGCAACTCTCTATCTGTAACTTGCTCTTTATCCTTTTATTTCTGCTTGCTCTATAAGTAATATTCACTCAGTCAAAACAGAAAGTCTAGCTACATATAAGACATCATTGACACAGTTGGCAAGATTCATGAAATAGCCTTTAAGTTTCAAAGGAACAAATGTTCCAAAGTTGCTGAGGAACATTCCTGGCTAGGAAAGATCTCCTTTACTGTGTTGGCTTGGGAATGGCAAAACAGACTGCTCTTTGTAAATAGTGTCGAGCAAATTAAAAGCTTTGAGCCACACCATACCGCTCATGCTTTGTTGGTGTAAAGGTGGGGGTGGAGAGATGGAGCGAAGAGAAAATGGCTCCTCTCCAGAGGAGCAAAGTTTGATTCCCAGCGTCCACATGGAGGCTAATGATGCACGTGAGTGCACTGACATACATGCAAAGGAAAATGCGCAGAGAAATAAGAAATGTTCAAACATTTAAAGTAAAATTACAAAATTACAAAAAATGATAATGGGAAAATGATGTGACTATGACATAGAGTAATAAATGCCCAGAATGATCCTAGGTTATCTTATCATACACAAGAAGCAAAAGAAAAAAAAAAATATTAGAATCACTTCCATCCACTAAGATCATGGCAAAAAAACCTGGGCACTAACTCAGTGAGATTATATACAGATCCAACCAATAAGTGGAAAAGAAATAACACAAAAAAATGACTACTAATACTGCAAAACATGTGCGCAGCAGGCAAGAGACTAATCCCAGCACTCCAAATGCTACTGCAGAAGAATTATGAGTTCAAGATTAACCTGAATTACAACAAAGAGTTAGACCAGCCTGAGCCAGATAGTAAGAACCTGCCTCAAAAAAAAAAAAAAAAAAAAAAAGGGTGAAGGGACGTGGAGCAACTGCTCAGCAGTTAAGAGCATTTGATGCTCTTGTAGGGGACCTAAGTTCAATTTTCAGCATTCAATATGGTGTGTCACAACTACCTATAATTCCAATTCCAGGGGATCTGATGTCCTCTTCTGGCCTCCAAGAGCACCATGCTTACCTGTGATATACATACATACATACATACAGGCACTAACACATACACATAAAAAACAAAAATAATGTATGAAAAGAAGCCTAACAATATCTCTATATTCCACTGTCCATTAAATTCAATCAGCAGATCTTTAATGGTTTTCAGGACCTGTGACTTTCTTGTGGAGTGCTGGGTAAATAAGAACTCTGGCAGATAAGCACTCTGCAAGTGAACTACATGACACTCTTTAAGTGATCATTTTTTACATTTTTTCATGATATTTAAAGTATTTTTAATTTCCAGCACTTACATAGTGGCTTACTAACACCTGTAACTTTAGTAGAGGATCCAACGTTCTCATCACCAGGCACCACTGGGGTACACAAACATACAAGCAAGCAAGCAAGCAAAAATACAGAATGAATTTAAAAACAACAACAATAAATAAAAAACAACCTGGTCAATGATGGTATATGCCTTTAATCTCAGCACTCAGGAGGCAGAGGCAGGAGGGTCTCTGAGTTCAAGGCCAGCCGGGTCTACAAAGTGAGTTCCAGGACATCCAGGGCTACAGAGAGAAACCCTGTCTCAAAAGAAAGGAAAAACTGAAAAACATCTTTGAAATTTGTTTAGATTTATTTGCTTTATATCTGTGTTTGGACTGCATGTATGTCTGTGTACCAGACGTGTGCCTGGTACCCTTGAAAGTCAGAAGAGTGTGAAGGATCCCTTCAAACTGGAGTTACAGATGGTTGTGAGCTACCACATGGGTGCTGGAAATCAAACCTCAGTCCTTTGTAAGAGCAAATTGCTCTAAACTGCTAACCCATCTCTCCAGCCTCTAAAACTTTCTTCTAAATGTATGTATCTCTCTATAAACCAGAAGTAAAACTTATTGATGCTACAGTTTATACACTCACATTTAACATATTTTTCCACAAATAAATGGCATAAAGAAATAGAAAATTACTAATTTCCTTACTTCTTTAATAAGTAAACTAATATACTTCAAAACACTAAAGAAAAGTTCAAAATTGAGTTGAACTTAGAAATATAAAAAAACTTACTGGGTAAACTTTTAACCTCCAGCAAAGACCTGAAACTTGGAGAGGCGGGCTGTAAACAGGATCCGCTCTCTGGCGCAAAGTGCTAAAGAAGAAAACCAACCAAAGTTCAACATCAAAACTATTACGAAATGGCAACAAGCAAAACCAAAACGAACTACACACCTTAGGTTAATATTTAAAATACTGAACAACAGAAAGTGAGTGAACAAGTCATCATTAAATAAGCTTGGACATATTTACATTGTGAATTAATGATACTGAAAAACATTCAGCATTATCTTTTCGGTCTCAATCAAAACCCAGTAAGAACTCAATAGCTGTGCCATGTAGGGAATCAAAGCACCACTAAGTACCCAATTTAACTATACGTCAGTAAGCACACTGTTATTTCCAAAACGAAACCCAGTGAAGACGGTGCCAGGTTCTGGTAAACTAGAGTTACAGATTTACCTAATGGCACACAGCATGTGTATAGCTTATACACAGCTCAAATATTAAGCACCAAAAAGGATCAAATAAAACAACACAGACCACTTCTGTATAGCATGTTTTTAATGGAGAAACAGCAGTGTGCGTCAATCCTTAACATTTGTAGGGAAAACTCAGCAAGACTTTAGCTGCGAAATTGCAGCTAAAAACAGAGAGAACAGGCTGAGGAGGCTGGTGTATAAAGGTTCTCTGCAGGCACAGAGACCTGAATCAATCCCCAGAACCTAAAGAACTGTGAGCCACAATGGCTTGCATGGCAAGCCCAACACAGAGAAGGTGGAATCATATGCATCCTAGGCCTTGCTGGCCTGCCTGCAAGCCTGTACTTGACAAGATTCCAGGACACTACAGGATGTTGCCACACACAAACTTACAGCTGGAGACCTCAGCAGTTAAGGGCATTTAGAGTTCTTTCAAAGGACCCGAGTTCGGTTTCCAGCACCTACATTAAGTAGTTTACAACTGCCTATTACTCCAGCCTCAAGGAATCTGAAACCCTCTTCCGGACTCCTTGGACACCTACATTCACACATACATACACAGACACACATAATTTTAAATACCAATTAAAAAGGTGTGCCAGGCGTTGGTGGAGCACACTTTTAATCCCGGGACTTGGGAGGCAGAGGCAGGTGGATCCTTGAGTTCAAGGCCAGCCTGGTCTACAAAGAAGAGCATGGTGTACAGAATAAGTTCCAGGACAGCTAGGGCTACACAGAGAAACCCTATTTTGAAAAGCAGAACAAAAGGTTCTTTTCCTGAACTAAAGAAACAACCAGGGGGGCTGGAGAGATGGCTCAGAGGTTAAGAGCACTGGCTGCTCTTCCAAGGGTCTTGAGTTCAATTCCCAGCAACCACATGGTGGCTCACAACCATCTATAATGAGATCTGGTGCCCTCTTCTGGTGTGCAGGCAGAACACTGTGTAATATATATGTAATAAATAAATAAATAAATAAATAAATAAATAAATAAATAAATAAATAAATAAATGAATGAATGAATGAATGAATGAATGAATGAATGAATGAATGAATGAATAAATAAATAAATAAATAAAAATCTTAAAAAAAAAAAAAGAAAAAAGAAAAAACATTTAAAAAAAAAAAAAAGAAACAACCAGTCCTGACAATACAAATTTGGCACTCCTAATCTATAAATCTGAAATCCAAATATTCCAAATTCCAACACTTTTAAGATTCAGCAAAGAAATTATATGTCCAACTTCATGCCACACAAAATGGTCAAAGCACAGTCACTAAAGATACTATACGGAATTATCTTTATGTTATGTGTTATAATGTATATATGAAACAAAAATACATTTTGCTCTAGACTGAACCTTACATAACCAAGATATCTCATTTTCTATGTGCCTTTTGTTGTTGTAGTGTTGTTTTTGTTGTTGTGACTGGGTGTCTCTGTGTAGTTCTGGCTGTCCTAGAACTAGCTCTGTGGACCAGGCTACCCTCAAACTCAGAGATTTGCCTGCCTCTGCCTTCCGGAGTATTAAAGGTATGTGCACCATCACACCAAGCATTAGGTGCAAATATTTTTAACCCTCTGAAATAAAAATATTTCTGCCCTTTGAGATGAGAAATGAAGCTCAGCACACACACTCCAGATCAGCTCTGCTTCTAAGAGGAAACTTCAGTTAAGGTCTTCACTAGCTCTCCCCTGCCCCATAAGGACACTGTCTTGAATCTTACTTTTGCACATAACAAACTCAGAGTTTTCAACATGTCTTACCTGAAGTTCTCCAAAACAAAAGTAGCTGAATCATAAGATGGAACCAATTCACTAAAAAGAAACAAAAGGAAAAAAAAAAAAAAATCAAGCATTATTTTTAGTTATAATTTCCATTTAGTTAAAAAGCAAGTTCCTCAATAAAGTTCCAGTATTTATTAAGCAGAACATTAAATCAAATCAATTCATAAAACCATCAAGTTTGTAATTAGAATAGAAATAAAACAAATACTTACTTCAAAGTTAGCAAATATCCCCTATACATTTTGGTTACTTTGTATGGTTAGCTGTTGGGGACCTCCAGCATGCTCAGCAAGCACTCCATCACTAAGCTATAGCCCAGCTCTCCTAGATGTTTACAGGATTAGAATATATGCTTCAGGGTACATCTGAGATGGATCAGCACAGTTACACTTTCTTGGCAAGGTAAGATGACAACTAGCTTAAATTCCATATAACCTTGTCCTAAGAGAACTAAACTGTAAGCACACTATGAGCTAAAGGGTAATATATCGTGCTGCCAACTACCCTTAGATCATGTGGATGGTTTGTGGCATTGTCGCAAAACACCATTTAATATAAAGCTATATTATGCACTATTTTATAATACGTTGTCATAATTGTTACGATTATAAATTGAATAAAACTCTACCTACAGTAATATGTGGTTTGCTGTGTAACCATGTTAGTACAAATAAAAACATTTTAAAGTTTATCTAAATAAGATTAATGGTGATGATCATGCATCTCATAGAAGGCAGAGGCAGAAGGATCAAGAGTTCAAACCTAATCCCAGCACACTGGGAGGCAGAGGCAGGCGGATGGCTGTGAGTTAGTTCGAGGCTAGCCTGGTCTACAAATAAAAGTGCAGGACAGCCAAGGCTATGTAGAGAAACCCTGTCGCAAAATAAGACACACACACACACACACACACACACATACACACACAAAGAATTCAAGTCTAGCCTCAGTAAAAACAGCATGTCTAAGACAAGCCTATGTATGTAAGGCCCTGTCTCAAAAACAATAAAAGAACAAATTTATCTAAATAGATTACATATTATCCAGCATAGGAAGATGTACTTTGCCCTATGACAGTTATCCACACAGTTTTTATCCAAATTGACCATACCAAGTCCTATCAAATCCCTAGTCAGCTGTTGGTATTTATTACAGGGCTCACATTCTGTACCTCTCTATCTTGGTGCCTGATGAATCTTGACTACCCCTTCATAAAAAGTTAAACACCCAGAAGCCTGATGTAATGTTTCCCAAGTACATATTCTAGCACTCAATATACAAAACCCCAATTAGCAAGACCAATGGAAAGCTTTTTAAGAGACCATAGACTTAATGAGAACTCTAAGTGGATCATCTTAAAATAGTCTTCAAATTTCAACCAAAAGTAACATATTTTTGGCTATCATGCTGGATAATATATAATCATTGTTAGTTTACCCACCAACTCACTATATCCTCCAAAATGTAAAGACTTCAACCAATTATGTTATCTACAGATCTATATGTTGTTTCTTTTGCTATGGGCTTATTCTAGTGACATGTGTTGTTTTTGCTATAAGCCAGATTCAGAACACAGAAAATTCATCTGTCTTTCCAAGGGTATTGTGACATTTCTGTTTCTATTGCTGGGATAAATACCATAACCAAAAGCAACTTGGGGAAGAAAGGGTTTTAGCTTACAATTAGTCTGCCTCTGAGGACAATCAAGTCAAAATCGTAGGGCAGGAACCTAGAAGGCAGAAACTGAAGCAGAGGCCATGGAGGAGTATTGCTAAGAGTGACACTAGTAGCCTGGACCCTCTCACATCAATCATTAACCAAAAAAATGCCCTAACGATTTGCGTAGAGACCAATGAGGTAGAGGGATTTTTCTCAACTTAAGTTGCTGCTTTCTAGATATATCTAGGTTTGTATCATGTTGACAAAAGCCTACCAGCATACTACATGTTTACTTCTTACACGAAAAGTTCCATGCATAGGTAGTGTAACAGATCAGTGCTTTGGAACTTCAATAAAGACAGGGTTATACAATATGTAGCACATGATCTCATGGTCTCTCCGTCTCAGCCCTGCTTTAGCTTTGACTGGTTCCCTTATTTTTCTAAGATTACTCTGGACTTTACAAATACATTCATGTCACAGTGGTGTCAATTCATCTGTTTTCACAGAACATGAGAAATAAGCTTTAAACCATCTCTCTATCCTGGTAAGCTACAAGTCACAGATCTTTAAATGTTTAGATCACTGATTCTATCAAAACATCATGAACAAGGGAAGAAAAGAAGACCCAAAGGCATCCACTGTATGGGCTACATAAAATCTAGTTTCCCTTCACAACTAGACCATTTCTCCCAGATATCTGAAACTGACTAGGGACTAATAGTTAATTTTTATGCGGCTGAGAAGAATCTGAAGATGCAACCCAATCTGAAAAATCAAAAAAAGATATCAAGATTACAAACTTTCTGTTAATTGCTTCCTTCCACTTCTTTTAAAATCCAGAGGTACTACGTCTCCTTCAAAACCTTTTAGTAGTCTATTTACTTTCAAGTTTTGATTAACAATATACACACTGACTTAAAAGGTAAATGAAAGAATGACTAGTGCCTTCAAGGGGGTTCAACATGTAAAGGCACTTACTGCAAAACCTGACCATCTTGGAATTCAATTCCTTATACACAATGGTGAAAAGAGAGAACAGACTCCCTAAGCTGACCCCCATAAGCACCACAGCATTCAGAAACGACTTCCCATCCACACACAAAGAAGGAAAGAAAGAGTAGACATTAAAGAAGTTATTAAGAATTGCTGTTTTCTATGAAACTAGAGCTCTGGTTAAAAAAAAAAAAAAATTGTTTTTGGTTGTTCAAGACAGGGTTTCTATGTGTAGCCCAGGCTATCCTGGACCTGCTTTGTAGACCAGGCTGACCTCAAACTCACAGTGATCCACTTGACTCTGCTTCCCTGGGTGCTGGGATTTAAAGGCATATGCCATTACGCCCAGCTTTTTTCTGTGTGTTTTAAAGAAACCAAAATTCCAAAATTGTCACTATAGCTTACTCAAGTATCTACCTTGTTATATAAATAAAAAATGGAAATTAAAATTTAAAACTGTTATACCTGGTAAAGTCTGGTGGAACAGGCGTGGTAACGAAGGATGCCATGGGCTTTCGGTGAACTTGCTGAAACATCATTAGGATCTCTGAGCTCTTAGATATCAATTCACTCTTACTGCAAGACCGCAACTGTGAGAGAGGGCAAAAAACAGTATCTCAACTAACAAAAATAGTGTTCAAAGGCATTTCCAAATTTTTAATAAAAAAGGACAGGCATGGCAGTCTACACCTTTAATTCCTGAATTTAAGAAGCAGAGGCAGGAGGATTTGAGTTTTATGCCAGTCAAGTCTACACAGCCAGTTCCAAGCCAGTTTGGTTTACATATCAAGTTTGAGGTCAGCCAGGGGTACATAATGAAACTCTTGTCTCAAAATAAATGAAAGAATCTTAATTAAGAAAAACTGGAATCAGGTGTGGTGGTGCATACCTTTAATCTTATTGCTTGGAAGGCAGAGACAAGCATATCAAGTTCAAGGCTAGCCTAGTCTACATTGCCAGTTTCAGACCAGCCAGGCAACTAATGACTATTGAGAGAATTACCCTCTCCAAGGGATGAGCCACCTAAGTGGTTATCCAATATAACATTCAGCCCTGAAATCATATACACACAAACAACAAAAATGGACTCAAGCTGAGTTTAACACACACACACCCTAATAATAATAATAAATTATTATTGTTAACCAATGAGAGGCTTGGGACAAGTTGAAGAGAGGAAACATAGGAGGGGCTGGAAGCAAAAAAAAAAAAAGAGTATGTGATATATTTATATTTTAATTAAAATGTATTAAAAATAAAAATTTTAAAACAACACTAATCTGGTTATTTAATGAAAAAACAAAATTAAGAAAAAAAATAACTTTCAAGAGTAGGGATGTAACTGGACTGGTAACAGTGCTTGCTTAGCATACAAGGAGCCCTAAGTTCAACCCATTACTCATCAGAAAGTGAGCCTGTTTGCACATACTTGCAATCCCAGCACTTGAGAAGGGGAGGATTAGAAATTCAAGGTCAACCTTCAGTTACATGAGGTAATTGAGGTCAGCCAGTTCTGGTTCTTACATGAGACTCTCAAAAATTAAAAGATAGGGACTGAAGACATGTTTCTGTTGTTAAGAGCATTAGCACTTGCAGAGGACCAAGGTTCAGTTCCCAGCACCCACAATGTGACTCACAACTTTCAATTACTCCAGCTACAGGGGATCTAATGCCTCCTTTGGCCTCCTTGAGCACCAGGTACACATGTGTACGTACACAAGCAGAAATTCTCACATACATATAAAATAAATTAAAAAAAAATGTTTAAATTTCAAAGTAGGTTTGGAAATTAAGAATCTTTGCAGAATCTAGGTTTGCATTTTAACAGTTAAATTATTGAATTTATGTGATTTTAATGAACTTTTTCTTCCCACTTTAGGGATAAATTAAAAAATAAATAACTAAATATATTGTCACACTGAAATAGTTAAACTACTTTATATATTAATGAGGAGACAGATACTCAAGTTCTACATGTTTAACAATAAGCATTTCTAATTATATACAGCTAACAGAAATACTGCTATCACACATGCACAACCTTATCAGTTCTTGAAATATTAAGTCAGAGATAAAAATGAGAAATGTGGTGGGGCTGGAGTGACACCAGCAGTTAAGAGCCCTTGCTTATCTTGCAGAGACCTGGGTTTGGTTCCCAGCACCTACATGGTGACTCAAAGCAGCTTATGACTTCAGTTCCAAGAGATTCTACCTCCTCTTCTGGCCTCTCAAGCAGCAGGAATGCTTGTGGTACACAAACATACATGCAGGCACTCAAATAGACAGACATAAAATAAATCCTTTATAAAAGAGAACGAGAAATCTAATGTAGTTAAAACATGCATAACAGTTAAAAGACTCTGGGTTTTTAATACAGTAAAACTAGTCTGCATTTCTAGCAGTTTACACGATAATTTGGAATAGTATCTACCATTGCTGTTCAACTCCTGTTAAGATTATGAGGCAGCTTTGTTACTATGTATTATTGTGGGCTATATCTTTCATCACCTACAAATTTATATAACTGTAGGCCCAAACCCCTAGTCCTCAACTGTATCTGAAGAGTTCATTGAGCCAAAATAAAGTAACCAGAGTTCTCAGCATACAAAATCCCAAAAGACAAGTGAGGGAGCAATTATCTATAGGGCACAGCAAGAGACCTCAGGAAAAACTGAAACCTATCATGGCTATCACTTTAGCCATGAACAGCCAGCATCTAGAACTATGACAAGATTAATTTCTATTGTTCAAAGATCCCATTTTGTGGAATTTTGTCAAGACGCCTCTAGCAAACAAATTCAACTACAAAATTCCCTATAGATGATATTCAACTTACCCAAAGAGCCTGGTGCTAAAGACTGCCAACAATCTATAGAGCTACTGGAGGTGGCAGAACATTTAAGATATGAATTCCAATGGATGAAAGTTAGATCATGTCTCGAAGGGCATGTTAGAACCCTGGCCACTTCCTTCATTCCCAAATGCCAAAAGTTAAACAGGTTTCTTGCAGCATGACACACATATTGCCCTGCCATAGACTCCCAAACCCTCTGAAACAGTATGAAAATAAGCTTTTCTCTTAAGTAGTTTGTCACAGTGACAGAAGTTAACACAGTCATTTCAACTGGGTTTACATCTTTTGAGTAACCATAGCTTATAGCACTTTAGAATAGAGCAATATGATAGACATCAAGACATGAAGCCTTGGTTTTATAAATAATGATACCATGTGATCAGTATAATGAAGATATGGGTAAATTATAAAAGGGCCAAAAAACAAACCCTACAAGTGTGTTATATATTCTGTCATTCACATTTTTAAGTGTCAGCATTGACCAGGTCTCTTCACCCCACCCCCTTTTTTTATATTTTGAAACAGGTTCTTACTCTGTAGCCCATGCTAATCTGGAACTCATTATGCAGCCCAAACTGACCTTGAATTCAAGGCAATCTTTCAGCTTCGGCCTCTAAAGTGCTAGGATTGCATGAATATACAACCTAAAGCAGGGTATGCTTTTAAGTTAATGTTATGTGCACACATAAAAGTTTTAACATGTATTTGTCTTAGTTAGGGCTATTCTTGCTATGATGTGACACAAGGTCCAAAAGCAAATTGAGAGGAAAGGGTTTATTTGGCTTACACTTCCACATCAGTCCATCACTGAATGTAGTCAGGGCAGGAATCCAAAGGCAGGAGCTAAGGCAGAAGCCATGGAGGGGTGTTGCTTACTGGCTTGCTCCTCATGGCTTGCAAGCCTGCTTCCTTATAGAACCCAGAACCACCAGCCCAGGGATGGCACCTCCCACAATGGGCTGGGCCCTCCCACATCAATCACTACTTAAGAAAGCGTCCTAGAGGCTTGCCTACTGCCTGATCTTATAGAGGCAATTTTGAAATACCTCAGATAGACATAAAAACTATCAAGTCAAGTATTATGTCAAGTAGACATAAAAACTATCCAGCATAGTATTCTGCACAAAACAATGAGTGCTTTTATGTGCATCCTACATTCCAAGACTGCCTTTTCCAAAGGGGACTGTCCCTACAGCTAAAGTTCATCAGAAGTAAATAATGTGTACACACATAAACAACACCCTAAGGATTTTTACCTTTATATAAACACGGGTTATTTCCTGGATGCATTTGTTATTCAGTATTACTTCAGTTTGTTTTTATCTTTTTCTGAGACTGGGTCTCACTATATAGCCTCAAACTTACAAATCCTCTGGCCACAGGTCTTCCAAATATTTGGTGCTACATACAGGTCTGCACCACGTCTCAATATAGTTACAAATTGCCTTTCATTTCAGTAGTTTCAGAGGAACACCTTGGGGTGAACAGCACAATTTATAAACATCAGGATGTTTCTTAGTCTTTAGTATTACTAAATAATTATGAAAAGCGATCCTCATACGTCGCTCCTTGTAGGTATCATCCAGTCTTTCTAGGACTGAAATTGCTGATTAGGGCACACTAATAAACATGCTATTAACAAATTGCACCAATAACTGATCCAAGAGATGTGTCAAAAAAAAGAGTTCCTTTTCATATATCTTTTGCCAACATTTATAATTTTGTCTATAGTTGTTTATAAATTTAATAGGTATATCACAGTATTCTTATGGTTTTATTTTCCATTTCCCTGTTTAATCAGTGAAATTTCGTATTACTGGCTACCTAGGCACCCATTCTACCTGTTCACTGTACCTGGCTGCTTTTTAATTGTGTGTACACATGGAAACCAGAAGACAACTTCAGTGTCACGCTCAAGTGTCAGACACTTTTGTATGTGTGTACCCTCCCACCTTCCCCAAAAGGGTTTCTCACTGGCCAGGGACTTGTCATGTGTGTAAGGCTGGCCAGCTTGGTCCAGGGATCCATGGTTTCTCTGCACTGCCCCGGGAAATACAAAGTTCACCGCTGTGTCCGTCTTGTTTCTTTTCTTCTCTTTCCGTCTTCCTTTCTTTCTCTCTTTTATTTTTCAAGACAGAGTCTCACCATACAGACCTGGCTGGCGTGCAACTCTCTAATGTAAACCAAACTGCCCTTAAATTCAGAGATCCCACTTCATCTGCCTTTCCAAGTGCTGGGGTTAGAGTCGTGTGCCGCCACACCCAGCCTGGATACTGCGGTGTTTTTAACATCTTAAAATACTCCTGGCTGGGGGTAGTCTTCCACTCTCTGGCCAGCAGAATGCTCAAATGGGAGCATATCTTTGATATGTACACTATAGAATTCAGAGCCTATATACCCCAGGAGAAAACATTCCCCTACCTTAACCATCCCAGTGGCTAAGTCACAGACTATCAGAGACAACTCTATAGTTTAGATGTTTCTAACTTTGTTATTATATTTGTACAACTGTTTGTGTCAGTATGGGATCATGCTATGCCACAGGATGCGCGTGGAAGTCATAGAATAATTATGTAGTTTATTCTCTTCTCCTATATTTTTACATAGGTCATCAAGCTTTCCTAACAAGTGTTTATTCCTGCTCCGTCACCTTATGCACTGCTCACTAGTCATTTAGAACCCATAATTTAAATCATCCAACTAAAACTCCGGGCATAACTACCTACCCTGTCCATTCCTACACAGGAGAAGCCAAACAAAAGCTTGTCGTCCTCCTTGGCCTTTCCCAATGTACTGAGCATAGTAGCATATGCTTATGATCCTGGTGCTGAGGAGGCTGACACAGGACTCTGAGCTCACTGGCCAGACTAGCCTAATTGGTAAGCTCTAGGCAGAGGAAACCCAGACTCAAAGGAAGGGGGATGGTATTCCTAAGTATGACACTGAGGTTGTAGAACTTCAGTTCTAGGCAATCTTACTCCCTCTCCTGGTTTCTGTGGGCACTGCATGTATAGACAAACATGCAGGCAAAACACAAATATACATTAAAAATCTTTTTTAAAATTAAAAAAATATCATAGACCTAAATATAAATCCTAAAATAACATTTATGAAAAAACATAAGAGAAAATCTTAAATATGACACAAAATAAACACAAAAAACAAATCAGACTCTGGCAAAATTTGTAATTTTCTACTTAAGAAATCAAAATGACAACTAGGCGGTGATGGTGCACACCTTTGATCCCAGCACTTGGGAGGTATTAGTAGGCAGATCTCTGAGAGTTTGAGGCCAGCTTGGTCTACAGAGTGAGCTCCAGGTCAGCCTGGGCTACCCAGAAAAACCCTGTCTAGAGAAACAAAACACACACACACACACACACACACACACACACACAGAAATTTTAAAAAGACAAAAAAACTTTACAAAGCATTTACCAGATAAGGATTTACATCTGTTTTTTTGTTGTTGTTGTTTTTTGTTTTGTTTTGTTTTTTTTTTAATATAAAGATTCTGCATGAGGCTGAGGCAGGAAGACACTAAATTCAAGGGAAGTTCAGGCAACTTAGACACTCATTTAAAATACGATGTCTTAGGTTTCTACTGCTATTACAAAACACATGATCAAAAGCAACTTCAAGAGAGGCAAAAATTTATTTCTGCTTACAACTCTCAGGTCATACTCTGTTCCTGAAGAAAGTCAAGGCAGGAACTCAAGGCAGAAACTTATGCCTGGGCTGTGGAGGAATGCTGCTTGGTGACTCGCTCCTATGGCTTATCCAACCTGCCTTCTTACACCACCCAGGACCACCTGCCTAGCAGCAGCTACTGAGCTGGGCCCTCCCACACTAATCATCAATCAAGAAAATAGCCTAGGTTGGAGAGATGGCTCAGAGGTTAAGAGCACTGGCTGCTCTTCCAGATGTCCTGAGTTCAATTCCCAGCAACACATGGTTGTTCACAACCATCTATAGTGAGATCTGGTGCCCTTTTCTGACATGCAGACACACATGCAGGCAGAATACTGTATACATAAATAAAATAAATCTTAAAAAAAAAAAAACAAATAAAAACTTCAAAACCACTCTGGCAGGCAGAGGCAGGTGAATCACTGTGAGTTGGGGCCAGCCTAGCCTACAAAGCAAGTCCAGGACAGCCAAGGCTACACAGACAAACCTTGTCTCAAAAAAAAAAAAAAGAAAGAAAAGAAAAGAAAATAGCCTATAGACTTGTCTATTGCCAATATGCTAGAGCCATTTTCTCAGCTGAGGTTCCTGTCCCCAAATAACTAACTTGCATCAAGTTAAGAAAAACTAGCTAGGGCAAACAACAAAGAATTATAAAAACTAACAAAACAAACAAAAAACTAACAAAAGAAAAAACTCAATAATATTATAGGCAGAAGATTTGAAGAGAACTTCAACAAATATGCATGGTAAGCAAGTGTAAGAATTCCCAATATCACTAAACATAAATAAAAATTACTGCCATAAAAATACTCATAAAAACAGCTACTTTGAGAAGATTATGCCATGTGCTAGCAGTACTGCAACGGAACTTATACAATACAGGCAGGAATATAAAATAAGCAACTTGTTCAGAAGACTGTCAGCAATTACTTAAAAATTAGGGCTGTAATCGGGACTGATAGCTCAGCAACCATCAGCATGCAGTGTTCTTTCAAAGGAGCAGAGTTCAGTTCCCAGCGCCCACAACCATCGACACCTTCAGAGGGACCCAACCCTTCAGGCCTCTGCATCAACCACCCCACAGTCACATATACAAATATATAAATAAAACAAAAGAAAACAAAATTTAATTATTTTATTTTAAAAATTTTTTTCAGACATTTGACTACATTTTTCTACATTTGACTCAGCCATCTGTATTAAGTAGACCTCACAGGAAGAGAAATCACATATCCATGTAAAGATTTGTATGGGAATGTTCATAGTAGCTCTAGCTATTCCAACTACAGCTAGTCTTTGTTGTTTATAATCAACCCAAATGAATATAATCAGTTGAACATAAAGTGAACACTAAGCAATTACAAAAAAGGAAAGATTTATTGATGTAGTCAGTACCATGAATAAAACTCAAAAATAATTTTGCTGAAAGAATTTAAATATAACATGAGTATGTGAGAGTCCATTTTTATATAGCTATAGAAAAATATCAAGAGTCCATTTATATATAGCTATAGAAAATATCAATGTTTGATAGAAACCAAATTGGGAGCTACATGGAGAGAAGAGTGAGTGAACAAAACACAAAGATGTACAAAAATAAAAATGTATATTCATCTTTGTAACAACAGTGATGGTTTAAAAAATATACATTTGTCAAACATACAAAATCACATACTTTCAACACATGTATTATGGTTAACATCAGTTGTTTAAAAACAAAACAAATCCTCAGGCACGCACTCAGTACACTGCAGCTGGCATAAAGTTACCCTATTACTCCAGCAGAAGGTTGCCAGACAATTCATGTCAGGGATAAGTCTTTGGCCTACTATGCTGGGTGTGATACACACTCCTGTAATTCTACCTAACACCTGGAAGGCTGAGTCAAGAGAACCATGAAAGGGAGACCGTCCTGTGCTACACAGCAAGTTCCAGGACAGTATGTGCTGAATAACTCTCAAGATGCTATCTCAAACAAACAAATCAGAATAAGCTTCCTGAAAAGAAAATAAGGGTAAAATGGGGCTGGAAAGTTGGCTCAGCAGTTCACAGTGTGTACTGCTCTTGCAGAAGTCACAAGTCCAATTCCTAGCAGCCATACTGGGTGGCTCACAAACACCTATAATATAGTGCAGCAGGAGATCCAACGCTCTCTTCTGGCCTCCATAGGCAGCTCTATTCACATGCACATAACCACATGTATATACATAATTTAAAATAACATAATTTTAAAAAGTATAAAACAATACCTATTGTCTGAGATTCAACAGGTATTTCTTTAATGCTAAACTTTAACAGAAAATCAATATATTTAGGTAAATGGCAATAACCATCTGCCTTAAATCTACTACTTAAATCATAGGGGAAAATTTTACAAATTTTCAAATGTCTTGGGTTGTCCCTCTTTCCCCACCCCAAAAAGAGTAATTCTAGCCAAGCATGGGGGTACATACTTTTAATCCCAGCACTCAAGAGTAAGAGGCAGACAGATCTCTGAGAGCTTGAGGCCAGCCTGGTCTACCTAGCAAGTTCCAAGGCTTTACCCAAAAAAAAAAAAAAAAAAAAAAAAAGTTATTCTATTTTGATATATCATCATGGACCTTATTTAAAAATCTTAAGATTCAGCTAAACCTACTCTATAAAAATCTTCACTATAGCACAGATATCTTTGGATTTCCCCTCCTCTCCCTAGCTAAAAGCTGGGGAAAAACATTTTGAAAAGATATGGTACAGTATCTTTCTTTGTGTTACTTTTTGAATGCTGTGATAAAACACTGTGACCAAGGAAATTTAGAAAAGGAGGGTTTCCTTTGGGGTTTACAGTTTCACTAGACAGGGAAGATGTGCCAAATCAAGCTGCAAGCTAAGGGCTCACATTTGCAACCACAAACAGGAAGCCATCAGAGTACACAGAGATGGGAATGAGGAGTTGGTGGCAGGAGGTTTTTAAACCTCAAAGCCCACAAGACATAAACTTACTCCAGCAAGGCCACACCCCCTAAAGCTCCCCAAACTGCACCAAATGTGGACTACTTCAAAAGCCTAAAAATATGGGACATCTCATTCAAACCATCACACCTTGTGATCAAAGCCCTCTGGAAACAATGGCAGAAGTGCTACAAGTCTGAGGTCATCCTAAGGCACACTATGAGATCTTACCTCAAAAAATAGAAAAAAGGAGGGAGAGAGGATAAATAAATTGTTTCTTGAAATCAAGTCCAGGTATTATGTGACCTAGAATGGCCTCAAAAGCTCTATATAGCATAGGCTGGACTCAAATTCATGGTCCTTGAGCTGTAGAGATGGCTGTTAAGGTTAAGAGCACTGGCTGTTCTTCCAAAGGTCCTGAGTTCAATTCCCAGCAACCACATGGTGGCTCCTAATAATCTACAGTGAAATATGGTATCCTCTTCCAATGCACAAGCACACATTAAGACAGAATGTTGTATAAATAATAAATAAATAAATCTTTAAAATGAGAAAATTCATGGTCCTTTTGCCTCAGCCTCCTAAAGATTACAGCTGTGCATTACCATGCCCAGCAAAGACTACTTCATTCTATTTAATATTTAATGCTCACCCAGCAGCACATAAACAAACATATTTCATCACCTGATGTTCTACCTCCTGAAGTAAAGATTCCAACAGTTCTGTTTCTTGAGTAAGAGATGTCTTCTGACCTGTTTAAAAGGAGCACAACAACAACATTCAGATTCACTACTGGTTTAGGAATGAAATGAACTTCCTATGGTCATTCTGCAAAAAGAGATCCATTGCAACTGAGCAAACCTTTATTACACTTACCCCAATGACTTTCCTAGAGCTTTAAGAAGCTGAATACATTTTAAAAAGGTAGCCTGGAAACAAGAACACAGGAGGTAACCCTACGTATCTTAAATAACTTACAGGTTGGGGCTACAGTATGGTAGAGTGCATGCCTAGCCTACACAAACCTATTAGCCTAGGTTAATATTTAGATGGGCATAAACCAGTTATGGTGAACTTGTAATCCCTGTGCACAGAGGGTAGAGACAAAAGGGTCAAGAACTCAAGGTCATCAGCCTGTGGTGGTGCACAGCTTTGATCCCAGTGCTCAGGAGGCAGAAGCAGGCACAACTCTTGAGTTAAGGCCAGTTTGGTCAACAGATCCAAGTTCCAGAACATCCAGGGCTACAATGAGAAACACTGTCTCAAAATACAAACAAACAAAAGGAGAATTTAGGGCCCTACTAAATTACATTAGTTACATTGTTACATTGCCAATTTGAGGCCACCTGAGCTATGTGAGACACTACCTAAAATAAGTGGTAAAAAAAATGTACAGTGACAACCTTGGGTTGAATCTGTAGTACCGCAAAATAAATAAATAAAAATCCACATTACAGACAATAACTGCACTGGAAAAGAATACTATTTAACTCAGTGAGTTGTTGAATTATGGCGTCAAGAGGTCATGGAGCTGACTCCACAGGTTAAATAGTAGCTGCACAAGCATGAGGACCTGGCAAGGACAGGAGTGTGCACCTAGAACCTCAGTGCTGGGGAAGGAGATGCTAGCAGCTGTGATCGGTCAGGATAACCAAAACGGAGCGTCCTAGCACACAACTACCAACAACTCTGTGTGTATGTATATGTGGGGGGGAGGGGGGTTGATGCCCTCTTCTGGATTCTTTGGGCACCTGCATTCATATGTACAAATATTCACATATACCCACATATTTAAAACTAAAATGAATCTAAAAACAAAATTCAAACAAGAAAAGAATAAAGACACCCAACTGTAACCTCTAACCACTGCATATGCACATACTAGTGTGTATATTTACACACACATGTATATACCACAAAAAAAAAAAACACCACATTTTTAAATTAAATTTTAAAAATCTGTATTGCTGACATACTTGATTTTTAATTAACTAAAGAAATCAGGAAAACTTATAAACAAAAAGCAAGGCCACATACAAACATGCATTTGGTTACTATTCAAAATCATATTCACAGAGAAAACTAATTAGTTTATGTACTTTATTTTCTTTTTAAATTAGCCAGCTGTAGTGTTTTGAATGCTAGCACTCAACAGACAGAGGCAAATAGATTTCTCTCTCTGAGATTGAAGCCAGCCTGATCTGCACAGTGAATTCCAGAGCAGCCAGAACTACACAGTAACACACTGTCTCAAACACACACACACACACACACAAAACAAAACAACAAAACAAAGCAAAGCAAAACAACACAAAACAAAAAACAGCCAGGGATTTAAATTATTTTACTGAAAGGTGGAGGCCATTCAGGCCATAGCATGTATGGGGCAGTCAGAGGGCAACTGTGTGAGTAAATTCTCTCCTTCCACCATGTGGGTCCTGCAAACTGAATTGAGACTGTCAGGCTCAGCAGTAGGTGAGGGAGAGGGGGTAAAAAACTTACGAATAATGAAGTTCACATGCCATTTAGGATTTTCATACAATGGCTGTAAAAGTTTGTTTTGATCACTGCCTAACAGAAGTCAGACTTATAGTCTAGATTACACAACATGGAGCACCTAAGATTGCATCCTAGCATTAACAATTCTTTAATTTACTCCTTGAAGACTGGACCACAAGCAAGGTCAGGATGTGCTGTTCTCCAGCAGGATAGAATGCACTCACCCATGAGTGTTATGAGCTTATTTTTCAGCTGTGTGTCTAATCGTGCAATCATCATCTCCACAGCGTTCCTAATTTCCCGAACACGCTCGTCCTTGGCACTTCTTACAGCCTCTACATTTCTTTCCTGAAAGATCAAATAAATTAACTAGAGTCCTTTATAACAGAAGAACATGGCAATGCAACCTTGTACTTACTCTTGAAATAGCTAATTAACCCTTTAAAATTCATAACCTAGAAATACGTGTGTGTGTATGTGTATATACATACATACATATATAAATATATATCTTTTTTCTTTTTTTTGAGACTGGCTTTCTCTTTCTAATCTTGGCTGTTCTGGACTCACTATGTAGACCAGGCTGGCCTCAAACTCCAGAGATCCATCTGCCTCTGGCCCCCCAGTGCTGGGATTAAAGGCTTCTACCACCACTGCCCAGTCATAACCAATATTTTTAACTGTTTGTATTGTGTAAGTAACACTGCTTTTAAAAAAACTCTATAAATCTGGGGTCAGCAGGGTGAAAGATGTTTGCCACACAACCTGAGCTTAATCCCTGGAATCTACATAGTGGGGAAAATACCTAGTTCCTTCAAGTTGTCCTCTAACCTCCAAAGTCAGATGACTCAGTAGGTCGGTGTCTACCACAAAGCCTGATAACCCAAGTTCAAGCTCAAAGATCCATACAGTAGAAGAGAACCAACTCCTACAAGTTGTTCTCTGACCTTCACATGCATATACTCATACCTACGTGAGCAAACAAACACAAATAAATGTAATGAAGTTCTCAAAAATAAACAGTATAATTAAGTTTCTTATGATTTAAGAGACATAGCAATAAAAACATCTATAATTACAAAACTGTCTGGGTATGTTGGCACATACCTATTATGAGAGCCAGCTTCAACTACAGAGTCTGAGACCATCTTGGCTATTATGAGACCCGGTCTTAAAACAGACAGAAAAAATTAGGTAACAAGGTAACCAAATTTCAGTAACAGTAAAAAGCCCCAGTCACATTTCAAATAAGAAACTACTCTATAACAACAAAATGACCAGGGCTACAGTGATGGTTCAGTAGTTAAGAGTAGTAGCAGCTCTTCCAGAGGACCCAGGTTCAATTCCCAGCACCCACATGGCAGCTCACAACTGTCTTTAACTCCAGTTCCAGAGGATCTGATACCCTCACAAAGACATACATGCAGGCAGAACACCAATGCACATAAAAATAAATAAATCATTTAAAGAAAAAAATAAGAAATGTGGATTTACAGATAGGAAAAACAAACAAAACAAAAACAAAAGGACCTAAGAGATGGTTCTGCAGCAAAAAGCACTTCTCACCAAGCCTGACAAGTGCTGAGTTTAATCCCTGTGAGCCATACAGTGGAGAGAACTGATACCAGCAAGCTGTCCTCTGACCTTCACAAGAGTGCCATGGTACACTGATGTACACATACACACGGGCTTAAACGAAAACGGCTAGTATGCATCCAAAAATACCCTAAAACAAAAAGGATTTTGTTTTGTTTGGGGTTTTTCCAAGAGTCTCATGCATTCCAGGCAAAACTAGAACTGGCCATGTGCTAAACGCCCTGAACTGATTCTTTTGGCTCCACTTCTCCAATGCTGAAATTATTGGTCACATGCCACCATGTCAAACAAAAGATGTTTTTAAATTCAATGTGTTTCTCTAGTTCATAAAGATTTTTTTTCAGAACTACATAGAAAGATAGTTCTTTTTCCAAGATTGCTAAATATATGCACTAGATTTCAAATCAATGTACCACAAATGATAAAGAGCTGTTTTGTCTATACATCCTATTGCTATATCTAAGTAGAACCCTCAACCTAGAATAGCCTCCTAGTGTTGCCAAGAAAAATTTGTAATAGTCATACAAGATCAGCTAAAATCAATTCACCTACCATGTTTTTCAAAAGAACTTTGTAGTTTGCATGCAATTCAGCTATTTAATATGGAAAGAGTGTTACAAATGATTCCATTCTTCATAAGAATACTTGCTGGTAGATTATTAATAAGACACACACACACACAAAAAAAAAAAAAACACAAAACATTCTCATTCTGGCAACTTCAACAGCATATATTCCAAAAATATATTTAGTATTTCTTTGAAAATTATTACATTTTTCCAAAAAAATATGTGTGTGTATGTGTATATATAAATAGCAGATAACTAAAACTGACCCAGTAATTTTTTTTTTTTTACTTTTTATTTATATATGAGTTTGTGTCTATGTGGGTATATGCCACATGTGTGAGAGTGCCTGTGGAGCCAGAAGAGGGAGCTTACAGGCCGTCCCCTGAAAGAAACATCAAGCCTTTTTACCTGCTGAGCCCTCTCTCCAACCCTACACATTACATGTCATAGTATTAAATAATTGCTCTTTCTACTCTGTGGAGCCAATTCAACACACACACACACAAAATAGTTCATTCAGGAGCTAGAGAGACGGCTCAGCAGTTAAGAGCACTTGCTGCACTTGCAAAGGACCCACATTTGGTTCCCAGCACCCACAGTAACTCTAGTTCCAGAGAATCTGAAACCTACTTCTAAGCTTAAAGAACATCAAGCATGTACATGGTACACATACATGCATGAAGGCAAAACATATATATATATATATACATACATACATACATATACATACATATACATACATATATAGGTGTGTATATATATATGAGACAAAAAATAGGGCCAATGTGGTGGCACATGTCTTTAATCCCAGCATTCGGGAGGCAGGGGCAGGTGGATCTCTGTAAATTCAAGGCCAGCCTGGTCTACAAAGCAGGTTCTAGGACAGCTAGTGTTAACACAGAGAAACTGTCTCAAAGAACGCCCATCCACCCCGACACACCCCCCCCCCCCCAAATAAAAAGAAAGAAAGAAAAAAAAAGATCACCAGAGTCAATACTGAGGCTGGAGAGATGGTGGAGCTGGTAAAGTGCTTCCTGTATGAGAATAAAGGCCTAAGTCTGACCCCATCATCCACACAAAAGTCAACACTGTAGAGGCAGAAACAGGATCTCTAGCACTTGCTGGCCCACCAGCCTATCAAATCTTTACTTTGAAAATCTTGATTTCGACATCTGATTTATATAAGAACATAGAATCAGGGCTGGAGAAATGGCTCAAGAGGTTAAGAGCACTGGCTGCTCTTCCAAAGGTCCTGAGTTCAATTCCCAGTAACCACATGTTGGCTCAAAACCATCCAAGATCTAGTGCCCTCTTCTGGCCTGTAGGCACACATGCAGCAGAATACTGTGTAAATAATAAATAAATAACTTAAAAAAAAAAAGAACATAGAATCAAAAAAGGTTATCAATTTTATGTAAAAGTAATCTTACCACTTCTTGAACTAAGCTGATCAATTCCATCAGACGTCGACGAAGTTTGGCTACTTCTTCATTCACTTTAGTGACGTGCTGTTCATAGATTTCTGCCAAAGGTTTAAACGTGTGTCCACCATGCTACAGGAACCAATATGAGTAGTATGAGGAGGTTTCATACATTTCAACTGCATTTACATTCCTCTTTAACACTCTACAAACAGTGGCAAACTGATAAATATTTTCAAATGAATTTCACCTTTTTATATCACCTTTATCCTCTTAAAACAAGCCAGTGCTTACAAGAAATCACCCTGACAATGAAGCAATGCCTTCAAGAGTCTATATACTAGACATTAAGAAAATAATGGAGCCAGGGCTACACAGAGAAACCCTGGTGAAGTTTAAGGCCTGGTCTACACGCTAAGAGCCCTATCTCAAAAATCTCTTAAAAGCTTGCATGGGAGTGCATTCTTGTAGTCCCAACTCTGGATAGAGGCTGAAGTGGGAGGAAGTGGCAACCATGGGAATGGTGAGGGCCTCTGGACTGTTAGGTAATATATATATTCATACTCACATTACTTCAGAAGCGTCTGAAGTATAAAGAGCAACTGACCAGTACTCAAAGCAAAGTCCCTGATCCTGGGCTGGGGGGTCTAACTTACTGACATGGTACTGACAAGGCAAGCACAAGGCCCGGGGTCAATTGCTAGCACCACAGGGGGGAAAAAGGGAGAAAAATGTTAAAATGTACACTATGTATTTTATATACATTAAGCCATGAAAGCAGTATCCATCCTACACCAACACACCTGCCCATAGAGGCTCTTTTGGACTAGCAGAAAACACAACACCTTTAACAAGGCATGCATAAACAGGTAAGATATACTTCCATTCTCCAGAGTAAAATATTTTATTCCATTTAAACCAACTAATTATATCAATGCTTTCTAGTATCTAAACCAGAGAGACGGTGCTAAATTTGTTCTGCTCACCATTCCTCCCCAAAGTGCGCACTGATGGCAGATACACTTCTTACAAGTCCAGCAAAACACACTAAGCTTTTCATGGTGGTTTTCACATCTATTAGTTATGAAAAGAAAAGACAGTTATAAATTAAAACATGAATATAATTTTCAACAAATTTCTAAGCTAAGGCAAACAGATCAATTTAAAATCATTAAAAAAAGTAAAATGTATTCAACGGCTTCTAAGAATTACGATAAATAATGACACATGAACAAAATTTTTAAACTTTAAACAAGCAAATTATAGATTTCTTTCTAAATAAAATACACCACTTCCTTTCATCAGTATATACAAAATACTCTCCCTCTACTTCGTGATTCGTGATTAAGACTGTCATGTGCCAGGTGCGGTGGCACAAGTCTGTAATCCCAGCACTCTGGAAGGCAGAGGCAGGGGGATCTCTGTGAGTTCGAGTCAGCCGGGTCTACAAAGCAAGTCCAGGACAGCCAAGGCTACACAGAGAAACACTGTCTTGAAAAACCACAGAGGACTGTCATGCTAATCTTTTAATAAAAGCATATGTACACGAACAAGTAACTTTCCTCTGACTGGCCAATAATAACAATCAAGACATCTCAGCTGCACAATGTCAATACCAAGTCCTTATCAGAAATGTACATTCAACTTCACATTTTCTCTTAATGCAAATGTCCACATGTAAAACAATAAAGTTCAATATTGTGCTCTCCTCCAAATCTTTTATTGTTTTTTGTTTTGTTTTTGTTTTTCCAACAGGGTTTCTCTGTATAGCCTTGGCTGTCCTGGGCTCATTTTGAAGACCAGGCTAGCCCCAAACTCACAGAGATCCGCCTGCCTCTGCCTCCCAGAGTGCCGGGATTACAGATGTGTACCACTGCGGCCAGCCTCCCCAAAATTTCTATGTTGAAAATTAACCTCCAAAGTGACTCGGCAGGAAGGCAGCCAAAAGTCAAAAAAAGAAGCTTCACCAGAAACCAATTCTTCATCAAGTACCTTTGCTCTTAGATTTCCTGCCTCTAATACTACAGAAAAAAAATTTTTTTAACACTATTCAAACTACCCAGTTGACCCTCACCTTACATGAAATATATATAAAATAATCCAAAAGCTGAGTACAGTGGCACATCTCTGTAATACGCTTGGGAAGCTGAGTCTCAAATTTTTTTAATTAAAATAAAGATTGTCAGGTAAGGAAACCATAGGACATCTATTCCTTCTTTGAGAGGCACTAATATAAAAATGTAAAAGCCCAACAAAAAGAACCTTTCCAAATAGTGATTATCTCATTATTCCACAGCAATCACTGATGAAATATGTTATATTTAAATTTCTCGTTACGACCACCACAATGCTAAAAGTAATAGCCTACAGAGTCTAGTTTAGCTGGAACAGTAGTAGAAATAACTGCCACTTTTATTTAACTATTTAATTATGGACTAGCACGCCAGGCATCAACTGAGCACAGAGGCACAAACCTGTAATCTCTATACCCAGAAGGATGGCTAAACTACATAGTGACTGGTCAATCTGGATACACAGCAAGAGCCTGTACCAAGAAAACCAGCCAAACAAATAAAAACAGACCAATTTGTCCTCCTCCCATTTCTGCTATGCTGTTTACTTTTATTTTTCTTTGTTAAAAAATATTCGTTACTTTTTATTACTTTAAATTATGTGTATATCTGTCTGCCCGTGGTTATGTTCATGTATGTGCAAGTGCCAAGGAAGACTGAGGCTCTGTGTGCCCCTGGAGCTGAAGTTACAAGGAGTTATGAGACAAGTGAGTGACATGGGTCAGAGGAGTCCAATTTGGGGCCTCTGCAAGAGCAGTATGTACGCATAACCACTGAGCCATTTCTTTAGCCCTCATGGTCCTAGTTCTATAGAATGATAAATAAATAGGTCTAAGCTTTATTTCCAATGACCCCTCTAGTTTCAACTTAAACACACTGCATATAAATACAGTTACGACTTTATTTTTAAACATTTAACATTTCTGGACTCTCTCTTAACTTTCTACCTTTGATCTATTCCCAATAACACTCTAGATATGACCAGTATCTGTAAACATCCAATATAAAACTACTTGTTATTTTCTATCCAAAATTTGTTCCCATTATAATTTTTAACAAGACTATACCACTGTATATTGCTGTGCTCCTGTAAATCAATTAAAAAGAAATAATCCATTTTTCCTTTGTATCTCCTAACCTAGCACAGTACTTTGCACCTCTGTGGGTGGGTGAGTGGTTATGAAATATTAAAAAACAGAAAAAAAAATTTAATATTAAGTAACAAATGGAAGCTTAACATTAACCTTCTCACTTACAGATAACAGAGAACTAGCAACATAGTGTCCCAGGTCTTGAAGCTGAAACCAGGGAGCGCTTACTTCATGTGCATGTGGCCCTAGGTTCAATCCCCAGTACCCATACATACATAGACATACTTGACCAAGTACGCACGCAAACCAATTATTTAAGTATACGTATACAAATACACAAAGTGTCATTAAAACAGCACATGGTACAATCTATTAACTACTCAACAAAAACCCAAGCACGCACTTGTCCTTCTCGTTTTCTTCATGTTTGCTGAGACTACACAGCTGGAGAGTATCAAGCTGCTGTGTCACTTCTTCCGCCCAACGACAATTCACTAGTTCCCGTAACTGGAGTGGAGCACTGAAAAGAAAATCCATACATGTATATATTCTCTCAGACAGCCAAGAGTTTTCTAAAATAAGAGTTGCTCAAAACAGAGCATATGATTATTAAAACAACAATAGCCAGATATGAAAAAACATATCTGCAATCTTTTCACTGAGGCTATAGAACTGAAGAGTTCAAGGGCAGTTTTGGTAAAATGAGTTTGAGCTGAACTAACCTACACAGTGAGGTTCTGTGTCAAAAAAGCAAAGAGGCAATGAAAAGTACACTTTGTGACTTATTTTTGTCGCATTCATATATATCACACACATACACACAGCAATATGTACCAACTAAACACTAACAATGATAATTCAAATTATAAATTTTTAATTTTAATTTCTTAGCCTAAGTTTATCTGTACAAACTGACACCACTGGCCTAGAACACAGTTCAGTGGCAGCATATAAGTGTGAGTACCATCACAACAGCAAGTTTTCTCCTCGTAAAGTAAAGTGAAAAAATAAAACAGCAAAAGGTAGTCTCTGGCACTGTAGCCTAAAATCACCAGAAGTAGAAACGAGCTAAGTGACTCTCAATATGAACATAAGTCAGTCCAGGGGTACTTATAAAAGGGTTATCAAACACTTGCTTAAATGACTTACATACACACACCATCAGTGAAATATACCCACTGATTTTACAAGGGGAAAAAAAGCAAATTATAAAGCCAGGTATGGAGCACATGCCTGTAAATACTATCACTTGAAAAGGAGCATGGCTGTCAGGGGTTCAAGTTTATCCTTACAGGTGGAAGCTAGCCTGGGCTATCTTCCACCTATCCCAAAGAGTAAAACTATCCCAAAGAGTAAAAAAACATCAAGAAAGAGAATCAAAACAGTAAGTACTGTGTGTGCGGTTTCAGGTATGTGAGAATATTCACCACCTACCTCAGTCTCCTGAGTTCTGAGACTACAGCCGTGAGCTACCAAGACCAATTACATTTTTGTTTAAATTAAAAAGTTAAGTCACACAATAATTATGTGAGAAAAACAAGGGCACAACATAATCACACAATACATTCAACAAAAATTTAGTCAGGTATATAGTTGACGCACTGCTTTTTCTGGACCTACTGATCATTTCCTACGCAACTTTATCACAAACCAAAAGAAACGCAGAAAACTGCAGAGTTGAAGGAGGAAGGGGGAACCTGCCTTTTTATATTCCAGGACATCCTCTGACCCTGGGCTTTTATTTTGGTTACCATTTTCCATATATATATATACATAGCAAAACACTTACCGACAATGAGGACATTGAGCTCTCTGCTCTGTCAGCCAGCGCTAAGGAGACAAAAAAAAAAAATTAATTTCCATTACAAAAACACCATTACTTTATATATCTAGTCATTATAAACTGCATTTAATGAGTTTAACTCTCTAGTGCCTACATTTATTTTAGAGATACAAAAATAACAGGCAATCTACTATCTCTCTTTCATCATTATCATGATAGGAACAAACTTTAAAAGGGATAGAACTCAACCCAAAATAGTTAAGCACCTACTCTCCCAAAGGAAAGGAAGTGATTTTGGGCTAACTGGCTATCACAAAGATGAAATCTTTATAGAAATAATGTTGTCACTCTACCCTCAAAAATAAGCCACAGTAACTTTTTTTTTGTAACTAATTACAAACCACTGAGTTTAAGGTACTCCAAATTTACTTTGTAGAAAGCAAACTAATTCTAAGGTATTCACTGTGGGCGTGTCCGTCAGCCGTAAAAACACAAGTAAGCACTGCAGCAGCAACTCTTCAGGTCTCACAGGCACTTGATGGTTTGGTAAATTAAACACCCAGGAATTCTGGTTTCCTTGTAACTGTACAACATTTCTGAAGATAATAATGTCTGTCTCTACAAAACCCTAAACTGGTGATGACTCAGCAGAAAAGGAAGCCCTCAAGGCTGAAGACTTGAGTCTGAACCCCAAGTGTCATCCACACGGTAGAAAAGAGCTCTAACTCCCGTAAGTCATCTTCTGACCTCCATATGCTGTCCCATCCACACACAAATAGATGGAATAAAAACTCTCCATTTTATTAACTTCATGCATGCATGTGTGTATGTCCAGTGCTGAACCCCTGGAGCTGGAGTTACATGCAGCTGTAGGCTGCACTAGGTGGGTGCCAGGAGCTCAGAGCTTCCGAAACAGCAGCAGGTGCTCTTAACAGCCTAGTCATCTCTCCAGCCCATACCTTCATCTTTTAAATTACTTCAGGGGCATTTGTGTGGTGACAAATGCCCCCAATCCTGGCACCTTAGTGATAGAAGCAGGAGGATCACAAGTCTGAGGCCAGCCTCTTCTACATTGTGAATTCTACGCCAGCCAGGACTACACAGCAAGAGTGTATCAAAAATATTAAAACAAAAACAAAAAAAAAAAAAAAAAAAAAAAAAAAAACTTTATTACTGGATAGGAACAGTTGTATTCCCATGCATAAAACAAATACTTGGGAGCTGGAGAGATAGCTGAGCAGGTAAGAGCATCACCTGTTCTTCCAGAGCACCCAGGTTTGAGTCCCAGCTCCCACATGGAGGCCTTCAACTGTAACTCCAGCGCCCTCTTCTGGCCTCCTCAGGCACCAGGCATGCAAGTGCACAGACACACATGCACCCAAAACACTAACATTTAAAAATATACCTAAAGCAGGGAGATTAAGACTCTAAACCATTTTCTGTAACCAGACTAATGGTGGTGATAGATGTTCTTAATTATCAACTTGATTAGGTTTAGAACCACTGTGGAGACATACTTCTGGCTGGGATTCTGAGGATATTTCCAAAGAGGTTTATTTAACTAAAGTAAGGCCAAGCCTGAATATGGATGGCACCATCACATGGACACGGACCTTGCACCGAATAAAGAGGGAAAAGGAGAGTGAGCTTTGTACCAGCATTCACCTGCCTCTGCTGTCTGACTGTGCAGATGATGGACTGGCTGCCTGTTTCATATGCCTGATGATATGGTTGGATCTCCTTCTGCCACCATAACTACCTATCATGATGGACTATATCTTCAACTTGGATTCTGAAACTATGTCCTTCCCAATATAAGCTGTTTTTGTCAGGTATGTTGTCACAGTATTAAAAAACAAAAAACTAACGTTAAGAACTTCAAACTTTGTTTTAATTATTGGTGTTGGAGTTTGGTCTAATGCTAACTACTGGCACTCTGGTTCATTAAATGGCCTATACCTGGACAGGGCAGAAGGGGGTAGGCATGGCTATAGCTCCTGGACTTTTGAAGACCAGAGAATTGTGAGAATCAGGGGAAAAATAGGAATAGAGAAATGAGGGGATCCCAGGATTGGTTAATCTGGAGAAGAAACCATGTGGGGCTAGAAGGAAGGACTCTAATAATGTCAAGAAAAGGCCCAGATGAAGAATAAAAGCAAGTACTTGTAAGATTATGGTGGAAGAGGAGGATTAAGGAGGATAGCATTAGGTGAGGCCTGGGAGGTAGAGTTGGATGGTGAAGTGATTCAGACAGTATAGGTAGGACTATCTGCCCGGCTCAAGGTAAATAACGCAATTATAAAATCTAATTAAGTGCCTGTGTCTTATTATTTGTGATAGCAGGTTAGATAATACTAGCGTGATAATCTTAGGGCTAATAATAATAAACATCACATAGTCCAACACTCATTTTTATTTTATTTACTACAAATACTGTTCAAGGTAAACAATCTTACACTGCTAATTCTCAAAATAAGTTATTTATCACTTTGAATTCCTATAAAAAATAAACTTTAACATTAAAGTGAGGGTCCCAAGGAAACCTTGAAGAATAACATTCTCAAGCAACTGGAGTGGCTGGGAATGTAGCCCAGTTGGTGAAGCGCTGACCCAGCATGCTCAAGGACGTACCTCAATCTCCTACACTGCTTAAAACAGGGCATGGAGCCCAAGGCACACATCTGCCATCCTAGCTCTTGGGAAATAGAAGTAAAGAAAATCAAAAGTTCAAAGTCAGCTCTGGTTACAGTCAGAGGCTAGCTGGTGTTACATGAGACCCTAGCAAAGAAAATGATTAAAAAAAAATTTAAATTACTATGCAAAGAAAGCAAAGACAGAAAGGGGGAAGGAGCAAATGGAGAAGAACCTCACTGTTCTTAATAATCTTGAATAACATTTCTGTGGCCCTGATACTGAAGAGTTGGTTCTGAAATCTGGAAGGAAGGGGCGAGGAAACTGTACTATCAGTCATAGTTGAAAAGCACTCACTCCAAATCAGACACTATGTCCAGGCCTGTCCCTGTGGGATCTCACTGTGTCCTCACAGCAGCCTGTGGCATGAGGCTGGAGTCAAGTTTCTTCCTCTGAATATATCACTCTTCTACTAAGACTTAGCTTTCCACACCTTCCTTCAAGAAATGGTTCCAGCCACACCTCTTCAGTTACATCCTATGATCCAGCAAAATTAGGCTTTTAAATGTTTCCTTTTCTAATCACCATATTCATCAACACCTTTGTCTAGAAAAATCCCAATCATCATTTAGATTTTAATTAATATGACACTTCCTTCCAAAAGCTCTTCATGAACGCCACAGATTTTTCCTTTTGCTTTTTCTGAGCCAGGATTTTGTTCTACACTCCAAGGCAGTCTTTGTTTTGTTTTTCGAGACAGGTTTCTCTGTGTAGCCATGGCTGCCCTGGAAGCTATTTGTAGACTAGGCTGGCTTCAAACTCACAGAGATTGGCCTGTCACTGCCTCTCTGAGTGTTAGGATTACAGGCGTGGGCCAGCCTGCTCCAGGCTAGTCTTAAACTCGTTATATAGCTCAGGCTAACCTCAAACACTACATGTTCCTAATTCAGCCTTTTGTGGGCAAGGAAGGGAAAACTGACCAGTCAAAAGTCCTGGCATGCCCAAACACTACCAGGAGAGCCCCAGAGGTCTTGGCAACAATATTTAAGAGAAAAGAAGACCCTCTTTCACAGTGTGTGATCATACTGAAAATCAGTATCAAGTGAGCTTTTGCCCCTTCTGCTTCACGGAAGGCTTGTCTTCCCTGAGCTCACTTCAAAGTCTGTTCATGGTGTTGACTCACGATCATTTCCAAGCCTGTTATGCTATGACACAAAGACATATGTCTACTGCCTTTTTCTACAATGTGTACTCTGCTATAAACTACAAACAATGGATATGTTAGCATATTTAAAACTTATCTTTTTTTTAAAAAAAACTTAAAAAATTCCTGTGGGCTAGAGAGATGGTTCAAAAGTTAAGAATGCTGGTTATTCTTCTAAAGGTCCTGAATTCAATTCCCAGCAAACACATGGTGGCTCACAACCATCTATAATGTGATCTGATGCCCTCTTCCAGGATGCAGGTGTACATGCAGCTAGAGCACTCATATACATAAATATAAATAAATCTTTAAAAAAACAAAAAGATTCTTGTGAGCTATAGGAAGCCCACCTGAACCTACCTCTCAAGTCAGATGGATGCCAGATAAGTACTGTCAATTCCTCCCCCTCCCCCAAGTTTCAAATATGCACCTAAATTTTTTTCTCCCTAACTTACTTAACTTTGTCTTCTGCCCTCATATATGTTCCAATAGCCTGTCAGGTCCTGGTGTTTCCCACATCCAAGAGAGTGCCAAAGCAGATGGTCTAACCAAGCAGACTGTGTCAAGCTGGCTGCAGGTGTTATCAGGTCCCAGACAGCACTTAAGACAGCCTGCTCTGTGTTAAGAGCATTGCTCAAAAGTAAAGCACTTGCCAGTTACCATATACAAGGTCCTAGGTTTGAACACTAACACCACAACATTCAACAACTAGATCCAGGACCCATATGTAGATAGCTAGAGCTGCAAGTAAATCCAAATCCTCAGAGTAAATAAACACACTAGAAAGAAGAGGGAAAGGTACAAAAAACAATCAATGAGGTATAACATAATAAGCAGAGGTCACAAGCAGTTTCAAAACTTTCAAGCACTCTCAAACCCTTCACCAATAAAACCCAGTCTAGACAGACTCCAAGTATTCACTATAGTGACAGAGACCAATCAAGTCTCTGTAGCTGCAGTTTCATAATTTAAAAATATCATGTACAGTGACTGATAAAATACTAAAATAAAACTTCACAAGTTGATAAAATACTAGAATAAAACTTCACAAGTAGATACTATTTTCTAATTTCTCAAATATCTTTTAGCAACTTTCATTCATTGCCCAACTAATTATGGAACTTAAAAAACAATATGAATCCTGTAGCTAAAGAAACAAAGCTAAAAATGATTAACTATCTCCTTTTATCAATGTGAGAACTAGTTTCATATGTAATCTAGATCTGCACATAATAGTAGCAACATACACAGGCTTTTTTCTTTCTTCATTTTTTTCAAGACAGGATTTTTCCGTGTAGCTTTGGCTATCCTGGAACACACTCTGTAGATCTTGAGCTCACAGAGACCTGCCTACCTCAGCTCCCAGGCATAGAGATTAAAGGCGTGCACCAACACTGCCCGGCCATATACCCGCTCTAAAACAGACACAACTGGATTCAACTTCAGCTCCACTATTTGCTAGTCCTGTGACTAGAAGAAAATAATTTAAGTGTTATAGAAATTACTTTTTTTTAATTTTTTTCAATACAGGGATTCTCTAAGTAGTCCTGACTGTCCTGAAAAAAGCTCTGTAGACCAGGCTACCCTTGAACTCACAGAGATCTGCCTGCCTCTGCCTCCCAAGCGCAGGGACTAAAGGACCCCAAAAATGCCCAGTTAGAAATTACTCTTGACAAGAAAACATTTCCCTCTATTTCACTTTTTCCTTGTTTGCCTTTGAACGTCACTTGCTTGTGAAGACCACTTGAACTAGCCAGTTCTGTCCTTCCCCTGTGGGACTGAACGCCTATCATCAGGCTTGAAAATAAGTACCATTACCTGCTAAGTCATCTTAGCATTCCCACTCTGTCTTTTATGGAAAAATAAGGAAATAGGAAAAAAATCTTTTCAAACAGGGTTTCCCTGTGTAGCCCTGGCTGTCCTAGAACTCACTCTGTAAACCAGGCTGTCCTCAAACTCAGAGATTCACCTGCCTCCGTCTCCTGAGTGCTGAGACTAAAGGTGTGAAACACCACTGCCTGGCAGAAAATAGAAATTTTGAGATGAAGAGTACATTACATAGTTTTACATAGTTTTAATTTTCATCTGAGTCATGTCAGCAGGGCAGTTTCAACCATGCATTTGCACACGTGCTACTGGCTGTGCACACACAACCAAAATAACTTTTGTTTTATACATTGGACTTTATTCATTTCCTTTGAAGTCATTTCATTATTAGCATTTTTTTTCATTTACCCATAAATGGTAAATGATAGTACATATATTTCAGTGTAATCACTGCAGTTGAATTCCTTAATCAGACTTAAATACGTTCAAGGAGGGTTGTCTATCATTTATTTTAGTATCTCGAAATTCCAAACATAAATCAGACAAACATGTTGCGAAGTACTTGTTAAATGTGTGACTAGAGTGTGTTAGAGGTAGAAGTGCACACCTTTAAAATAAAAAATAATGTTTAATATTAAAGAGTGAAAATAAAATTACAGCAAGCTTTGTTTTCAGAGACACTCAATTTCTTAGATGTCATAACTGACTGTTTACTTGTCTTCAAAATACAATACAAACTGTGCTCAGCCAGCAGGTGGCACTTGCCTTTAATCACAACACTCATGAAGCACAGGCAGGTGGATCTCTGAGTTTGAGGCCAGCCTGGTCTACAGAGTGAGTTCCAGGATAGCCAGGGCTACATAGAAACACTGAAACACATGCCCCTGGACCCCTCCCCCCAAGAATTGGTTCTATTGGACTGGAGGAATGGTTCAATGGCTGAGAACATTGGCTGCCCTTCCAGAGGATCCTGGTTCAATTCCCAGTACCTACATGGAAGCTCAAAACCTTATGTAATTCCACTCCCTGGATATCTGACACCCTCTTCTGGATTCCAAGAGCACACCTGGTGCACAGACATATATGCAAACAACAGACACAATTCACATTTTAAAATGGTGCAATATTGAGAAGCTTTTATTAAACAAACATTTTAAAGGCCACACACTACATTTTAAAAGGAACATGGAGCTGGGCATGGTGATACACGCCTTTAATCCCAGCAAAGGCACAGGCAGGCAAATGTGAGTTTGAGACCAGCGTGGTCTTCAAAGTGAGTCCAAGACAACCAAGGCTGTACATAAAGAAACCCTGTCTCAAAACAAACAAACAAGCAAAAAAGGGACATGGTTAATACTTACAGTACAGCATATATAAACAAAATACACAAGGCATGGTGGAGCCCTCTTTAGTCTCCGCACTCAAGAGGCAGAGGCAGGTGGATCTCTGTAATTTTGAGGTCAGCCTGGTCTGCATAGCGAATTCTAGGTCAGCTAGAGCTACAATGTAAGACCTGTCTCAAAAACAAAACAGTAATAACAAAAACTGAACGCACTTAAAAGAACTACAACTTACCCTAATACAGCTGAAACAACAAAGCTTGGAGCAATGAGGACACAGCCGGGCATCACGCAATTTCTCCATACAAATGAAACATCGGAAAACCTCAGCAATGCTCTGAAAACAAAAGATGTAGGGTTCCCAGATTACACTAAGTAAAGAACATGTTAAAAAAAAGCCTTCACTCAAGGCCAGGCATAATGGTGCACAACTTTATTGCCAGCATTCAGGAACCAATGGCCGACTATCTCTGCTAGTCTAAGAATATGCATAGTGAGTCCCACAGACAAGCCAGGGCTAGCCATTGAGACTTGGTCTCAAGAAAAATAAAAAGAAAGAAGGAAAAGAGAAAAAAAATTCACTCAACATTTACACTTACTTGGAGCTGATAACGCCTCAGTTTTAACTGTATTCACAACTCAGAACTTGGTTAGTCAGAACATCTGGAAAACATGCTTGTTTGTGTTTTTATTTTTTTCTTATAATCTTTAATCTTTTTAAAAAACATTTTGTTCATTTATTATGTATACAATATTCTGTCTGCATGTAGCCTGCACACCAGAAGAGGGCACCAGATCATCTCACCATAGATGGTTGTGAGCCACCATGTGCTGGGAATTCAACTCAGGACGTTTGGAAGAACAGAGAGTGCTCTTAACCTCTGAGCCATCTCTCCAGACCAACATGCTTGTTTTTAATGAGCTTGATGATGATTCCAAGAAAAACATATGGACTAAGAAAGTAGCCTACGCAGTGAAGTGCTTGCCTTGAAAGCATACAATCTGAGATCCCCAGAATCCAGTGTAGTGCTGCCTGTCACCCCAGCAAGCACACACACAGCCCTGGATGCTCACTGCCTGCTGGCCTGGCTAACTGGTGACCAGGCCAATGGCACCCTGTCTCAAACGAAAGGTGGAGTGTATGACCAATGAGTCTCCTCTGAACTCCGTATGTGTACCATAAACAAACACACCCACCCACCCCTACACCTTGATACACATTTTAAAAAAGAAAATGAAAAGAGGCTATATGTAGAAATATTCTTACTGGGGTACTTTAGTAAAAGTAAGAATGTGACTTCAGCCCTCATAACAAATATTAAGTAAATTTCGGCATCCATGCCTTGCATGGTGGTGCACACCTTTAATCCTGGCAATTGGGAGGCAGAGGCAAATGGTTCTCTTTGAGTTCATGGCCAGCCTGGTCTACAAAGAGTCCCAGAACAACCAGGGCTACACAGAGAAACCCTGTCTCAGGAAATATATTATATATATATATATGGCCTGAAATATCCTATGCTCAACATCTTGGCCTAGATATCAGAGGTCTGCCTGCTTCTGCTTCCCAAGGGCTGGGATTAAAGTATGCACCCCATGTCCAGACAAGGGGTAAATTTTTAAAAGATACACTGGTAGTGGCAAGGTGGCTCAGCAGGCAAAGGCTCCTGCTACTAGGTGTGGAGACCTTAATTCCATCCCAGCTGGTAGAAGGAGATTCATCCCACGTGGTAGAAGAACCGATTCCAAATTGTCCCGACCTCGGCATGAACTCACCAATGAATGCACACCCATAAGCACACTAAATAATCAATTAACTAATGTGAGCTTAAGAATCTAAAAATTTTTGTGTCCCTTCTGACATCTAGTGAACAAAAAAATTGTAAACAGGAAAGTGTTCTAAAAAGTTGCAAACAGGGAAAAACAATAGCATCTTTCTTAAATTTCAGAAGAATCCTTCTTGAAAGTAATTGACAAAATTTAAAAAAAACTAAAATTAAATGTGCTGTTACTGTGTATCTTAAATTTCTGCAGTACCAACGTTTGTTTTTACTCTAGCCAAGAAAACTTAAACCATCCTAAAACCAAGATAAGCTTACAAAACCTTTATACAACGTTCACAAGAGCAATTAAGTAGAAAATTGCTCATGATTCTAATCATGACTGCAAACTGAGAGATGCGGACTAGACCTAACCCGGTGCTGGGAAGACAAAAAGGCCACTGGAATGAATAAGGGTTCATCTCAAGTGCTAAGTTACCCCTTACTTTTTTTTGTCTGGTTGGTTGTTTTGTTGTTGTTGTTGTTGTTTTCGAGACGGGGTTTCTCTGTATCCCTTACTTTTTAAAAGCAAAATTATATAGTATTTTAGTGTCCGGAAGGTTGAAATTTTTATTATTACTACATCGCATAGTTGTATCCCAGAAAGGAATCGTTTCTGATGCTTCTAACCTCTGCGGAAAGATCCCAACCATGAAGTCACCTTACGAGAATCAATGCTGGAAACTAGTCTTTATTCAGACAGCAGAGTGTGTGGTCCCTAGAAAACGGACCGGGAGGGTGAGAAAGGTTTTATTCACTCCGAGCGAGTCGCGGCGAGAAAGCGGGGCAGGTCCTGCGGATGAATTTGCAGTTTTGCTCTGGAAAGGCTCAGCCTTGCCAACGGCGACGGGCGCAGGTGCCAAGAAGGCATCGCTGAAAAGCCGCAGCACCTGACTGCGGATCGGCTTCGGCACCCTGAGGGCGGCAGAACCCGCGGGCCGGCCTGCCTCCTCCCTCCCCGCGGCCGGGCACGGGCGAGCCCGGCGCCCCGAGGAGAAGAGGCTCCCCTGGGCGGCGGCCACCCTCCGCAACGACCCTCACCTCCACGCTCTGCTCGTCCATCGCCTCCGGCTCTCGGCGGGGCCCTCGGCGACCCTCGGAGTCCGTGGTGCGCGCTACGAGGCGCCGGCCCGAGGTCGCCAGGTCGGCCGCGCCCACTTCAGCAGGCTCCCCCGACAGTGCCACCTCCGCGCCCCATGCCGTCCAGTCCCCCGCCGGCTACCCCCACTTCGCCATTTTTGACCCGCGCGCCAGCCCCGGGGCGGAGATGGAGGGCTAGCGGTAGCCGCCGCGCCTTCCTCCCGCCTCAGCAGGCGGCCAGCGTCCGCGTGGGAGCCTCGGCCCACGTGACGCCGGCGCGCGCCTGGGGAACGGCCGCGGGGCCGGTCCGCGGCGAAACAGGCGCTGCGGGGGAGTCGCGGGCACCAACGGTAACCAGGGCAGCTGGAGGCGCGGCGGCTGGGCAGGCGCGGCGCGCACGCGCACTCGGCGTCGCGGGCGGGGCGGGAGGAGAGGCGGCCGCCGGTTCCCGCGGTGCGCGCGGCGCACGAGACTCGGAGGGGCGGGGCTAGGGGCGTGCCCGGCGTCGGGGGCGGGGCTAGGGGGCGTGCCCGGCGTCGGCGCGGAGCTGGGTGCCAGAAATGCGGCCGCCGCCTTGTGCGTGTGTGGTCCTGAGGTGGAAGGGGCTGGGAGGTTTATTTGCGTTCTCCGCCCCCTCCGTGCGGATCCCTGCGGTCTGTGGCTCACCTAAAGGAACCCTGGAGCCGCGTGCTCACGGTGTTTGCTTTCCGCCTCTGGCATGAAACGCGGATTTTAAAGCGTTTTTAGCCTTTTTTCCCCTTCCATAGTAAATGCAGTTCGAAAGCTCCAGTTGTGATGGACAGGCTGTTTTTGCTGGCTTACTGTTATTTTGAGACAGGGTCTCTGTAGCCCCTGTTGGACTATATAGGCTAGTCTCGAAGCTTCCTGAATTCAGGATTGCTGGCAAGAGGCGCTGCTACCATGTCCGCTTCTACTACGCCTTTTTTGAGTTGTTTCCTTTGGGAACTAACGTAAGACTACCGTCTGTATTAAGCGTTCATTGGCGATCGCCTCGCAAATTTCCTGCCTCAAAAAATTAGGTTGCAACATTGAGGGTGTGTGAGACACTAGACCTAAGTCAAACACTGAAATCTTAATTTTTCTCTTGAGTTTTATTACACTTAATTTATAAATTCCAATCTAGAGAATTAATAATCTAGAAAGAAAGGTGGAGTGGTTAGACTTTTTTTTAATTACATGAACCACAGACAAAATTTATGGATGCTAGACAGATGGCCCGGAGGTTAAGAGTACTTGTTGCTCTTGAGTAGGACTGCTTTCTCTGTGTAATACAATTTCTATGGGGCCTGGACTTGGCTTTGCAGAATAGGTTGGTCTCGAACTCACAAGAGATACGCCTGCCTCTGCCTCCCAACTGCTGGGATTAAAGGGCTGGTGGACCAGTTTCTAACTTCACCTTTGGACTCCAGCTTATACTGCAGCTCCAGGTGCTCAGATACATTTTCTAACCTCCTAAAACACCCGCACTCACATGCACACATATGAACATAACCCAAAATAATCTACGCACACACAGAATTAAAGAAAATAAATCAGAGGTTGAAAATGCTTTGACTTCAAATCATTTACGGTCTTGGAACTAGATACCAGTTGATAGTTGCACAATCATTTGTACTAACATGTCCTTTTTAATTGTACCTTTTTTTTGTTGTTCTCGGATAGTGTCTCATGTGGCCGGCACTGACCTGAGACTTGCTATGTAGCATATGCTGGCCTTGAACTCATGCCTCTACCTCCTAAGAGCTGGAATATTATAAGTGTGACACCGCATTCTGTTTACACTTAAAAATTGTTCATTCCATTGTGTAAATTTTATCTCAAATAATTGTGAGGGTCAGGGGTGTTGTGCTGCCTTTAGCCTTTAATCACTGGGCAGAAACCGGCAGATTTTGAGTCATGGGACCAGGGGAACCAGCCTGGAGCAATAGTGAGGTCACGTCCAAACCCCAAAAATCTCATGTTGAGATTGGCAGGAGTAAGAATCCCTCCCTCCCTGTTCTGGCCCTGCGTGCCCCGGGGCACATAGCCTCAAGACGTCTGCCACCCTTGCAATAGCCTGGTGACCAGGTTTTGGGACATGTCCAGCTATCACCTGGAATTCCTCTCCATGCAAATGAAGCATTCCAAGCACCTCAGTCCCAGCCAATGATGTACATTCAACCCCTAAACCCCTACCCACTTCCCCAAGGTTTACATAGCCCTTATTCCTCCAAAATACAGAAGAGCTGTTCCACTGAAAACCCTCTTGGAGAAGGCAGCTTCTCCCCTGGCACTCACCACTAAACTGAGGTCGTACTAACCGTACTAGCCTCCTGGTTAAACTGCATTCCTTCCAGCACCGCTGCAAAATGGAGGTCTGGATACCCCAAGGCCAGAGGGAAACCAGCATGGCAATTCCACAGTGTGAATTTTATCTCAAAAATTTGTGGGGGTCAGGTGTGGTGGTACATGCCTTTAGCCTTTAATGACTAGGCAGAACATGCAGATCTCTAGGAGTGACACTAGCCTGGTCTATGTAATAAGTTCCAAGCCAGCCAAGGCTACACAGCCTGACTCAAAAAGCAATCAGAAGTTTGTGGTAAATAGTACGGCACTTGGGACTCTCAACAAGATGGAGAAAGCCTTGCCCTTGCGTATAATAGATGACAACACTACAGAATACATATTAAAAATAGCCTATGAAATATTTACCTAACAACCCAACATGTTTAAGGAACTGTTAGCAGGCTAGTTCAAAATAGGAAAAGATTACATTAAAGAAGCCTGCAACAATTTAGGGGTCTTTGATTACAAGTACAGTCATATTGTGGTTAACTTAGGCAAAAAATAAATTTGTAGTTGGCCAAGTTAAGGTCATTTGTCAGAACCTGGGTTAGAAAGCCTGCTATCACTTGAGAGCTTGAAGCAGACTGAGAATTTGAATGTTGTGGTCAAGGCTATATAGCCTAAGACCACATCTCAGAAAAACTGAGGCAGAACTGAGGGGCTTTATTCCATCCTGTCCACAAGACACAACTCCCATATTACTTTTATAACTTATAATGACATCAATTATCAATAAGAAACTGAGCAAAATCATGGTGTATCCATACAGTGGTTACAAATGTTAAAAAAGAATATTGAATGTACGATGTATGTCATGAAATAATATATTTAAAATGACAAAACAAAATACTACAGTACAATGTATGATTACTGACCTATTTTTTTAATTCAATGTGACTACATATAGAAATTTAAAAAAAAAGACTGCAGATTACTTCTGGAAAGTATGCATTATGATTGTAAATATCTTAAATACTATTGTAAGTTAAAAATATAAAAACACTAAAATAACAACATAATTTGAATTATAATATATTAATAAATAATAATTCTAAATTAAAATAGTAATGAAGATAATGTAACATGGAGATTGGATACTATGACCAATTTTAGGTATAGATAAGTGGATGCAACTGCATTAAAAACCTGTTTAGTTCCAGCTAACAGAAGAGTGGCCACTCAGAAATTACAAAATGAACAGTCTAAATGTTCCAACTTAAATATTCAGGTAGAGAATTTTTGCTGACAATATTGGCCTAGGGCTACAAGTTATATATGAGTCACAAAGAGTCTTGAGGCTTGAAAGACAAATGTAAGGGGGAAAAATGCACACTTGCTGGGTTTTGCTTGAAAGTGAGTCTTGCTGTATAGTCCAGGCTCACCTGAAACTCCATGACCAGCTTGATCCGTTGTCTTCTTGACTCTTCTCAGCCTACCTAAGACTGTTTTCTCTGCATTTCTCAGTATGTTCTTTAAGCTGGTTTCTGTGGTAGTAGCAACCTCATACCGCACATGTGCCAGGCCATCATATACCATATACTGCTCTCAAAACAGGAACCTATCAAGGCTGGGTGAGGTTGCACAGCCTTTAATCCCAGAGCTCTGGAGGCAGATTTCTGTGCTTAACAAATTTTAAAACAGGTATGAAAATTCCTTTCTGTAATCCCAGCGTTAGGAAGACTGAAGATTATCTCCAGTTCCAGGTATAGAGTGAGATCCTGTCTCCAAAACAAAACAGGACCAAAATGATGGTTCAACAGTTACAGCTAGGGCTAGGGCTAGGATTAGGGTTAGAGTTAGGATTAGGGCTAGGGGAGGGTTACAGTTAGGGTGGAGAGTATGTGGAGTGCATCTGAGTAGCTGCCAGAGGGTCTCAGGTAGCACTCAGTTATTTGTTTATGAGGGACTGTGCAGGAAGGAACGAGAATGTGCACACTCATGAAGCTGTGAGTACTCTTCCAGAGAACCTAGGTTCAATTCACAGAACCAACATGGCAGCTCACAACTGTGTAAGCACCACTTCCAGGGAAGCTGACAACCTTTTCTGAACTCCCTGGGCACCAGGCATGCACATCAGGCACAGACAGAAAGGCAGGCACAATACCCATATACATAAAATAATTGTACTTATTTATTTGAAGGAAACAGGGCCAGCCTTTGGTCACAGCACTCACAGCAGAAGTAGGTGATCTCTGAGTGCTTTGCCTGCCTGGTCAACATAACATGTTCCAGGCCAGCCAGGTCTACACAGTAAAATCCTGTCTCAAACTGAAAACAAATAGGTGAGCATGGCTTCTCATCCCTATAATCCCAACACTAAAGGGCTGAGAAGGCAGGTCACCACGGTACCTAGACAAGCCTGGACCAGAGTACAACTCTGTTTCGAAAACCACAAAAACAAATAAGGAGATTTAGGGATGTAACTCCGTGGAAGATTTCATCCTAAGAATATGTGGCTCCTAGGTTGGAGCGCAGAACCACAAAAATATAGTGAAACTGATTTACACACACACTGGATAGAGGCAGATAAATCTTTCAGTGATTTTAGTTTTTTATCTTTCATGTAGAATGAGTTACAAAGCTAGACTGAAAGATAATATATTATTGCAATACCAGATGGACAGTCTAAAAGAGCATTTGAAAACAAACACATGATTGCAAGGAATGGGAAGAACAGAAAAAAGTTTTCACAAACAGCCTGTTATATGTATTAGATTTGGGCAAATACTGGACATACACACACAACTAAACGTGTGTTATCTGTAATATACATTTCAAAAAATAAATTAGAGTTGGGCCATGGCTCATTCAGTGCACTGCTAACCTGCACAATGGACTGGTTAGATCCAAAGCACTACATAACCAGACATGGTGACTCACACTACTAATCCCAGCACTGGGAGGTGGAAAAGAAAGATTATCCTCCGCAACAGCAATTCTGAGACCAGCCAGGAATACATAAAACCTTGTCTTTGAGAGAGAGAGAGAGAAACAACACCCAGTGTGATGGTACACACCTTTTAATCCCAGGACTCAGGAGGCAGAGGTAGGTATCTCCAGGGTTCAGGGTTCAATGCTACTCTGGTCTAATAGTGAGCTCCAGGGCCAGCCAGAGCTACAACGTGAGACCCTGTCTTAAAAAAACAAAACAAACAAAAAAAAAAAAAAAAAACACCTAAATAATACAAGTCTTTTGCCCATTCACGAACTGACTGAAATGTACATACTCTTTTACAAAATCCCAAAACCCTAAATTTATGCCAACTATACAAAAAGAAAACATTTAAAATAATATTAAGGGATTTCATACCTGAAACCACAAACTTAACTGTGGGTATCAATATTTAAATCTCTTTATTCCCATTTCATCCTTTTAGCAATTATCTGTATATCTACCCTTCTTACAATTTCCTCTCATATGACAAGCATCACGATCCTGTCACTCAATCTCATCGTCCTTATCAGCTCCCCTCTGCTCCCCAAGATATCTTGCTGAATTCCTCTGGAATTGATCCTTTTTCCATTAGAGTTCCTTTTTAAAATTCCATCTCTTCATCAGTCTGGCATGTGAGACTTTAATAGCTCTGTCACAGCCTTCTCTTCATCAGTCAGTAGAGTGAGCTAGAAAACAAATTACAAAAGGCTCATTGCAAAACCTTCAAAGGTTAAATGACTTCAATTTTGCTTTGTTGCACAAATTTTTTCATAAGCTTATATTATATATTTAATCATAAAACTTGAATAGCAAGGGAAACCAATAGCTATTTGGCTATTTATATACCATGGTTAAGCTTTCAAAGAACTTGCAATTAGGCTGTGCAAACAAAACCAGGAAATCAAACAAATAAAGGACTATTGTTTAAAAGAACTAGTTAATGCTTGAATACTATATTTGGAAGAGATTTGGACCAAAATACTATGAAATTTTCCCAGAGAAATAAGCTTGTGCTGAATATTGAAGACCTCTATCTCAAAAAGATTCTAAAAATAAAGAAGAAGCTGCACAGTGGTACCACACACCTTCAATCCTAGCCCTTGGGAGGCAGAAGCAGAGGCAGAGGCAGGCTCCCCTGGTTGGGTTCTAGATCAGCCAGGACACACAGAGAAACCGTGTCTCAAGGAAAAAAGAGAAGAAAGAAAGAGCAGGAGTACTGATAGATAGTAAGAATGGATAAGAAACAGCAGACGTAACTATCCACTCAAAGCAGGTAGGGCAAGAGCCGAAACAAAAGGGACAAAATAAACTCCAAGGGATTTCCACAGAACACCAAAACGTTGGCAGAGAAAAGGGTTATACAAGCAAATGACACAAGCTACAGGCCCAACTTCTGAAATAGTTACAAACCAGCCTAATTATATAGGTCATCTCTAGAGAGACGGTCAGATCTGGAACATGCCACAACTACAGAATCAGCATTCCAGGGTAGCTCTGTGCAATAGAACTTTCCACAATGCTGGAAACAATCTGCATCTGCACTGTCTAATCAGGAGATGATGAATTGAATTCTCAGGTTTATGTCAACACGTTTTCATTTACATAGCCACATGTGGATAGCCTAGTTCTCCAACACCTCAGAACTCCAAGCAGCTGGTTTGACGGATCAACATTGGCCCAATATGTTCTTATGTAGAAAATTATAAGCACTTCGTCTACAACCAAAACAGCTGCAGAACTCTTTCTGTTTCAATGAAGAAAATGATATTTATGTGGCAAAACATGTTCTCAATAAATCCCTGTTAGTTCTAAGATTACTAGGCAAAAGTTCTCAGAACATCAAATAAGTCCTCAAAGGCTTTTTCCTAGAATTAAGGCCAACTTAATCAGTCTGAAGTTTGAAGTAACTATTTTGGTTTTGCTTTTTAATTTTTTTTTGGCCAGGTATGATGGCACATGCTTTTAATCCCAGCACTTGGGAAGTAGGGGTAGGTGAGTTCAGGGCCAGCCTGGTTTACATAACAAAGTCCAGAACAGCCAGGACTATATGGAGAGACCCTGTCTCCAAAACAAACAAAAATTATTTTTATTTATGTGTATGTATGTCTGTGAATATATATTATGTGTACAAGTGCCCACGAAGGTAGAAGAGATTCTCAAACCCCTGCAACTGGAGTTATGAACAGCTATGAGCTGCCATGTGGGTGCTGGGAAGCAATCTTGGATCCTCTGCAAGAGCTCTTAAATGCTGAGCCATCTCAAATCCCTGTAGTGATTTTTCTTTACACAGGTTTTTTTAAAGCACTTTGTAATGAAATCTCACACTCTTCTAAAGCCTTTCTTATTTACAATTACTATATGTTGGTTCTAAAAGTTTTGTGTTTTTGTCTTTTGTCTGTCCTGAGACAGAATCTCACTCTGTCGTCCATACTGTCCTGACTTGGCATCAACACTCACTTTACAGGCATGACCACAATACCCAGCCTCGTTATGGCACGAATCTCTCTAGTGTTAACCTATCTATATAACTGAGTATATTTAGGCCTCTTAGAACTTTCTACGTATTCCTTTTTCCTCCACTTTCTCTTCTGTTCCTGGCTCCCTATTTATTAAGATTAATAATCTAAATGTCCTTTGAATACCGCTAATTAAAAACATTGTTACCTTTCCTAATGAAAAGTAGCTGTCAGTGGTAAAGATTATAGCAATTCGGAACAGTGTTACTTTCTGTTGCACATAAACAGCCATTTACCTTAAGCAGACTTTGTTGTTCTTCATGCTCACAAAATAAGTTATTTTAGAGCATTTCAGTAAATCTTCAGTTAAATGGAGCCTTTGACTTTATTCTCAAACACATATCCCTATTACAGAATTTTTTTTTTCGACACAGGGTTTCTCTGTGTAGCCTTGGCTATCCTGGACTCACTTGGTATACCAGGCCTTGAACTCAGAGATCCACCTGCCTCAGCCTTCCTGAGTACTGGGATTACAGACATGTGCCATTGCACCCGGTTTGAAAAAAATATTTAACTTGAAATTCCTTTACAAATTCTATTTTATACATGCCTTCTCTTCCTTCCTCCCCCCAAAAAAAAATCTCTTTCTGGTGATACTGAGGGTCAAACCCAGGGCCTTACATAAGCCAGTCAGTATCCTACCACTGAGCTATAGACACAGCTGAGTTGCATGTCCTTTAAGCTCTAGGTTGAAAGCTACCTTTGGCTATAAAACCCTTAAATAGGTGTTAGTCCCTTTCTTTCACAATTAGATAACAGACATGTTGACAATATAAGGATTTCTTTAATCTACCCCCTTTAAACTTGAGCGTCAATAAATCAGAAGGCCACAACTGTAATTTCAATAAACTTTAAAATCCCATTTTTGTTATTTTTAATTATGTGTGTGGTGTATGGTGGCACATGCTTTAATCCCAGCATTCCAGAGACACAAGCTGGTACAGCTGTAAGAGTTAAAGGCCAATCTATTCTATAAAGCCAGTCCCACAGCAGCAAGAGCTACGTAGTGAGGGCTTGTCTCAAACAGAAATACATAAAGTTAATTGTGTGTATATATGTGGGTGCCATGCCCCAAGAGACCAAAGGAAACAGAATCCTTGCAACTACAGTTAACACAGGTTGTGACCTGTCTACCATGGGCACTGGGTCCTTTGGAAGAGCAGTATGTGCTCTTATCACTCTTACCAGACACCTATCCAGCCCCCTACGCACGCCATTTTAAAAGGGATGAGTAAAGATCTACAATATTCCAAAATGGCCATCAGAGATTTTAAAATATGGCTTTCCTTTCCAAGGCTCATAACCTGTTTTCCAACCATTTCTCCTACATGGCATATTCTGTTCTGAAAAATGAAAGCTCCCATAGTGTTCTCCTTCTGGCATAATTATTGCTTATTTCAGGTATTTCTACTTATAGATGAATAAATGACTTTATAAGGGTTTAGATGATTTAAATATTTAAGGAGGAACTAGGAATAAAATACTTGCCTAGTATGCAAAGGATCCTGAGTTTGATCTTCAACAATGCAGAGAAAAAAGAGAAGGAAAGAGAAAGAGGAGAGGGGGTGTGGAGCGAGGAAGGAGGAAAATAAAGAGACTACCTTATATAAACACTACTTTTCTGTACCAGTTTGTAATCCCAATGAGAAATGGCACTATTCAGTATATCCAGGAAGAACAATTTCTACTCAGCATCCAAAATATTATTTTTCTCTTTGTTCACTCACTCCAATTTTTCTATACTTAAACCTTTCATTAATTTATAGGTAGATATGTTGACATGGACATGTGGAGCCACGTGGTTTCCAAGATATTTTTCCCAAGAACATGCGTTTCTAGTGTCAAATTCTGATCATACAGAATGAAGAAAGTGTGACTTGATTGATAACAAGTTAAACTGTGGATGTGTTTAGTTGGCAAGTATATGCTTAGCACACATCAAGCCCTTGATTCTGTCCCACTCCAGAGGAAGAAGAGAAGGCTCAGAAGTTCAAGGTCAAGGTGGACAGATGGATCAGTGAATAAAAGCACTTGTTGCTCTGGCAAAGGACCCAGGTTTGGTTCCCAGCACCCACATTATGGCTCACAAACACCTGTCACTTTAGTTCTGGGAAATCAAATGCACTCTTAATCTCTATGAGTACCTGGCACATACATGGTACACAGACCTATATGCAAGGTACACTCATACACATAAAGATACATGTTAAAAATTTTGAGAAGCCAGTACTAATTAACATCCTAGATAAAACTGAAGGTCTTTATCTAGACAATCCAGTTCTGTTCCTTTGATTCTTTTCAGTCTCTTCTGTCTGAACCCCCAAATTTCCTTTGACATTACATAAAAATGTTAGTAAATCATTCAGTTCTCAGTTCAAACTCTTACTTAGTGCCTAGCTTAGAGTAGCTGATGTTTTATACAACGTATTTGAGGAGGCTGTACACACTGTGACAGAAGTTCACAATTACAATTATAAGGTTTCTTTTTTTTTTTTCCAAGAGAGGATAGCCCTGACATGGACCTCACTTGGTTGACCTCCCAAGTGCTGGAAAAACACAGAAAGCACTCCATACCCACTTTGTGTAACTCGGGGGACTGACCTCAGGCTTCAGCCATGTCAGAGAAGCACCATACTAACTGAGCTACATCTCCAGTCCTTTTTGGTTTTTTTGAGGTAGGATCTTACTTGGTATCTCAGGCTGGGCTTATCAGTTTGTTGCTGGGTTTTTCGTTAAGAAAGGGTCTCACTGCCTAGCCCTAGAATTCACCATATAGACCAGACTAGCCTGCAACTTTGTGTGGGGAGATCTTCTTTGTTGGTGCTACTGCTAGTCTAGGCTGACCTTGCACTTGAAACATAGCCAAGGCTGGTCTTGAAATCCTGGCATTGCTGCCCCCACCTCCCAAGTGCTGGGGTTGTAGATATTTATCACTCTGCCTGATTCTGAATCAAACACTGGCTCCTAAATAAACCAGGAGAATCACAGTGTGGTGGCACATGCCTGTAATTCCAGCCCTCAGGAGACTGAGGCAGGAAGACTGCTTTGAGTCCAAGTTACAACCCCAAGCAACTCTCTTTTTTGTTTTAAGTATTAATAAGTTAAGGATTTTTTTCTGCCATTATTACAAAACCCAAGAAAGTACACCTTTCATTAACCATGTCAAATCTACATATTTTTTATTTTACTTAAAAAAAAAAGCAATTAAGGGAATCAAAATAATTGTATTTGTAATCAATAGTTTAAAATGACTACTAAATTTAATCCCAACACTATAGGAAGTAGAGTAAGCCATGTGTGACTGAAATTCTGAGTGAATGTGTGCTGTTGACATGAGCTGGCCATGTCAAGGACCCTAGAGCCTTAGACGTTCGGAGGGATGTCTGAGGACATAGGTTGACAGTGTGTGAAGAAAATGTTTACCATAGCTTTCAGTCCCTAGGTATTATGGCCTAAAAACTGCTCCACTATAAAGACCACTCCTCCCATTAGCTCTCTCCTTGGTCCAGCTGCATACCATAAACTTTGTCTCCTAGCTTATCTACATGGAATAACCCTGCCTCCTTGTCAGCTTTTATTTCCCTTTGGTTTTTCAAGACAGGAAATTTCTCTGTGTAGCTTTGGCTATCCTGGATTCACTTTGTAGACCAGGTTGGCCTCGAACTCACAGAGAGCCACCTGCCTCTGCCTCCTAAGTGCTGGGATTACAGGCATGCACCATTGCACCTGGCTTCAAGTCTTTATAATAAACACTGCACTTCTGATGTGCTGAGGCTTCTTTAGAGAGTACAGACTACCAAATCCCAGAATTTCTGTGTGTCTATCTGTCTTTTCTTCATTCCTTCACCAGCCCAGTCAGGTCCAAGTGCCTGAAGGCTGTGCATGGATATGACACAACATATTGGGGTTTAATTTTTTTAAAACAATATTCACAACTAAAATTTCACAGTTCTGCCAGGTGATGATGGCACACTTCTTTAACCCCAGCACTTGGGAGGCAGAGGCAAGTGGCTCTCTGAGTTTGCGGCCAGACTGCTCTACAAAGCGAGTTCTGGGACAGCTAGAGCTACACAAAGAACTACTGTCTCAAAAAACCAATATAAACATATTAAATTAAATTAAATTAAAAGTCTTCAAAAATCCAGCCTGTCAACTGAACACATTACCTCCAGGTCTGTTTGCTTTTGTAGTTCTTGTATCATGGCCATTGTCTTGCTCAAAGTACCACAAATGCGGCTCTTGATCTCTTTTTGTTCAACAGAAACTGGCTTAAAGCGTGCACATAAAGAATGATATCGAGACTTTATTGCTGACAGTTCCTTTAAAATTGCAACTGCATTTTTCTACATCAGAAAAAAACATATAAGGTTGATTTCTATTAAACGATGCTGTGGAAAAATTAAACCTACTTTTTAATTAATCCTTACAACACCTTCTACAACATACATTTATTTGGTCACTACTGTCTTACCATGCAACCCTATTTGGCCTAAAACCTGCTATGTAGACCAAGCTGACCAGAAACTGAGAGAGCTGCCTGCTTCTACCTCCTAGGTATTGTGATTAAAGGTGTACACCAACATACCCAGCTAAACAACCTAGCCTTGTTTGTGTACACACACACAAATTATAATATTCAAAAGTTTAAAGGAAACTCTGACAGTGAATCTATATGGACGAATCGTGTGTGTGTGTGTGTGTGTGTGTGTGTGTGTATAAGTACACATACCTTGGTAAATTTACCTTCATGGTAAATTCTCTCCATCTACTATGGGTTTCAGGGATTTGGACTCAGGTTGTAGGTCCTACTTGGAAAGCCCATAATCTAGATGTCTTGAAGACATTTATAATGACTGAAAAGAACCCAATCACAAAAGACCAATTACGGACTCTAGAGTAGTAAAATTCACAAGGGCTAAAAGTAGAATGAGGATTAGAGTTGGGTAGGAGGGATGATGGAGGGTTACTGTTTAATGAGTACAGTATATGACGAGTGGAAAGGTGAAAATGTGCTGAGATAGCCAGGCCGTGGTGGCGTAGTCCTGTAATCCCAGCACTTGGGAGGCAGAGGTATGCAGTCTCTGTAAGAGGCCAGCCTCCTCCTCCAAGGAGTGAGGTCCAGAACACCAAAGCTACACAGAAAAACCCTGTCTCATAAAAAAAAAAAAAAACACACACACACACACAAAAACAGAAAACTATACATGCATGTAAACAGAGCTCAGATGCAGTGGGCATGCACTGCATCAGGTACTTGGGCTGAGGCAAGGGGGATCTTGTTAAGCCCAGAAATCGAGACCAACCTAACCAACACAGTGAGTCTTTCTCAAAATTAAAGTTAGTAATTCCTAACTTAGTAACCTTAAATAGTGTTCTAGTTTGCTTTCTATTGCTGAAATAAAACACTGACCAAAATACTGTCTGGGAGGAAAGGGTTTGTGTAGCTCACTCATCCTGATCATAGTCACACTAAAAGGAAGTCAGGGCAGGAACCTGGCGCAGGAATGAGCAGAGGCAATGGAGGTGTGCTGCTCACAGGGTGCTTCTCATCACTTGTTCAGCCTGCTTTCTTTACAACTCAGGGCCACCTGCCCAAGGATGGAATTGCCTATGGTGGGCTGGGCCATCCCCCAGCAATCATTAAAAAAAGAAAATGCTCACGCAAAATTGCTTACAGGTGGGTCTGATAAGGACCTTTTTTCAATTAAAGTTGCCTCCCCAGATAACCCTGGATTGTGTCAGTTGAAAGAAGAAGAAAAACTACTACATAATTTTATGCAAAAAAATCAATGTTCACATCTAAAATAAGCAAACTTAACATCATATCATCTTCTCCAAAGAACAGCATGACTACTCAGCCTTCTGCCCTCAAACTAAGAACCACTATTCTAGGAGTAGAAATATTCAGTCTTGGCACTTGGGAGGCTTCCTCCTGGCTTATACCTTTGAGTTCATTAACTGTTTTTAAAAGTCAGCACATAAGCCAGGTGGGGGGGAAAAAAAAAAAAAAAGACCAAAACAGAAGATTTACTAATTTCCCAATTACCTCTCCTGCTGAATCTGAGTGATTAGTCTTGATTTCATATTCCAGCCTATACTGAATGTAATCCAAATCAGAATCAGCTTTCTGGAACTAAAAAAAAAAAAAAAAAACCAGTACACATATTATTCAGTAAACAAAATTACTCATTCTTTTCACATTTTTTAATATTTTAACAATATATACTAAACACTCTAAACTTACAGATATAAAAAAGCATATACAAAAACAAACAAGCTAAAGTATATAAAGTAGCAAACAATGTCCATAATACTCTTTAAAAATTTAAAACTATGCCGGGCGCAGTGATGCACACCTGCAATCCCAGCACTCAGGAGACAGAAGCCAGCAGATCTGAGTTCCAGACCAGCCTGGTCTAACAAAGCAAGTCCAGGACAGCCAAGGCTACAAAGAGAAACCCTGTCCTGGAAAAAAGAAGAAAACAAACAAACTTAAAACAGGGATTTTTTTGGATGGTGAGATGACTCGGTGAAGATGCCTGTGGTCAAGCCTGATGAGTTCAATCCCAAGATCCACATGGTGAAAGGAAGGACTTAAGCTTTTTGTTGTTGTTTTGTGACAGGGTTTAACGTAAACCAGGTATACCTAGGGCTGGCTACAGCAGAAAATGAACTTGAAATCCTAATCTGCCAGTTTACCCCTCTGGAGTGGCTGGATTTAGAGGCCTTTGTGCCTGCATTATCCTACTTCAGAGAGTGTTAGGGTCCGAGCCCAGGACCTCTTGCAGGCCTCACCAAGCTACGTTCATCCGCACCTACCTGGTGGAAACAAAGAACTCATACAAATTGTACTTTTGACCTTAACACATGTACCAGGACATGTGCACCACTACACATACACATGAGCTGTGTATTTAGGGCCATGTTAAATAAATTACAATTTAATTTGGGAGCACAGGCATGGTGGCACAAGCCTGGGTTCCTGGAACTCTATAGATAAGGCTGGTTTCAACCTCATAGATCTGCCTGCCCCTGACCCAGAGTGTTGGGATTAAAGTTGTGTCACCGCCATGCAGCTGATTTTCACAATTTCTCACAATTTCATACATTCACAGTACATCCCATTTCTTAGTATTTACACAAAGGAAATAAGTATGTCCACACAAAGACACTCAATTCTTCTAATGACTTTATTCAAAACAGGCAAAGCCTAGAAATAACCCAACAAACAAGTTTATACAATGGAATACTACTCAGCAATAAAAATTAATCAACTGTCAATGTATGCAACAAAGATAAAATGACAAAAGCAGTTACAGTAAGTGCAAAAAGACAGACACTGTATTAGCCCATTCATAAGAAATTTTAAAGAACTATTGTTTGAGAGGAAACTGCAGACAGGCACAAAAAAACTTTTCAATATAATGAAATGTTTTATATCCTAGTAGTGGAGGTAGTTACATGGCTGTATACATTTGCCAAAACTCATTATACTGTACACTGTATAATTTTTTAGTTTTACTTATATAAAATATCCATTAAAACTTATTACCAGGGGCTAGAGAAATGGCTCAGCAGTTAAGAGTACTAGCTGCTCTTCCAGAGGTCCTGAGTTCAATTCCCAGTAACCACATGGTGGCTCACAACTATCTATACTGGGATCTGATGCCCTCTTCTGGCATTCAGGGGTACATGCAGACAGAGTACTCATATACAGAAAATAAATACCTATTTAAAAAAAGAAAACTTATTACCAAAGTGATGACTTTGTTTGGGCAAAATGGTGTATGTGTGACACACTACAGCTTCCACAACAAGATTTCTTTTTCATTCTATCTTTATTTTCTTTTCTTTTTGGGGAGAAGTTGCAAGACAGGAGGGCAGGTACAAAGGGACAGAATTGGGTGCATGATATGAAATCCACAAAGAATCAAAAAGTTTTTGTTTTTTTTTTTTAAAAAGTGATGATTTATATTTTATAATAATAATAACTGATCAGTTCTAAGTTTTAAGATTTTATTTTAGTATGTATGCATCAATGTGTGTCTTTGTATCTGTATGCCTGCAGGTCGGAAGACAGCATCCCCTAGCACTGGAGTTATAGTGAGCTACTTGTGAGTCCTGGGAAGGGAACTAAGGTCCGCTGCAGTATTCTAGTCCCTTTCCTAAGTTTTAAATTTAAGCATTTTCTATATAACACCAAAATTAACACTAAGATTTAAAGTGTTGCCAAAGTAAATAGGTATGAGAGACTGTTTATCACTTACCAAACAATACAATGTAGTGAGACCTAAGAGAAGCCAGACTCATCCAAGTCTGTTACAAAAGGAAGCAAATTACAAAGTACTATTCATTTAGTCAAGGCATAACTTTAAACAATCAGTGATAGATTTTCAGTGCAATACAGTAATGAATTTTTAATATTACAATCTTTTTTCAAATGATGACTTTTAAAAATTATACTCAGTAACAAAATTACAGTTTTCAGTACTGAAAGTCATAGAAAAACTTTCACAAACACTGTAAGACGGAACAAAAAAAGGTGTGCAGCCTGCTTTCGGATGCTTTGACAATACTATTGCACTGCTAGCTGTAAAGTACAGTAGTGCAATAAAGTCAGAGCATCCGTTAGCAGGAGCGAGCAGAAAAGGAACGGAAGTTCCAGCGTGCAAAGACTTTAAACTTGAGTTGCCAGTTTGGCTGGAAGACATCCAACCTAAAAACATTTATACCATTTTTTGAAGGACAAAAGACTTAAATAGCAAAGTGATAATTGGTTTTGAATGACTAACCTGTAAGTAGCAGCATTCAGACGTGAACATACACAGATGTAAAGGAATTTTGCATTATGTCCTGAGCCTTTCGGAATTAACATGGCCATCAGTAATACTTTATGGTTGATTAACAGAATCAGCTGTAATAATTACTGAGGCAAATGTGTGAAAAGCATTTCTGTTCCCTGCTGAAATGTAATGTTGGTTAACTCCTCTTCCAAAGCAGTTGGTTACCTACCATAGAAAGCAAGTCTTTTGAGAAATTACTTCAAAGAAAACAAGTGAAAAGGACTGGAGAGACAATTAAGAGCACTTGTTCTTGCAGAGGTTTGGCGCCTGAAAAAAATCATGAAGTTCCAAGGGATCCAATGTCCACTTTTTACCTCCTTGGACACAAGGCACACGGATACATACATGCAGGCAAAACACTCCTATTCATAGAACGAGTCTTTAAAAAGGTAGGAAACAAATAAATCTCTCAAATCTCTATTCCCAATGTATCTCTACAGGATCTAACACACATGTGCACACACACACAGAAAACTTAAATCTTGTGCCTCTTTAACTTGTTTACTGAGGGCTATTATGAAGAGGAAAGAGATTATCAGGGAGGCAGTATATTCTAAACAGGATATTAATTTCACTTTAACTCTGAAAATATCCTATGTAGTGAAGAAAGGCATAGCCATTCCCTTCAAATTTAGAAATATCAAGAAAACCACGAGAAGGATAAACTAAAGTTTCCTTAAAAGTCAAATGTGAACCAAGAAACAGAATCCAAGTATCCTATTGCATTACCTTTTGTTAACAATCCCCACTGGTGTCACAAAAGGAGGGCAGGAGACAAATACCCCTCACCACTAAGGGAAGGGAAGATGCTAGAGAACAAAGATTACCCTACAATGAGCTTATTCCACCATTAGTAATGTTGATTGATGCAAACATACATTCCCATTATTTTCATTGGCCTTCCTTTAGTTGTCCAGTTCAGCTACTTAGATTAAACCTACTAAAAAATGGACTCAGATTCAGAATAACTGGGATATTTCAACAAATCCTGGGCCACAAAACTCAAATTTGGGAATATTTAACTCTGCTACCCAAGCATTGTTTTAAAGACAAATATTTAAAAAGCAAATTTAATTTTCTAAATTAGATGTTAACACAAAAGAAATATCAAAAAAATTCATTAAGATTAGACTTTTCACAGAGTGAGGATAACTATTGCCTTTACAAAGTTAGTGTGCACTCCTACTATGTATCTAAGGGCTTCTTAACAAATCTTTTAGGTAATATAAAGACCTAATAACAGAAGATGAAACAAGAAATCATTTTTCTGTGGTTTAAAAACAACACTGTTTCAACATACATTTTTTTTTTTAAAGGAGCATGGCAAATGTGAAGAAGAGATGTCTCCTGCTGTCTTGTCAATAAAAAGCAGTTAATACTGAAAATCATGATAAAAACGTAATTTGTTTTTCAAGCCCTTGATTATGAAAAAATCAGTAACTTGGAAAAACTAAATGCTATCATGGATGTGCTTAAGAAAGAGTCACAAAGGGAAAGGCTGCTTTCCTTTCATCCTCTGCAAAAGGAAAATTTAAAGTTACCCCATAATTTATACAATATCTAAAGTTCAGCGACCTCATAACTTCCTAAAACTTGCTTTTCTCAGGACGTTTACTTGCGTTTTCCTTAAAGTCAGAGTATTGATTGTACTGGAAAGGCTGCATAAAGCTTAGAAATTGATCAACCAACTGGAGAAAACAACCTGTTAAAAAAAAGCCTTTAATAAGCAAAAATATCTGCACCTATTGCAAAGGAATTCCTAATATGGGGGAAGAACAAGAGAATCTGCATGCCTGATGATATACTCTAACCACAATATGTAGCATTTTGTGTGTATTTTTAATATGGTAATAATACCATACACACACAAGAAAAATCCTTAAGTCAAATATTCATTTTTTCAAGATTTGGAAAGCTGCAAAAATTTCTTCTCCCCTTTCCCCTTCGATCCCCACACTCTCCCCACCCCCAACAAAGAAAGTTTAAGAAAGCCTTCTAGTAGAATGTGTTTGAAACACCTGAATTAACGCCAAGAGAAAAGAAACCCAAGCCTCACACTTTCTGCGGTGAAAACTGGGGGAGCTAGTTTTCACCAAGATCACCCCAAAGTCCCTTCCAAGGCACAAGTTACGGACTCAAGATTTTTCAGTAGCACAGGAGATAGTAGCACAGGCATAACCGATGCCTAAGCAGAGGGGAGGGCAGATGACGAGAAAGAGAGAAGTGCTTTACTTTTTAACATTAATCTTGTTATTTAAAGGAGAGGGGGTGGGGAGGTGACGCAAGGATTCCTCCTCGTTCTGTATTTCTGAGGACGCCCTTCCAATCTGGAAGAGGGGCGATCATGCAGAAGAGGCCCGCAGACAGACAGGAAAACGAAGAAAAAAGGCGCGGCGAGCAGGCAGGCGGTGCAAGGGCGGGAACGGAGCAAGCGCCGACGGGGGATCCTCACCGAGGCCCAGCAGGACCCCCCGGCCGGGCGCCCGGGACTCGGCAGCCCCGCCAGCGGCCGCCGAGGTCCTTCCCGCCGGGTCTCCCCTCTCGGAGGGGCGAAAGCCGGAGGCTCGACAGCAGCAGCCCCGGCCCGGCGACGCCGCCCGCGCTGCGGGCTGGGTCCCCGCAGCTCGGCCCTCGCCCCTCCGAGCCGGGCCCCGGAGCCCGCGGGAAGTTTCCCCGTGCGAGGCCAGCGTGCCCCTGCGGGCCGCGCCAGCCCGGCCGCCCGATCGCCCCGGCACGCCGGCCCCGCCTCACCCTCCACGTCCCCCTCCGCGGGAAGCGGGAACCTCTCTCCTCCGCCGAGCGCTTCCAGGCCGCTCCGTTCCCGTCCGGGGGAGGCGGGCGGAGGGGCAGCAGGCGGCGTCCGTCCCAGTGCGGCTGCTGGAGTCGGCGGGGAGGCAGGCGCGGCCGCGGGGACTTACAAAGGCCCCACACCCTCCGCATCTCCCGCCATTTCCCTCCCGAGTTCCCCGGATGTAACCCCTTCCCCCGCGGCGGTTAGGAGACCGAGGCGGCGGGGGCTCCCCTTCGCCGCAGGAGGAAGGACCTCAATTCGGGTCCCAGCCTCCACCACCCAGGTCCCCGGCGACTCCAAACTGCGCCTCACCCTCTAGGCCTTTTGGGGGGAGAAGATGAGCTACCCAGGAGGTTTTCTGCACTCTCCACTCACCATGAGTTCCAGCTTATCGACCTCCGCCTCCATGTTGAATAGTTGACATTCCTCAGACCGCGGAGGGGCTTAAGCTGCAAGCCGTGCTAGCACTGAGGGTCTCTATTGGACAGCTGTCACTCAACGTCTCGCGCTCATTGGCTCGTCCGTTCCGCCGGCGCCCGCCCATTGGCGGTTGGGTAACGCCCCTCCTTATGAAAGGCATTTTCCCGTTGGGCAGAGACACAAAACGCCGCAGGAGGATTGGCTGCTGAGTATGTGATTTTTTCCATTGGCTGCCTTCTGGTCTCTACTTTCAAGTTCATACTTGGGAAAGAGTTTGCGATTGGCGCACTCGGAAGCAGCAGCAGCCAATGACGTGAAAGCTTCCACCGCCGGCCTAGGCGACGGACACACCTTCTTTTCTCTGCGGCTTCCCCGCCCCTTCTCGCCCGCCTTCCCTTATTCATACAGGAAGCGCCTCAGTTCCGATTGGCCAGGATGTGATGAGCTCTTGGCCAATCGCAATCCAGGTTGCGCTTGGATCCCTTCAGGACAACGAACCCTGCAGAGAGCACGTCTACGATTGGTTGCTCCTCGGCCAGGATTTAATTTTGAATTTATCTTTGCGGCGTGGAAGAGACTCGGGCCCGAACTTCGTCTAGCCCCCAGGCTCTTACGCTAGTAAGTGCAAGGACGATTTTTTTTTTCCTTTGTTACCTGGCCTTCCGTCGCTCGGACTGCGGACGGCCGGTTCTCAGCGGGAAGGGGGTGGGCTCCTACGCCGGACAGAGGCGAGGGATGGCGCAGAAAGGGGAAGGTCTGCGGCGGACAGGACCTCCGCGGGCAACGCTCGGGCCGCGTTTCTCTACTGCGCTCTGCAATGTACGCTGTAGGGCGACTGCCTTCTGCCCGGTCTTTTCCGTAACTCTTTGCTTCTCCAAGTGGGCCCAGCGACTGGCGGCGTCGGCTCGTCTGTCCGCCGGGGACCGGTGCCAGTAATCCGCCCAAATGAACCGAGTCGGGCTGTGTATTTAACCAGGTGCTCTCCCCCGCGGTTCTCAGCGCTGTTTGTGGAGGAATGTTTTCTTGACAGTTCGTTTTACAACGTTCTTTGATGCGGCGCTTACTTCCGACGTCGATTTGATAGCCGGGCGCGGTGGTGCATGCCTGTAGTCCCAGCTCTCGGGGAGGCAGTGGCAGAAAGCTGGGGAGTTCGAGGTCAGCCTGGTCTGCAAAGCGAGTCTAGGACAGCCAAAAGTATACCCTTTTTGCTATATGTCTAGTAGTGTGCTGGGTGACACGAGAAAGGTACGATAAAGAGCCCCCCCGGGGGGGGCAATACAAAAAACAAACAAACAAAAAAACATAAAACAAAATTAACTATGGGAAAATGACAGTAGCCTGCTACAGTATTCAAGGTGAACCAACTGAATTGGTAATGGACGTTGAATTGACCAGAGGCTATTTAGGTGGATATGTAAAAAAATAAAATAAAAAAAAATGTGTGTGTGTTAGAACGTTGGTGATGAAATGGCAACTGTCATTTCCGCTGGGGCAACAGCTTTAGAAGTGCTCCTGGCCAAAGAACTTTTCATATAACTGGTGGAGTTTTAAAAGAAGTGTCAACTCATGCAGAAGACTAATTATTGTTCTGAGACAAAGGCGTGTGTAACCCAGATTGGCAAAAAATTGAATGGAGCAAGGATGACCCTGAGCCAGAGTTATCCTTTATCCCTTATCCCCCTCTGGAGTTCTTGGGTTCCAGGCCTGTGTACCAAAATGCCAATTGATGTGGTACTGTACTGTAGATTGAACTTGTGGTCTCTTGTATGTAAGGTCAGCACACTACAAACAGCTGTCAGCCAATGTAATTCTTGTTCTTTTATTTTTCATTTTAATTTTTTCTCTCTCTCTCTCTTTTTTTTTTTTTCCAAGAAAGGGTTTCTCTGTAGCCTTGGCTGTCCTGAACGCACTCTGTAGACCAGATCCACCTGCCTCTGCCTCCCAAGTGCTGGGATTAAAGGCACATGTCACCATGCCCTTAAATCTTCATACTTGAAAATGTTTTGATCCACTCTTTAACCATAAAGATATGATTTGGTTTGAATAACTAAAAGCCCCGCTACCAAAAGATATTGTCCTGCAATTGTGTTAGTCTTAGAGGATATTCCTTAAGTAAAAGAGAACCGTTGCTGGCTAATACTGGGAAATGATAGTATCTTTTATTCCTTTAGTTGGCCTTCCTGCTCAGGTAGAAGGGTATTCTAGGAAGCCCAGGGACCATACAGCTCTGAGAGAAAGCCTCCTTAGCAGAGGTGTTGCAGCTCCCAGGGGAGGGCATTCCCAGCTGAGCAGAAAAGCTCAGGAGCCTCAGCCCCACTCCCTTCTTTGCTTCTTCCCATCTTCACTTCATTACGTGTTGGCTTCTTCCAATAAGGGAGTCACACCAGGCAACAAATCTCATAAAAGAGATCTATTGGAGGGATGAATCCAGGGTTTGGAGGGACGAATCCAGGGGTGGCTGCCTCTGGGCCAGCAGGGAATTGAACAAAGGGTAGGGCTCATATAGGATTTCTTAGGGGGAGAGGGGCAGATTGGTAGGGTTTCAAGTCCTGAGCTTGGGGAACTCAGGGATTGATCTTGAAAACCCTTCCGAGATCAGGGATTGTTGGCTTTTTTTCACCCTTCTCCCTGCCTCAGCCCCATGGCTTAGCACAGGAAGAGTTTCCTGGCCACAGGCAGCTTTGGCTAAGGCACCATCGCTGGGAAGCTGCTTGGGAGGCTGGAGAGAGGGTACTGCAATAGACACATGGTATCTCAGGATGGCCTCGGGATGAGGTGGAAAAGAAGATGCAGCCCACTGTGGACAGCTCCTGCAGTGGTCCCTCAGGACTGCTGGGGGAGGGGCCATTGCTTTGACAGCTCTCACAGGCTGTGCTAAGAGACTACACCTTCTTTATTGAGGAAAACATGCAATGTGTGGTGTTTTGTACAGCTAAGGAAATAGGTAACTAAAAGGTAGGTAGGTGAGCAGTCACACAACTGTAACCTTAGCACGTGAAAGATGGAGGCAGAAAGATCAGGAGTCATCTCGGGGTGCATCTAGTTTGAGGCCAGTCCTGATTTTGTATGCCTTCTGTGCCGATAATCCTAGCATCCAGGAGGCTGAGGCAGGGAGATCTTTTGTTCCAGACCATCCTGAGCTTCATAATAAGATCTTCTCTCTCAAAAAAAAAAAAAAAAAATGTGGGTCCAGAGAGATGGCTCAGAGGTTAAGAGCACTGTTTGCTCTTCCAGAGATCCTGAGTTCAATTCCCAGCAACTACATGGTGGCTCACAACCATCTACAGTGAGATCTGGTGCTCTCTTCTAGCATGCAGGCACAATACTGTATACATAATAACTAAATGTCTTTTTTTTTAAATGTCCTCACATCAACCAATTCAAATAAAAAATATAAGTAAATAAATTATAAATAAATGTTAAATTTAAAATGCATCTTATAAATTTGACTGACAGTTAATCCAATAAAATGCTTTCACTTCACTGTTAGCCTTTGAGGGTTAGCCTGAAAAGACACTTTGGTACCAGGCTACGTCACAGTTTTTATAACCTGTAGAGGGAAGTGAGGAGGTGTTCTGATAATCTGAGAGCTGAGCAAGTGTATGCAAATACCAAGTGCCAAAAGGTTACCAAGTGAACAGAAGTAAAATGAGTGTTTGTTTATCAGGCACAGGGTCCCACTATGTAGCAACATCTGGCTTGGAAGGAGCAATTAGACCAGCCTGGCCTTGAACTACCAGAGATAACCTGCCTCTGTTTCCCAAGCTGTACACCACCACCTAGGTCTTTAAGTGTGTCGCTCTAAGTTTGAATCCCTGGCCCGAGGCAGACCATTTTCATCTCTGCTGCTTGAGTAACATCTTTGTTCCTCCAGTATCAACAGCTAAAACCAGAAAAGCCCTTTAGGAGCTTCAGACCAAACTAACCCAGACTTTTTACTTTCTCAGAAAAAGGATATATATTAAAATATAAACATACTAATTAATATTTTAAGTGCTTCAAAATAACTGTCTTAAAACAAGTCTTTGACGTTGGGTGGCTGTATACGGCCTGTGTAAGTTACTACTGCCCCATAGTCTCCCAGACAAAGTCATGGTCTCTGAGGTCTTACAGGTCTTCATTTTTATGCTTTATTATATAACATTAGGCAGATCTCTAATCTAACCCTCAGCTTAATTTTGTATAAAACTGGGACTAAAATCTTCCTTGTCTGGGATAAAACATTTGAGGAAGTTGAAGACTAACAGAGGAAAACTAGAATGTACCCACTGCTGTTGAATACTTATTAATTCTAGAGGGCTTTTCTATGACCCAGATAGTTCCCCAATAATTGAGACAGAGACCTGCTGATATTTTTTTTAAAACAGCCTTTAGGCACAATAATTGGGTAGGTATGAGTTAAGCCTATTTTGTAAGCTAGTTTGATTACCTCCCAGCTGCACTCCCCAAGTTACTTGCCAATATGTCATCCTATATGGGCTAGATCTGCTCCATCAGGCGATATTCTTTCTCAACATGTTCTTCTCCTTCTTTCTCCTCTCATCTCCCCAGGCCTCATGGTCCCTACCTGAGACCATCAAGCCCAAGAACTGAAGCTCCACCTACTTCTCTTCTGCCCAGTTACAGGCTGTCCAGTGTTTTTTATTAACCAATCAGAGATGTTTGGGAAACAAAGTTTACACAGCAAAGATCAGTGCTTCTGAGAAAGCACTCCTCTGGACTACAACTAGATCTTGGGGCTCAGAATTTAGCATTTGTAGACCAACCCCCACCACCCTACACTTAAGGGGCATTTAATAAATGATCCCTCCCACTATGACATCTGCCTATCATAGTAGATTCCCATTATATGTTGCTGAATCACAAACCTATCTTTTTAATATCAATCTACTACTGTTATTTTCTTTTATAGGGGTTAAGTACTGTGGTCAGTTGGGAAAGTGTCTTCCTCACATGCAGGAAGCCTCATCGTGGCTCTCCAGTTGGATCCCCAGCCCTGCATAAACCCAATGTGATATTGCCAGCCTTTAGCACCAGCAATCAAGGAAGAGGCAGGAGTCTTTCTTAGTTGTATAGGGAGTTCGAAGGCCAGCCTGGGATGCATAGGATCTTGTCTTTAAAAGGGAGGGGGGATTAGCTCAGTAGCAGAGCTTTTGCCTAGACAAGTACAAAGCCCTAGGTTTGGTCTCCAGCCGAGAAAGAGAATATTGCAGAGAATAAAGAGAATTTCATTTGACTTCATGAATGAAAACAACAAAAGCAAAGTGAGAAAGTAGTGTAAAATCAAAAGAAAAAGGTCTCCAGGGACATTTTAAATCTGAGTTTACCTTTTCTTCCATTTGAAGTGATCTAGAATTCTGGTTTTTGGTTTGGGTTGTTTTTTTGGTAGACAGGGTCTCATGTACTCAGGTTGGCCTTGAACTCATTAGGTAGGTGAGGCTATCCTTGAATCCTTTTCTACTTGCTTCCACCTTCCAAATGTTAAGTGCAGCTATGTACACTATACCCAGGTTTTTAGATGTTTTGGAGACAGGATCACTTATATTTGTATCTTAAGATGTTCTCCAATCCACAATGGTCTTTCTGCCTCAAAACACAACCCCCAATGCTGAGTTTTCAGGTACCTACTGCCATGCCCACAGATACAATTTATTTCTTGACCAAGGTTGGAGAAGAAGAAAAACAAAACCAAACCTTGAAATAAACTTGCAATAACCAAGATGGTGTATTCAGAGATATATGAAGTTTCTATATCATAAGTCATTGAACTGTACACTGAAGATTTATACATTTTCTGTATGTATACATTATTTTTTTAATAAAACATGCATTTTAGGTGCTGGAGAAATAACTCTGCAGATGAGAATACTAGCTGTTCTTCTAGAGGACTTGAGTTCAATTCCCAGCAGGTCACAACTATCTGTAACTCCAGTTTCAGAGGCTATGATGCCTTCTTCTGGCCAACTCAGGCACTAGGCGTGCAAATGGTGCAGAGACAGACACACGCACAGGCAGAACACCCATATACATAAAATAAACATTCTTTAACTTCAAATTTTTCTTTACAGAAATCATGCCCCAGTTCAAACAGCGAAGAAGAAAGCTAAGAGCCAAAGCCAAACGATTATTTAAGAAGAAAGAAGCCTCTCAACTCCAGCCTAAGTTACTGACACCTCCCCCTCCACCACCCACGCCAGAAAGGTATACAGTGTAATGGAGAAGACAGAAAATACTAGATCTCATCTGTATAGAGATACCAGTTCAGCCAATGATCGCATAGATCGTGCAGTCAAATTTGAATTTCATCCCCCAAATAAATCGTTTTTATTTTAAGTATGTCCCATGTAAAGTTTGAAATTTGCTTATGCTAAAATTGTTGCTGGGCATCATAGTTCATGTTTCCTGTCACCCCACTGCTCAGTCAGTCAGACCCCAATCCTGAGTCACACTGTAAACCGGCTATTTATGATAGGTATAGCTCACTGCTAGAATGTATGCTCAGCATACAAAAATAATTAATTGAATTTAAAGTAAATAGAACGTCTAATTACTTATTGGAGGCTGTTTCTCTGACCTGGGTTGGGTTTTGGAGGGGGAAGGGGAAATGTTTTGGGTTTTTTTGAGAGAGTCTCACTATATAGCCTTGGTTGTTCTAGGACTCACAGGAAGTTCCACCCAGCTTTATAAGTATGACTTGAGAGCAGGGATGGCCTTTCCTTCTTTTTTGAGGCAGAGTCTTATGATATTGTTCTGACTGACCTGGAACTCACTATGTTGAACAAGCTTGCCTTGAACCTATGTCCGTCCTCCTGTCTCTGCTTTCCAAGTGTGCACCACCATGCCCAGCCAAGACCTATGGATTTTTATTTGTTTTGTTTGATGTCTCTTCACACAGAGTGGTTACTTCTTCAGCAGATGTACTCCAAAGCAGAAGCTGGCTAAGACCTTCTTGGAACTTCAAATTTCCCAACCTCAAAGATATAATAAGCCTTTGGACAAATAGAGCATGGTACATATACAGTTTCTGCCAGAGCTGCATAGCCCAGGTATAGAGTTCTCAGCAATCTAGTTTCTGCTTTTGTTGTGCCATGCTTAGTATTTGTATTCTTTTGCTTGACACACTCCTGAGGCTAAGCCTGAATAAGATTAATCTGTGAGATTACACCTGTCTTTGCATATGTAAGACCTGGGTGACACCACTTTCTTTATCATATTGCTCATTAGACTCAGGCTTGTTTATTTGTGAATTTCAGAGTTTCGAAGCATTGAAAGATGCCATCTTCCCATCCCGCGTCTACCACAGAGAACTTCACAGTCTAAAACAACAATGTTGTGTTTTGAAAAGTGAATTATGCAAGCTCCAAGAAACACTGAAGGTCGGTTTTGCCAAACCAACAAATCCAGAGGTTTTATCTGAAAATACCATTACAATAGGAAAATATTCTGGCTGTAAATTCCATTATTACCTCAAATGTCAGGCAAAAAAAAGTTCCTTTTGCAAAGGAGGAAGGCAAAACTACAGTGGGGTGCACTGGAGAGCTGGCTGCCCAGTTAAGAGAGTGCACTGCTCTTGCAGAGGATCAGGCTTGGTCCCCGGCACCTACAATGGGAGTCTTACAACTGCCTGTAACTCCAGCTTCAAGGGATCCAACCCCTCTAGCTTCCACAGGCGTCTGCACTCACGTGTGCACACGCAAACATCCGCATAAGTAAAATTCAAAGCTTTTTTCACACGCACATTGGGAACAGTTAATGGTCTAGGCCACACAAACAAAATAGAAGTATAAAAGGAATTTCAATGGACAACGGTGAATTTAATCAGATTGGCAAAACAAAACCTAAAAGGTTTAGAAAAATAAATGTGTCCTTACATTTTTGAGAAGAGTATAAACTAATGAAACCTTTACAAGCCATGGTGGGAGGCAATGGCCATCAAAATTTTCAGATGGGCTCGGGGGAATGGAGAGATGGCTCTGTGGTTAAGAGCACCTGCTGCCCTTGGGGAGGACCCAGGTTTATTTCACAGCACTCACACTGGGCAGCTCATTACTGCCTGTAACTCTAATTCTGGGGACTCTGATATTCTCTGCTGAGTTCTGCAGGCATCTACACCCACATGGTGCACAGACAGACAGGCGGGAATACCTACACAATATAAAATGAACACATCTTTAACACATTTGTTTGTTTGTTCGTTGGTTTTTAGCAGAAGGTAGCCAGGGACGGGCTCAGCGGGTAGAGCGCTCATTAGTGTGCAGGAGGCCCTCGTACCACGCGAGCAGCCATGTGGTGTGCACCCATCATCTCAGCATTTAGGGGGTAAAGGCCATCCTCAGCAACATGGGAAGTCTGAGGCCAGCCTGGGACACATGACACCTTGTCTCACGAAACTTAGTTTTAGCTAGGGATATAATTTAATGGTAAAGTGTTTGTCTGCTGTGTGGGCTCCAAGTTCAATCCCCAGTGTGAGGGAAGGGAGAGTTTGCAAATAATAAGTACTAAAGGGGGATGAGTGTGCAAATACATTTATGAGCCTGGGGGTGCAGCGCACTGGTAGTCTGTTTGCCTAGCACACACAGCACCGTGTGTTCAATCCCCAGCCTGGCAAAGAGCGGCAAAAGAATCAGGGGATACTAAGACTCGGCCGCGCCCAGCGTCAGCACTTTTCATCAGGTGTGGCAGTGCATGGTGATGCGTGAGGGGTGCCCCGCCTGGTCTACAGAATGAACCAGAGGATGAGGCCGTCTCAAAAATGCGAACGGAAAGAACACGCCACTAAATAAATACAGGACTATAGAAAGACATGGTGTTAGGATTCTACAGGATGCTTCATGTAGAGTTAAAAACACATAATGTGATATTTTTTCAGTTGGGCATAATGATATGTGACTATAATCCCATCTAGTAGGGAAACTGAAGCAAGAAGACCCTGACACTTGGAGTTCAAGGTTGGGCTGGCTAATTAGCAAGATCCTCATCTCAAAATAGCTAATCAGCTAACTAAATACTTAAGTCAATGGAAGTATCTTTATGAGATATACATATATAAAAATGATGCCTCTTGTTATATATAGGAATATACGTACAAATTATAACACACATATATACATACTTATATTTCTCTACATGCACATCCTTGAGTGGGGCTTTGGTCCATTGGTACAGCAGTGTACTAAAATGCACAAGGCCCTGGGTGTGACCGTCACAACTGGAAACAAGAACTACCAAAAACAAAGCCTAGGTGTGGTTGGGGTGAGTAGATAGCCAGAAGAGGGTGTCATTTCTTGGTACTGGAGTTAGGCACTTGTGAGCTGCCCATGTGCTGTGGGAACCAAATCCAGTCCTCTGCAAGAGCTGCAAGTTGCCGAGCCTTTTCTGTAGCCCAATGAACGTTCGAATTATTGAAGTAAATTTGTTATTGTTGGGAGTGGTGTGTATCCCTGTAATCCTAATACCCAGGAGGCTGAGGAAATAGTTTGCCTTTAGTTTAAGGCCAGCCTGTTGTTGTAAATTTAAAAAAAATGAGTGTTGGGCTATATGTTTATTATTGGCCCTAAGATTATCACGGCAGTATTATTTAACCCGCAATCGCAAATAATAAGACAGAGACATCTGTTAGGTTTTATAATTGCCTTATATACGTCAGTCTGGGCAAGGTAAATAAGGTATCCTGCCTCAATAACCTCACCATCCATCTCCCAGCCCCCATCCGGTGCCAGCCACCTTAATTCTCCTCGTCTGATCTACCTTGCATTCATAATCCCATGGTACTTGCTTCTCTTCTTCATCTGGGCCTTTTCACGCCATTATTGGAGTCCTTCCTCTCAGCCCACTTGGTTTTTTTCTCCACACTAACCCATCCTGGCATCCTCCATCCTCCTCTCTTCCCATCCATCTATTCCCTATGATTCTCCTGTCCTCTCCAAGCCTGGGAACCTTAGCCACGCCTACTCCATTCTGCCCTGCGCAGGTATAGGCCATTTAATCAACCAATCAGGCACATCTTAGGTTTACAAGCCAAGGATAGGTATAACCAGATCTTGGGGGACAGTAACACGCATCAGTCCAACCTCCAACACCAGCCTAAGCTACAGTGTAAGACCCTGTCTTAAAAAAAACAAAAATAAAAAACAAAAAATGAAGCAACCCCCCCCCCCCACACACACACACACACTGCCAAATTAATCTATTGTTCATTCTTCAAACATGGTATTTTCCAGACCATTTCAGAAAATTCTTGTTCAAGCTGTTGTCACACGTGTTGCATGAGTGATAAACTTACAAATGTGCCTGGCTGTGTTCCAACAACCCATGGAGAATCTCAGACTGCACTTCCATCCACGCTACCACAGCCAGCCAGTCATCTGCCCCCGCCTCTGCCTCCGCCTCCACCTCCTCCTCCTCCTCCACCTCCACCACCCCTCGCACCTTTGCTGCTCAGAAAATCTGGTCCTACTAAAGCACTTCAGGTAAGAGATAATCAATAACAATGTGTTTTAGTTAGAGTGTAATACAGGACTATATGGCCAAAGGCCTAGATACAAAAGGCTCTATTTTGTTCTGATTCTATAACTTATTTTGTTAATTATTCTGATTTCATTTGTAAGTTTTTGTTGGTTTTGGTTGTTTTTTTTTTTTTTGGGGGGGGTGTTTTTAAATATAGTCTCATGTTGCCTAAGCTCTTCTTCAACTGGTAGGCCCAAGCAATCCTTCTACTTTAGCCTTTGAGTAGCTGGCATCACAGGTGTATGTCACCACGGTGGTGTAATTATTGGGGTTTTCTTATTGTTGTTCCTTTGTTTTGCTTTAGGTTTTTGCTGTTGGCAGTTTTTGTTTAGTTATTCTCTGAGACAGGATCTTGATATGTAGCCCAGACTGTCCTAGAACTCAGAATGTAGCACAAGTTAGCCTATAAAACTTGTCTTTTGCTTCAGCTTTTGAAGAGCTTGGATTGTAGTCTACCATATATACATACATACATACGTACGTACATACATACATACATGTATATACGAGCCTGAAGTTTCATGGTTCAGCTACATTTAGACAGCCAAGACTACATAGTAATACCCTATCTAAAAAACGATGGTTAGGGAAAAGCAAAAATAAAAATAAATAAATAAATGAACAAATAACAATAGCAAGTTACTTTTCAACTCACTTGGTTCCAATGTGGATACCCTGGTGTAGGGGAGTCTAGGGCCCTGCCCCATGCTGAACAGTCCCTTTCCAAAGTGTTGGAGAAGAAGCTGGGCTTCAAGTCTGTGCCTGCATAGTCCTGTGACTTCTTAGAGTTCTGTGGACTATGCCTGAGGACACAAACCATGCAGGAAACAAAAGAATTAAAAAGAAAGAAAGAAAGAAAGAAAGAAAGAAAGAAAGAAAGAAAGAAAGAAGAAAGAAAGAAAAAATAAACTTGTGTTTGGATTTCAGTAGATATCCTGATCCTAGTTAGTTAGTTAGTTAGTTAGTTAGTTCGTTCGTTCGTTCGTTCGTTCGTTCGTTCGTTCATTTTTTTCTAGACAGGGATTCTCTGTATAGCCCTGGCTGTCCTGGACTTGTTTTGTAGATCAGGCTGGCCTCAAACTCACACCAATCTGCCCACTGGGATTATAGGCTCTGATCCCAATTTTAATTCTAACCTCTTCATGTTTTTTTAAGGTTGAACCGTTAAAGAAAGATGGACCCATGCATATAACAGTTAAAGATCTACTTACTGTAAAATTAAAAAAGACACAGAGTATTGAAGAACGGAAAAAGGTAAGATGTCAATAAGCATGCATGGCTTTCTTTTTGGGGGTCAGGGTGTATGTGTGTAGGCCAGAGGTGTTTGTTTTGTTTTTTAATGTTTTTAATTTACCTTCATTTTATCTGCATTGGTATTTTGCCAGCCTGTCTATGTGAGACATCAGATCTTACAGTTACAGAGATATACTTCCAGACTGACAGATCTTGAAGTTACAGTTGCAAGTTTCTTGGAGTTACAGACAGTTGCAAGTTGCCATGTGGGTGCTGGGAATTGAACCTGGGTCTTTTGGAAATGCAGTCAGTGCCCTTAACTACTGAGCCAACTTTCCAGCCCCAGGCTAGAGGTTAATTTAATGCATCTTACTTTATTACTTTCCACCTTACTTTTATTTATTTTTTTATTTACTTACTTATTTATCTTTTTTACTTTGAGACAGTCTCTCTATGTAGCCCTGGCTATCCTGGAACTTATTCTGTAGACTAGGCTGGCCTTGAACTTACAGAAATCCGACTGCTTCTGCTACTCTAGTGATGCAATTAATGGTTGAGTGTCAACATGCCTGGCATCTACCAGACCTTTTTTTTTTTTTTTCTTTTTTCTTTCTCTTTTTTCTGAGATAAGGTTTCTCTGCATAACAAGCCCTGGCTGTCCTGGACTCACTTTATAGACCAAGCTGGCCTCAATCTTTCAGAAATCCATCTGCCTCTGCTTCTGGAGTGCTGGGATTCAGGGCATGGGCCCTCATACCCGGCATCCTATCTGACTTTTTGTGGTGGTGTCTCACTGAGCCTGAAACTCCCTGGTTCAGCCACGAAAGCCAAGCTGCAAGCCGCAGGGCTCCTCCTAACTCTACCTCCCCAGGGCTAGGCCTGCAGATGTGCACTGCCACACCTAGCTCTTCACACAGACTGAGCTCAAGGTCTCATCCTTCAACTGTAAACACTGCACCAGCTAAACTATCTCCCAAGCTCCCAAGTGTGTTTTTCTGAAGTAAGATCTTGCTTCTTCACCGAGGCCAGCTTCAAATCCTTAAATATACCATACCCAAACCTCGCAAGTGTTAGAGAAACAGAACGTCCATGCCTGGCATCTTCCTTTTTTAACCTGGGTGCTCCTTTGTGGGAAATATGGTAAACCTTATTATGGATGTAACCATTCTGTGGGGGCTGGGTATACAGTTGAATGACAGAGCATTTGCCTAATATGCATGAGGCCCTGGGTTCAGTCTTAAATACTAAAACAAAACAAGAACAAACAAGCTGAGGAGATGTCTCAGTTGGTGCAGTGCTTGTCACAAAAGCATGAGGCCCTGCGTTCAGAGCTCTGACCCTCATACTTCTAACACTGAAGAGGTGGGGACAGTCAGATCCCCAGAGCTTTCGGTTCAGCAAAAGACCCTGTCTTGATATGACAGTGAATGAGAATGAACATGCCTGACATTAACCCCAGCCTCCACGCACACATTTGCACACACATACACAAAAAAGACCATGTACACACATGTATCATATCCAACCAAACACATCTCACATTTATGATGGACACAATGGCGTGCACAAATGATCCTAGCATTTGGGAGGTGGTAGCAGAGAATCAGGCTTTCAGAGTCACCCTTGAGTACATTGGGAGTCAAAACGCCAGCCTGGGCTACATGAGACATTCTGTAGATAACAGCGTACTAGATAGGTGTGGTGCCTCCCGCCTGTCGTCTTGGCACTTACGGAGGCAGGAGGGTTGCTTTGAAGTTGAGGCCACATCACTGTAAGCTTCATGCCAGTCTGACCTAACTCATAGAATCCTACCTAGTAAAATCTGGGAGATTTGAGGAAGTGTGAAGAGGAGCCTTTGAGCCTTTGAACCTTTGAAATAAAAACTAACTTGAGTCATGGAACATTTAAACTTTGGCAGTCAAATATTTGCTGTTTTGGTGTGTGTACATTAGAATGGTATTTTAATATGTGCCTTTGATGTCTCATTTTGTGATAAAGATTGTGCCGTCGCCACCTGAGGAACGGACGCCACTAGTTACTATCTCTGACCTGCAGCGCGTCACCCTGAAGCCTAACTGCAAGGTGTCAGCAACACGAGTTAAGAATGTCTTAATGTAAGGAATTGTACATTGTTATACTCCACTACTACCTAAAATGCTGGGGAGGGGGGATTGCTTTTTTAAAAAATTAAATATGATTTATTATTGTTTGTGTCTGCTGGGGGTAGGGGACCTTGTATCCATATCAGCGCCTTGTATGGAGGTGAGAAGACAAGGTTGTGGACTTGGCTCTCTCCTTTCACACTTACATGCATTCTGAGGGATCACACGCTGGTTGTCAGGCTTACACTGCAAGGCGGCTTTATCCACTAAAACATCTCACCTTTTGGCCCATTTCTGACTTTGTGTTTTGTGCTGTTGTTTGTTTGTCTTGAGACAGGGTTTCACTATGTGGCTCTCGCTGTCCAGGAACTCGATATGTTAACCAGGCTGGCCTCGAACTCACAGAACTCTACCTGCCTCTGCTGTGCTTTGACTGAAAGTATGCACCACTACACCCGGCTACAGTTTTAACTTTTAAAATTACATATGCTCACTATAGAAAAATTGAAGCTTACAACAAAAATTAAAGAGAAAAACAAAACTCATAGATCTGTGTAATTCATTTAACTCCCAACTTCTCAACAGCTACCGATGACTTTGGAAGAGACAGGTATTGGATGATTTTGTTGTTGTTTTTGTTGTTTGGTTTTTCTTTTTGTCTTTCGATTTTTCTGAGCATACACTTCTTTATTGCCAACCCAAGAAGTTGTCTAATACAAGACATACCAGTGATTTAATAAAGAACTTGGGGCAAAATGAAATATTAACAAAGATTTTTTTTTTTTTTAAGCCAGGTGTGATGGTGCATGACTATTATCTCAACACTTGGGCAGTGGAGACAGGATGATCAGGAGTTCAAAATCATCATCAGCTACAATAGTGGGGTCAGGGTCAGCCTGAGCTAGAGGACACCCTGTTTAAACAGACAGACCAACAGTTTCCAAACTTCCTGTTTCGGGGCTGGTGAGATGGTGTGGCAAATAAAAGCATATGCTGCCATGCCGGAAGACCTGAGTTCAGTCCCTGAGACCCATGTGGCACATGGGAGACCAAATCTAAGAGTCATTCTCTTGCCTCCACATGGAAACTGTGGCACAAGTGTACACACACACAGTTCTTTGTTTTAAATTTAATCCCCCTTTCTCCGATTCCTGACTGTGGGTACAGTTTAACCAGATCCCTTATGCTGTGTACCTGCTGCCATTCCTTTTCTGCATGACAGGCTGCATCTGTTCCCCCTTTTTTTTTTAAGATAGGGTCTTACTACATAGCCCTGACTGATCTGGAACTCACTTGGTAGACCAGGCTGGCCTTGAACTCACAGGGATTCACCTGCCTCTGCCTCCCAAGTAATAACCTTAAAGACATACACCGCCATGCCCTAAATAAACTCTAACTTAAATCCGGAAAGTTTTAATTTTCATGTCTTTGTTCTCAGTACTCCTGGCAAAAGCCAAATTGATCTTCGGAAGCTGCTTCGGAGAGTGGATGTAGAAAGGTAACAGTCTCTTATCCTTACACTTCTAAGTCAATTTGAGAAGCGGGAATAAAACACAGCTCTGATCTCCCTCATGCCTCTCCAGGAGTCCAGGTGGGACACCCCTTACCAATAAAGAAAATATGGAAACGGGAACTGGACTAACTCCAGTCATGACTCGGGCCTTAAGGAGAAAGTTTCAGGTGAGTCTGTGCAGGAAAACCAAAACTCCAAACAAAGTCCTCTGGTTCGTTTCCCAGAGAAACAGTTTCCATAAGTGCCGAGAGTGTAGCCTGGCGGGCATGGAAGCCTGGTCCAGTGCCAAGCACAGGGAGGAAGGAGGAGGAAGAATAAGCTAATTTATTTAGAATCGCCATCTAAAGTACTTACTTACATATTTTGAAAAGCAGTCTATGTCACCCCCAGGCTGACCTCAAGTGCATCATCTTCCTGACTCAGATTTGAGGATAATTGTCATGTCCCACACCTAAAATAGCTCTCTTAGTAACAATAACAATTGCTAATAATAGTGGCTGGAGCGGTGGCTCAGCGGTTAAGAGTGCGCACTGCTCTTACAGAGGACGTGAGTTAGATTCCCAGCACCCACATCAGGCAGCTCCCAGTTGATTGTGACTCTGGCTCCTGGATGATATGATTGTTCTGGCCTCATCAGTACATATTCTCACAGAAACTTGCTTAGATAAATAACTTAGAAATTAAAAATAGCTGGCTGGTGGTGTACACCTTTAAGCACAGCACTTGGGAGGCAGAGGCAGGCAAGTCTCTGAGTTCAAGGCCAGCCTGGTCTATAGACTGAGTTCCAGGACAGTTAGGACTACACAGGAAAACCCTGTCTTGAAAAAAAAA
>NW_026595981.1:11860261-11871042 GCF_907164565.1 Psammomys obesus | reverse complement strand
AGAGAGAGAGAGAGAGAGAGAGAGAGAGAGAACACTCTCTTGCACACTACTTGCCTAGTATATTGGAGACTGTCCAAATCTCAGTATGAGGAGCAGGTAGAGTAGCAAAATGAAAAGATGCCAAGTCCATAGCCTCACCAATGGCTGTACCTAACATCTATGTAGATTTTTTTGTTCTTATTTTAAAATTTTTATACATTATTCTTTTGTTTTGTTTAGTGTGTGTACCACAGCACACATGGAGGTCAGAGGACAACTTATGGGAGTGGGTTCTTTCCTTCTATCATGTGGGGTCCTGGGAACCAAACTCAGGCTATTAGGCTTGGCAACAAGCACCCTCCCCCATCTTGATGCCCCCACCCGGGAGCTTTTAAAGCCACTTACGTCTGCTAGGCTCCACCTCAGAACAATGAAATCAGAATTGCCTTGGTATGTTTCTAAATATCTCCAGGTGATTCTGCTATATGAGCTAGGCCAGGCTGGATGGCAAATGCCTGGGCTCCCAGACCTGGGAGGCAGAAGCAGGCAGATCTCTGTGAGTTCCAAGCCAGCAAGACCTATATAGTGAGACTCTCACTCAAAGAACAAACAGTATTCTAGACCTGCTGCTACACACCTCTAATCTGGAGGCAGAGGCAGGCAGAGCCCTGTGAGTTCAAGACCAGTCTGGATCACACGATACATTCTAGCTAGCAAAGAGCTACACAGCCTCTATCTCAATAGTAAATTCCGTGTAGACAGGCTGGCCTTGAACCCCTGGGGATTCATCTGCATGTGTTTAATCCCAACACTTCAGAGTGTTGGGATTAAAGGCATGTGTTCCCATCCCTGGCCAATAAAGGTTGTTCTTCACCCCCAAGAAAATGCTGGAATTGGAATACTGCCATCAGCTGAGACTGAAATAAAAGTCTGGATAGTCAGGTTGCTAGGCCTCAGATGCGATTGTCTTTGGTGGATGGAAATGGATCCACTTTGTGTTATTTGAAGAGGGGGAAACCCAGCTGATGCAGCCTAATGGATGGGCAGTTGGCTACAGAATTTTTTACCACTCTGTACTCAGGTAGCATGCCAGCATCCCAGAAGCTACTCTTGCCTTTGTAAATTCAACTCAGTGTATCATCTTACCTTAGCTGTATAGAATAATGAGCCTTTGTTAGGAAGCCGGGCGGGCCCGTGTCTAGCTAGCCAAATCATCAATCAACATACAGGCTAATGAATTAACACTATTAAAAAACAAAAGGTGCCATAGCTTGGGGGCTAACACACCTCTGTAAATCCAGCGGTGGGGAAGAAGGGGCAGGAGGACCAGAACCTAAAGTGGCCCAGCCATGGTGGTACACACCTTTAATTCTGGCACTCAGTAGGCAGATCTCTGTGAGTCCCAGCACATAATGAGTTCCAGCATAGCCGGGGCTGTACAAATAGGGCTATCTCGAAACAAAAATCTAAACAGAACAAACAAACCCCAAAAGCTTTAAGGTGGGAACTAGGGAGATGGCTTTAGTAGGTAAGTATTTGCGATGCAAGAGACTAGAGTCTGGTACCCAGTGCCAGCCAAGAGGCAGGGAGGCACAGGTGCCTGTCTGTATTCCCTGTGCAGAAACGGGGGCTCCCAGAGCAAGCTGGGGTCAAGTGAGAGCTCCTGCCTAATACATAAGGTGGGGAGGGTCAGGAGACACCTCGCATCTAACACTGGCTTCCACAGGTGTGTGCACGCGCAAGAACACCGACAGTCACATACACACACACCTAGGACGAAAATAAAGTGCAAGGTCTTTCCCAGAGACATAATGAGTTTTGAGTCAGCCTGGGCTACAAAAAACTCTATCTTTAAAAACAACAAACAAACAAACAAACAAACAGAAAAACCCAGGTGGTAGAGGTGTACACTACCCAGCATTAATCCCAGCATTTAGGACATTGTCAGGCCGATCTCTGAGAGTTCAAGGCCAGCCTGGTCTACAGAGTTCTAGGACAGCCAAGACTACATGGAGAAACCCTGTCTCAAAAAAACAAAACAAAACAAAACAAAACAAAACAAAACAAAACAAAACAAAACACCAACCAAACACCAACCAACCAAACAGGGCAGGCCAGGTGTGGTCACAGATGCCTTCGAATCCCAAATGAGAGGGAGCGGCAGATAACATCTCTGTGAGTTCAAGGCCAGCTTAGTCTACCTAGGGAGTCAGCAGTCAGGAGTGCGAACTGCTCTTGCGGGGGACCAGATGGAGACTGGTCCAAAGAACCAACCTCAGGCTGTCCAGGAACCCATGGAACTCCGGGTCTAGGGGAACTTCCGTCCTCCGTAGATGCATGTATAGGTCCATGTTTACACACATACGTAATTTTAAAAATGGCAGGCTTGCTAAATTGATGTCTATTTTGTGGAGTTTAACTTAGTAAGAAAGGATTGCTGTAGTGTGGGGCTGGCGAGATGGCTTAGTGAGTATAGTCCTCTTGCCACCAAACCCGATGTCCTGAGTTCGATGTCCTGAGTTCGATCCCCAGGATCGAACACATAGTGGAGGGAGAGAACCGACTCCCTCAAGCTGTCCTCTGAGCTCCACTAAAAGAAAAATGTGCGTACGTGTGTGGGAGTGGTTTTTAAAACGTTATTACAGGACACAGTGCACGGTGATGTGCCGTGTACGGAAAGGAAACAGTGATGTGCCTGTGTAGAATCCCCAGTGTAGAATTCCCAGTCCCCGTAACTAACGGGTGTGTGCCTCAGACGGCGAACAGCGCAATGGAATCACTCAGAGCATACCGCACTGGACAGCTTTGGATACAATAGAATCAATTGTTCTGCAATTGTTCTTTTCTGAAAATGAAACCCTGAGCACTAACTGGTTGCGTGAGCTCTCCAGTTTCCAGCTGCCTGTTTGCTGCCAGGCTAAGCGCTCAGCGAATGTCCAGCTGCCGCCCATCCCATTCCTGTTCTACTTGTTGTGACCGACCGGAGGGATTTTTACCTGGAGCACACAACTATGACGCAGGGCCACAGAGCGACGTCCGAGGGGTCCTGAGTCAGCGCTGGTTCCTAGTATTACAAGAAACAGCTCAGAGCCACAGAGCCACAGAGTCCCAGGACTTGGGGAGAGGCAGGAAAGGGGACCTGGAATTCACAGTTGCACTCAGCTACACAGTGAGTGTGAGTCCAGCCTGGGCTACATGAGGTCCTGACTCATTAAAAACAAAACCAGAGCAGAGGACCTCAGAGGCAGCAGAGCTAAAACAGCGATTCTGGTTGACGGGATCAGGAGAAACTAAGTTACTCTTCCTCTAAGTGGCTTCCTCTTAAGACCCAGGAATGAACTTCGAGGGAGTCTGAGATATTGGGCTGGGAGCAGGGCACAGTGGCAGAGAGCTCGTCTTACATGTTACAGGCCCCAGATTTGATTGTCAGCATTCACATTTATATTAAGTAAAACAAACAACAAACAAACAACAACTGCCAAAGCCAGGCATAGTGGCACACGCCTGTAATCCCAGCACTTAGGGAGGCAGAGGCAGGCCGATCTCTGTGGGTTCCAGGACAGCCAAAGCTACACAGAGAAACCCTGTCTTGAAACAAAACAAAACAAACAAACAAACAAACAAACACTACAAAGTGATCTTTGAGACATTTGAAAACTGACCAATGTCAGCATGCTTTCTTAAAAACTCTTTTATTTACGTTTCTCATATTTTTCTCCCTACTCCACCCCAATCCCTTCCAGCACCCCAACACCAGGTATGAGAAAGAGAAAGGATTAGTGGGAGAGGGGCGCAGTTCTCTTAGCTGCTTCCTGCTGGTTAGGGTCCTCATCAGGTTCCTTCCTCATTTCAGGAGACCTCCAACTTCTTGTCTCACAACAGCAACCAGGAGCAGCAAGGGGGAAGCAGGAGCAGTCTTGTTCTTTCTCCAGTCTCCGCTCTCTGGGCTCTGGCATTTATTCTCCCTCCAGAGCCCTCAGATCTAAACTACCTGTCGCTGGCAAAGAGCTCCTCTCAGAGCCCGCATGAAGCAAACAGTCTGCTGATGGTCCAATACCGGGAGCCAAAGCTATCTACGGAAGCCAAAGCCAAAGCTATCTAGTGGAGACAAAGGTATCTACGGAAGCCAAAGTCAATTAGTGAGCCAAAGCTATCTAGTGGAGACAAAGGTAGTTACTGAAGCCAAAGCCAAGGAGAGAGCAAAGGTCAGTTAGTGGAGACCTAAAGCCATTTAGTGAAAGAGGTATCTAAGACCCTAAATCATGGGTGGTAGATTGTGAGGACATCTTTGTTAGAGCATCCGTAAGCTATCTTAAGAAAACATCCTTATGGTACCTTGCAGGTACAATAGTTAACCCATGAAAGCACTCTTCCTATTTCCTGCAGCAGTAAATTAACCTTCTCCCTTTCCTGCCTTCTCCCTATATAAGTTGGGTAAAAATTTCTAATAAACGGAAGCCTTGATCAGATGAACAGACTTGGCTTTCATTCTTGCGTCTCTTGTTCCTTTTTTCCCCCCATTCCTTCCAATCTCTCCACCTTAGGAACCCCGTTGTTGAAGCCCCTCGGTTTGGGGCAGTCCAAAAAAAATAGTTTGCTGCTGTGGACCACCAGAATCAGTCCCACATCCCACACCTGGGACCAAAACAAAAACATGTTTATATCCACAGCAGACCAATGGAAAGCTGCTGGTGTGGAGTGGTGTGGTGTGGTGTGGTGTGGTGTGGTGTGGTGTGGTGTGGTGTGGTGTGGTGTGGTGTGGTGTGATGAGGTGTGAGTGAACCTTCGAGGAGTCCCTGCACAGCCACTATAAGAACAGAAAGGATGGGGCAGAAGGATGAGCCTGGCTAAGGAGTGTCACCTTGAAAGATCGGAAAAGAATCTGTGCGGTGTTGTGTTGTGAAGATCTTATTTATTTTGTGTCTGGGTGCTCTATCTGGATGTGTGCTTGCACGCCAGGAGAGCATATACCACACTGGCACACATGCAGGCAAAACACCAATGCACATAAAACAAGAATAAATAAACATTTTTTAAAGGGCTGGAGGAAGGGTCTCACAGTGTAGCCCGTGTGAGCCTGGAGCTCATTCTCCTCCCCAGACTGCCCTCGCACTCATGACAACTCTTCAGTCACAGCTTTCCCAGAGCTGCACTGTAGACCTGGACCACGGCACCCAGTCTTTCTTTCTTTCTTTTCTTTTTTTGGTTTTTCGAGACAGGGTTTCTCTGTGTAGCCTTGGCTGTCCTGGACTCACTTTGTAGATCAGGCTGGATTCAAACTCACAGTGATCCGTGATCCGCCTCCATCTGCCTTCCTGAGTGCTGGGATTGCAGGTGTGTGCCTGGCTTGTTTTTTCTCATTCTATGTGTAAGAGTGTTTTGCCTGAATGTATGTCTGTGCACCGTGTGCCTGCAGAGGTCAGAGGAGGGCGTTGGGTCTCCTGGAACTGGAGTTACGGATGGTTGAGGGTCACCAAGTGTGCTCTGGGAACTGAATAGACATGCTCTGCAAGACCAAAATCTTCTGACTTCTGAGCTATTTCTCCAGCCTCCAGACCGTTTTATTGTGTTTTACTTTTTCAGCACTGGAAATTGAACCGAGTTCCTCATACATGCTAGACAAGCATTCTGTCACCAATCACTGAGCCATATCCCTAGCCAGCCTTTTTTTTTTTTTTTTTTTTTTTTTTAATTTGTTGGGTTTGTTGTTGGATTCTTTCTTTCTTTCTCTTTCTTTTTAAGACAGGGTTTCTCTGTGTGGCCTTGGCTGTCCTGGACTCGCTTTGTAGACCAGGCTGGCCTTGAATACATGACAGCCTGCCTGCCTCTGCCTCTCCAGTGCTGGAATTACAGGCGTGCTCCACCGTGTCCAGTTTTGTTTGTTTTTCATGGCAGAGTTTCTCTGTGTAGCCTTGGCTGTCCTAGAACTTGCTTTGTAGACCAGGCTGGCCTTGAACTCACAGAGATCCAACTGCCTCTGCCTCTGGAAATGCTGGGACTAAAGGCATATACCACCAGGCTCGTTTTCTTATTATTATTTACGTGTGTGTGTGTGTGTGTGTGTGTGTGTGTGTGTGTGTGTGTGTGTGTGTGTGCATTCCCGTGGAGCTCAAGAGAGGGCTGGAGTAGAAGAGCAGCAAGTGCTCTTAACCACTGAGACATCCCCTTTCCAGGCCCACCTTTTTTCTTTTTTCTTTTTTTTTTTTTTTAAGGAAGAAAATATCTACCTTGCAGGTTGCCTTAAGAATGGAACAGACACTGCTCTGTGTGTGAGGTGCCCTGGCTAGATGGAAGCAGCTATTTTGTTAAAACAACTTCAAGTGCAGAAAGGCCCAAGGTACTTTAAAAACAGTCGGCACGGCACAGTGTCAGCTACATTCATGACCGAAACCAGTGACCTGGCCAGAGCAGGGAGAAAGCAGTCATTGTACGCCAAGAAACAAAGCACAGTTGCAACGTCTGTCCACACAGGAAGATGGCACCAGGCCCTCCCCTGTGATGTAATGCCACGGGACTTTACTGATGGGTGTGGGGGAGAGCGCGGCGCAGTCACCTGTGACGAGCCCCTCCCCCTCCCCACAAGGCCAGAGCTGGATGGGTGGGATGGCAGTGTGAGAGCATGCAGCCCTCAGCCTTCAGGAAGTTTCCGGTGTACTGGGATTTTTTTTCTTTAATGCAGCCTGCCCCTTTTATTATAGAACATCCTGAAGTTTCAGGTTCGGCGTGTCCGTACTTGAAAGCAGGGCTGCTATCCTCAGATCAGCGCACTGAGAGCAGACCCTATCCGTTCCTGCCTGGTTCCCGCTGGACCCAGCTCAGCCCCGGAGCCTGTCGGGAGGGGCGACCAGGTGCCAGGTGCCGAAAGCGCACTGCTGATCTGATACGATCTTGCCAGCGGGGCCTGGCAGAGAGGCCAGAGAGCTGCTAATTTTTCCTAGGGAGTGTAGAGGCCTGGGTGATGTAATGGAGCCATGAATAAGGTGCTATTCAGGGCACTGGGGAGAGAAACATTAATTTTGTTAGGGAGTGTAAAGGATCATCCTCTAAAGAGACATTTGATCTGCTCTTTGGACTGAGTCAACAGGCAAATAGCTTCTCTTTCTTTCTTTCTTTTCTTTTTTTCTTTCTTTCTTCCTTTTTTCTTTCTTTCTTCCTTTTTTTCCCTTTCTTTCTTTTGTTCATTCATTCTTTTCTTTTTTCTTTCTCCTCCCAGTACTAGAGCTCAAACCCAGAACCTTGAACTTTCCAGGCAAGCGCTGTACCACTGAGCTATGTTTCTATTTCCCTATTGTTAGTAACAGTGTTATTTATTTGTTTTAAATAGTAACGATCCTCTCCAGCTGTGGTAGAGAGATGTACTGAGGCAGGTTTCATGTGTCCAGGCCCTTTAATAATGGGAGCCAATCCCAGCAGGATAAGCTGGGATATGGTGGTGGTCAGCAGCAACGGGCAGAACAAAGGCAATTCCCTAGGTTTATAGGCTTTAGAAGGGGAGGTGGTCTCTGAGAGGGAAGGAAGGAATTCTGAGATCAACAGGTCAGTGATGACCACTAGAGAGAACCTAAGGCTATAATAGAGGAGGAAGCTGATCCTACTGTCCCAGCCTACCCCTGGCTGTTACATGTTAGGAACTTCCAGGCTTATGGGAAGCACAGGTGGGGCAGAGGGCAGGACTGATCCCCTCTACAGTGGCATAGACTGACCTGTAACCCAGGCTGGCCTTGAACTCACAGAGACGTTGCTACCTCAGCCTCCTGAGTGCCGGGATTACAGGAGTAACTCACTATGCTCTACCTTATTTAAAATTTTTTGAGATAGTTTTGTCTACACAGCCTTGGCTGGCCTCGAACTCACGAGATCTGCCTGCCTCTGCCTGTATCTCCCCCATTCTCACCCTCCAGGGCTGGGATTAAAAGCCCTCATCACCACTTCAAATTTAGTTTGATTTTTGAGACAGGGTTTCTCTGTGTGTAGTTTTGGCCATCTTGGAACTCTGTAGACGAGGCTGGCCTCAAACTCACAGAGGTACTCTCTGCCTCTGCCTCCTGAGTGCTGGGATTAAAGCTGTGCCACCACTTCGCTCATGAGGCCAGGCCAGCCTTGACTGTGTACTGCTCTTGTGCCTCAGCCTTCTAGGCTGCTGCAATTGAAGGTGGGTGTCAAGCCCAACTCTCAAATTCCTGGCATTAAAGATATAGTAAAAGGGAAGCCAAGTGGTGGTAGCACATTCCTTTAGTCTCAGCACTTGGGAGGCAGAGGCAGGCCAATTTCTGAGTTCAAGGCCTGGTCTATAGACTGGTCTACAGAGCAAGTTATAGGACAGCCAGGACTATATAGAGAAACCCTGTCTTTAAAAAAAAAAAATCAGGAAGGGACTGGGTTATAACTCAGCTGCAGAGTGCTTGCCCAGCATGCACTAAGCCCAGCACCACATAAACTAGGCATTGTGGCACAAACCTGTCCTCTGGCCCTTGAAAGGTAGAGGCAAGAGGATCAGGAGGAGTTCAAGAGTTCAAGGACAACCTGGGTTACATGAGATCCTGTCTCAAAAGAGGAGGAGGAGGAAAGACAGACAGACAGACAGAAGGAAAGAAAGAAAGAGAAAAAAGAAAGAGGAGGACAATGCTATCATGGAATTCATACTTTAGAGCTAGATGGGACAGAAGACAAACTAAACAAGTGAACAAGATGACTTCAAGTGTCACAGGGCAAGTTAGGTATGACAGTGCGTGGGGTTCAGGAACTGAACAATCAGGGCATCCCTCTGCAGGAAGCCTTAGACCTGAGATCCAAATGTTAAGGAGGTAGGTTTCTTGGGAAAAGTGTTCTGGGTAGAGCAACAAATACAAACTAATTTAACAGACGGCAGTTTGAAAATATCTCAGAAAAAGAACGGTAACTCTGGTGAACAGATATAGACTCTTTTTTTTTATTTATTCTTCTCTAAGAAATAGTTTAGCAACTGTTTACATAGCATTGAATATGAGCTAGACCTATTTAAAGTACATGTGTCCAGGGACGTGAGCATTTGCATCTCCAGGGGCCGGTACCAACATGGAGGATGGCTGGAGCCATTCTCCAGTGGGTTTCAAGGGATGACCTCATACAGCAAGACAAGGCCTGGGGTATTGGTGGGATGGAAAGGAGGCCAGCTTGATTTGAGCAGGGTGAGCCGAGGGCAGATCCTGGAGAACCAGAAGGTTTGGCAGGCCCAGTGAGAGTGCCCGTGTACTACCATAAGGAATTTGTTTTGAAGAAGCACCACATCTGGCTAGGCAGAGACTGAAGAAGAAGCGGGAAGATCTATTGGGAGGCGGTAGCCTCAAAGCAAGAGGCTGGACCAGAGTGGCATCAGTAAGCACAGGCATGCTGAGAACAAATGGGTTTGTTTGTTTGCTTGCTTTGCTTGCTTGCTTGCTTACTTTTTGTTTTTTCAAGACAGGATTTCTCTGTGTAGGCCTGGCTATTCAGGAACTCACTCTGTAGTCCAGGCTAGTCAGGATAGTCTCAAACTCAGAAATCCACTGCCTCTTAGCGCTGGGATCAAAGATGTTCGCCACCACAAACAGAGAAGCAAATGCAATTGTTGAGGGAAGTTGACTTGACCTGAGGGTGGATTAGGGTGGGGACAGAAAGGAAACAGAAGAGAGGAGTATTTCAAATGCTCTGAAAGATAAAAACGGGCCAGTTTCAGTGCTCCTGGCCTGTAATGCCAGCATTTAGGAGGTTGAAGCAGGAGGACCATCCATAGCTCATCTACATAGAAAGTTTTTGGCTAGCCTGGGCTACATGAGACCCTGTCTCAAGAAAGCAAACCCAGACAAAATCCAAAGTGGGCCTAGTGGAAAGGGAGACAAATTAGAACAAAGCAAAATGATCTACATGGGTAAAAATGCCACAGTGAAACCCACGGCCTCATATGCTAACGTTTAGCTTAAGAGAGTGAGAGAGAGGGGGGGGTGGGATGTGACTTAGTTGCCTTGTGTGCACCAGGTCCTGGATCCTATGCCCAGCACTACATAAAACTGGAGATGGTGGGTAAATGCTTATAATCCCAGATCTTCAAGGTAGGGAGTTCAAACCCAGCCTGAGTTACAAATGGTCTCAACACACATGCTCTCCACCTTACACACACAGTTACAGAGAGACACAGAAAGACAGACATACACACAGTGAGAACTTGGCTTCGTAGCACACATCAACAACACCAGCATTCTGGAGGCTGAGTGAGGCAGGAGGATGCCTGTGACTGTGAGGCCAGGGCGAACTACAGATTTTGCCTCTGTCTTAAACAACCAAACAAAATTAGAGCATTTAAAAGCAGCCTTTAGGCTGGAAAGATGGCTCGGAAGGTAAAAGGGCTGGAGCGAGTCTAAGGATCTCAGTTTGGCCCCTGGAACCCATGTCAAGAAAGCCAGGTGGCAGCTCAGCCAGTAGCTCCCAGGTCAGGCAGCCTGGAGGACACAGTGAAAAGAAACAACCGAGCGAGCCTATTCAGCAAGGTAGCAGCTGGCCCTTGAGGACTCTTCTATAGCTTGCTGTCAATGCTTTCGGCTAATCTCTCTAATCTGTGATATCCCTTTGCTCCTCGTGAAATTATCTTGAAGGGCTGGAAAGGCAGCTGAGTGGTTGAGTACTTGATGCTCTTCCGGAGGATCAAAGCTGATTCCACACCAGGTGGCTCACAAACGCCCGTAGCTCCAGGTAAGCTGTTAACCTTCCTTTGGCTTCAGTAAACATCAAATGCACATGATGCAGACACACATTATATATATATATATATATATATATATATATATATA
>NW_026595981.1:11851634-11860161 GCF_907164565.1 Psammomys obesus | reverse complement strand
ATATATATATATATATATATATATATATATATATATATACAGTCAATGGAAGCTGCAGTCAACCATGTGGAAGATACCTTTTACTGTGGAAGGCAGCAATCCTACATAAACATGGAGGTCTCTGACTTAGGATAGCTGGTGGGTCTCATCATTGGCCTCCACACAAATGTTAGAACTGCCTCTCTAAATAGTATTTTCCTTATTATTTTGTTCAGTATCTCTGATGATAACGTGAACTGGATTATAGAAGCAAAGAAAACAGAAAGAAACAAAGAAAGAAAACCAAACAAAATTTATCTACTTTTGCAAAACAAACAACAAAACCAAAGTGGAAGCAGTGAGCTGACTCTCACAAGTTGCCCTTCCCTGACCTCTGAGTACACAATCACACACACATACAACAAACATTTTTTTTAATCGACCTTGAAAAATGCAAAGAGAAGTTAGACATGGTGGCACACCCCTTTAATCCCAGAGTTTGGGAGGCAGAGGCAGGTGGATCTCTGCTTGAGCTCAAGGCCAGCCTGGTCTACATAGCGAATTCCAGGACAGTCAGGTTTACAAAACAGAGACTCTGTCTCAAAAGAAAAGAAAAACAAAACAAACAAACAAAAAACAAAAAAAAAAAAAAGAAGAAAAGAAAAAAAAATCTTTGTCCACAGCTGTAGTAGCAGAAGTGAAAACAGTAATCTAAACTGATGGAGAAGGACAGTGAAAGCTTTGGGAATGAATTAATTTGGCTTGGCCTCACAAAGAGGAGTACAATTCCGTGAGACAGCCAGGCTGATAATAGGCCCGTGAGGCCAGGAATCTCTCAAACTTTTATTCCCAAAGGCTTTTTGGTTTTGCTGTTGTTCATTTCGTTGTTGTTGTTTTGTTCTGTTTTAACATAGTCCTCTGACTCCGAACACATTTGTTGCTGTCTTTCTACATATTTCTTCATCTCTGTTGTTGCCCTCAGGATAACTATGTCTAGTTCTCAAACTGTCCATTGGCCTCGGTTTCTTTCCCCTCCATAGCTTCTCAGAATAAGTCCACGTTAAACAGGAAACGGTGCTCAGGATGGGCGCTGCGCACTGAGGGTCAGTGAAGGTGTCCGGGTGTGGAGAGAAAGAGAAGTTAGTTCCTGGCACTTAGGCTACCCCACTTTGTTTCGGTTCTCCCTTTTTCCTGGTCCACTCTCGCAACATTTGGCTGCTTTGGCTGGGAGGAGGCACGAGCCGGCTTTTTTTTTTTTTTTTTTTGCTGGCTGGCTGATTCTTTTGTTTTCCAGCCTCTCTGATTCTGTTGCCTCTTCCGATCTCCTGCAATCACGCAGCCAGCCTGCAGGGGTCCTCAGAGCACCCCACACCAGGCAGGTGGTCTTTAGCTAATGTTATCTTTTATTTAAACCGAAAACAGTAGCCTTCAATCTTCTTACATAACACACCGGCATCCTAGGGTGTTAAACCAGTACAGAATCTACTGTTAAGGGGTGGGGAACCTGTGGACACAAACATATTCAGTGACACAATATTGCAGAAATGTAGCAAGTTCGATTTTCTGGTTCCTTATTTGAGAGCAGAGAGCTGGAGGGGACTTCAGAAACCATCTCATTTCAGCCCTCATTTATTTTTGCAGTGATGGGAATTGAACCCAGAGCCTCAAGCACACTAGGTCAGATCTCCACCGTGAGCTGCATCCACAGACCCCAGCCCTCCCTTATGTTAGGCTGTGGGAACCAAAGCCTAAGGACAGGAAGGAATTTACCCCAGCAAGCAGCCCTGGGCTGGTAATCACGCTTTTGATCATCTAAAGAATTGAATAGACCATCTTGAAGATTCAACCTTAAACCTTGTCAAGTTTGTGATTAATTAGCTGAAGGCTTTCTGCCCCACGAGTTAGACTCTTTCACGGTGGCCTTACACTGAATCGGGCACCCACAGACAAATAGGAAGCTGTTGTGCTCTGACTAACCCTGGGACTGAATTTCATCCCTAGCCGTGTGGTATACATCAGCTGGAGACAACTTGGGTGACTGCGTGCTTATTAAAAGGAGCCGGGTGGAGTTCCGGGTGAGGTTTTGGGTCACCTGGGGATCTACCCAAAAGCGTACCGGCTTTACATGTGTAATACCAGGTAGGTGGCGGAAGTCACCCGGCCTCCCTCAGCCAAACACATGCATTTTTTTTTTTTCTTTTCTTCTTTTTCATGTAACCTAGGCTTGGAATTGGCTGTGCAGCCAAGGGTGACCTTGAACTTCTGATCCTTCTCACTGTCTCCACTTCAAGCACTCAGGCTGTAAGACATGACCTGCCCTGCCCAACAACCACGTGCTTTCTTTTCTAAAATGTCAATGAAAACGTTTTCTTGTTGTTGCCCCAATGCCACGCACTAAGCCGGAGGGGCTTAGTGAAAAGGGTGGACCCGCTGTTTGTTTGTTTGTTTGTTTGTTTGTTTTTCCCTGTGGCAGGAATTCTTTATCAAATTGACCTGTTTTCCTGCTGGAAGACTCTGCCCAACTCCACCCACCTGGTGCCTTCCTGGACTTCCCGACTGTCATGAGTTTATTTTTTAACCTTCTCTTCCTTGAAGAGCACCACCCCACTGACCCAGAAGGCCAGCTCCGCCTCTCTGGTCACTCTGACTATTCTTATTCTATCTTCTGGTGCTAACCGACCCCATTCACCTGTGCAGACCTTGGAAACCCATCGGCAACAGGGACCCCAATCCCTGTGAAGTCCTTAGGCATGTTCTCCCACTCCCAGGGCTGGGGACTGCCTTCAGGGGTTCGCGCACACCGCGCGGCCCTTTCTTAAGTCTTAACCGGTTGGAAATTACTAGCAGGGCAGACAGACAGAACTGTTTCTCGCCTTCTGAGCCTGGGCCGGGGTGGGCCTGGTGAGGCTGGTGCTCTATGATTAAATCCACCTTCCTCGAACTCTGAGAACCACTTCTAGTAACTTAGGCTCCGGGTCAGGAGCGGCTTAAGCGCGAAGGGAGGGGATTGCTCTCCAGATCCCACTTCCCAACATAGCCCGGGGTCCTGGGAATCCCAGCAAACCCAAACAAACAGGCTCCTATCTCGGGAGAGGTCACCCACCCTCATCACCGCCCCTCCCGGCCCCGCCCGCCAGCTGCCGGGCACCGGCGGGACGCAGAGCTCGCCACACTCCCCGCACGCGCGCCCAGCCAGGGCAGAGGGGCGGGCGGGGGTGCTGGGGGCGGGCGGCCGGGGAGGCAGGGGCGGAGTTCCGTCCTCCGCTGATTGGCTCCCCGTGGATGGGCTGCGGCCGTGCCGGGCCAACCAGCGGCGTGTTGCTATGTGCCGAGGCGATGGGATAGGCGCGGGGGCGCGTCCGTCACCCGGCAAGCCCCCGGCCCGGACTCGGAGGGGATGCGGAGCGGCGGCAGCAGCGGCGGCGGCGGTGGTGGCGGAGGCTGTGGCTTTAAGAGCACGCAGGGAGCGCCGGAGTCAGCCGCGCCGTCCTTCCTCGCCGAGCGCTCCCGAGCAGCCGAGCCCGGCGCCGGCCGGACCCGGCAGACTGCCTCCAGGTAAGGGGGGGGATCGTGAGCTGGGCTCGCGTGGGCGTGGGGCGCCGTGCGCTCCGCGTAGGGCTGCGCGCCCCGGGGACGGTCGGGCTCCGGCGCAGCGCGCAGCCCGGCTCGGCTGGGGCGATGCTTGGCGAGGTCCCGCGGGGGGCTCCCCGAGGGTTCCCGGGGCGCCGGGGGCGGGGAGCGGGCTGCCGCGGCCACGTGACCGGTTTGTTTACAAACACTGGCGTGCGCTCCGGGTTCGGGACTCCGTGGCGGCTGCGGACTGACCGATGATGATTAGGATTTGTTCGGCGCGATCTCCCCACGGGTGGCACCCGGTGGCACCCGGTCGTGCGCTCCGTGTCTCCACCGAGACGCTTGGGGCTGGGGGCGTCGCCCTCCCAAGTCCCCGGAGCGCTTCGCCAGCCCCAGGCCGAGGGAACCGCAGCGAGTTCCTGCCTGGTTGCTGACTCCCTTCGGGTGATTTTTTTTCCTGAAACGGTGCGGTCATTACTCCAGTCTCGTGGCTGGCACGTCTGTTGTGCTGCTTTGGACCCCTTGTGCAAAGAACTGCCTGCCGCCTCTGACTTCACTTTTACCGACTGTTTTAAAAAGCTGAGTGAGCATCCTCCAGTTTACCGGGCCTTCCACACCGGCAGAGCTGCTGGAGATGGCAAATGGGACTGCCCATTTGCCTCCTGCTCTCCTGCTTTTTTTGGCCCTCTCGTTGGTTTATTTGCTGTTGCCACGTTGGAGGGTCTTCGGGCCACTGACTTAGAATCTACTGTCCTTCTTTTTTTTGTTCCTCATGCTCTTTGTTCTAGCAAGATGCGCTCCCAGAGCACTGAGGATTACTTTTCTGTACCCAATTACAGAGAACGTTAGAGGCGCAAGGGAATTACAGTAAAGCTCATGCTTGAGGCTCTTTAGTGGTCTCCTGGTTTGGGGGTTCCCAGGAGCTGATCAGTAAGATGGGGTTCATATCTGCTTTTCCCTTTGCCACACACGGTTCGTAGTTCAGTCCTCTACTTTTTTAGCATTTTGTAATCTTTGAGGAAGTTTCATTCTTTTTATATCATCTCTAAAATTCAGTAGTTTACAGAATAATGGCTTTATTGTGACCTTTTCATACATAGGTATCGTTGTGGCTGGTTCATTCTCAGCTATGCCTGCCACCCCCCGCTTTTGTCTTGAGCTGTGATATGAGTGGCTGTGAGTTCTCTATCCTGACAAATAATCCAGCCTGAAGAGAGCTGGGTAAATTTCCCTTTTGCACTGTGATTTGTTCTGTAACAGGGTCAAATGGGATGGAATGTGAGTCCTGAGCTCATGCCCTGCCTCAGTTGGGCTCTGCCTTTGTTTAGAATTCAGTCACATCATTTCTTGCATCTCTCTGCTTGATTTGAGGTAAGGGTGGAAAGTGGAAAATAAGGAACAGTATGTAAGAATACAAGCCTTAACAGGGCATGGTGGCACACCCCTGTAATCCCAGCTCTTGGGAGCCAGAGGCAGGCACATCTCTGAGTTTCAGACCAGCCTGGTGTACAAAGTGAGTCCAGGAGGGCCAGGACTGCATAGAGAAACCTTTCTCTGTCTCAGAGAAAGAAACAAAAAAAATACAGTTTCCTCCATCTAGGAGTGGTGGTATATGACTAAGGTAAAGGCAGCTCACTGCAAGTCTGAGGTCAGTCTGGTCTGTATAAAAAGAGTCCAGACTTGACAGGGCTGTGTAGAGGGACAAGAAAAGAAAGACACAAAGACCTTTCAGTTCTTTAGAACCTTGAGTTTTCAAACTTGGCTAGAGAGCCACAGTAAGGATTATATACTACAGCAGTGTGCACTGGCCTGTCACTGAGAGAGTTCTAGGAAGCAGTAGCTATTACCTTACTACCTTCAGTAGGCTCTTGTTTCTTTTTCCTGCTTCATTAGAAAAAAAAAAATCATTTGGTCATGACTCATTTGATTTCCTAACCAAATGGGTCACGACCTTCAGCTTGAGAAACATTGGTTTAGGGTGGAGGTCCTCTAGCCCGAATGTGCCTGTTGATGGCCAGAGTAGTGTTTGGAAATGCACAAAATACATGTGCCTGTATTCTACACATAAGCAGATGTGTGTGTGTGTGTGTGTGTGTGTGTGTGTGTGTGTGTTAATTCAGAGATTGTTCCTCTGTCTCATTCTGAGACAGGGTTTCATACTACAGTTCAGGCTGGCTATGTGACACGCCATGCACTTCCAGGAGGCTGGCTTTGAACTTTTCTACAGTCTTCCTGCCTCAGCCTCCAGAGGGTAGAGATTACAAGCATTAGGCACCGCAGATCTGTTTAAAGGAGCTAATGGGGGGGGGGGGGGGCTCCCGCTAGATCAGCGCAGGTGGCGGATTCCTGAGGAAGAATGTGAAGTGCAAAATCAGGTAGCTGTCCTATGCTTGGGTTTAAGCTTTCGGTCACTCAGCCGCCAGCCAGCGGCCCTTTGAAAAGTTTAAGGGGTCCGAGCATGGTGGTGTGCATCCTTTGGCTCCCCACTCAGGAAGCAGAGGCCGTGGGCTCTGGAGTTCTCTGCCTGAAAGCGAGGAGGGATTCCAGGCCAGGTGGGGCTACAGAGTGGGACCCTTGATTGGTGAGGAGGGTAAGAGACTGACCGGGCAGCCCTTGCACTCAAGCTCAGCTGAGGCTACTGCTCTCTGTAGCCATGGGTGTTTCGGAGTGCGTGGGGGTTGAGCCGCTGTGCCGTGCTGTTCGCAGATTATGTGAGTTTTCATTGTCATAATGATGTTAATGGTTTTGAGCCGGTCATTGTGCCTAGGGGATTAACAACTGGCCAGCAGAAGAAAGGATTGATTTTGTTTAATGCCTGGCTGGTATTCCAGACTGTGTAGCCGGAGGGAAAGGCAGGCTGTGACTTTGTTTTTGATTTGGGGGCTGGGGGAGCTGGGGACTTGTCTGTCATCAGATGCTAATAAGAGACTCGAGTTCCCACGTCTCCTGCCTAGTCAGCTGGTTCGCTCCCATTGCATGGGCATGGCGTTTGCAGGTGGATCTTGTTAGTCATCCAGTTCTTGATGCTTTTACCTCTTGCCTTCAAGCACAGATGTACATGAGCACACCGATGGAGCCATCCGTCCAATTTCCCCTCTTCTAACAGGTGGAAGAAGATGTCTTTGAATTAAAGCTGCAGTTTAGCTTTACGAGGGACACTTAATTAGCTAAGTTCAGATTCTACTTATGGTTCTTTGGCAAAGAAGGGCCTTGTATGTATAAGAACATTCACTGTGAGATTGTTTGAATTGACTTTAATAACGCCCCATTTGGCCTAGCTGCTCACATTTGGAATACTCAGTTTTGAGCATGGAGGAGGAAAGAAGAAGAAGAAGAAAGCAGCAAAAGAGTGGCCAGGGTTAAGCAGCTTTAGGAAAAGCAGAGGGGAAGGGATTGTAAAGAAGATCAGGATCTGGTTCCCTTTGTAAATTATCTAAGCATTTCCCCAGGTCTTTCAGCCAAAGCACAGGGTACTCTTGACAGGTGAAAAGCATCGTTTTGAATTCTAGCCCACAGTGATGGAGAGCCAATCAGTGCCCTCCTGGCGGTATTTTGTTAGGGCTGACAAGTTTTTGGTGATATCCATAACAAAAGATGCCATCTACTTGGGTCTGTAAAAGATTGCACCTGCCTGAATTTCCCCATGAGCAAGCTCACGTTGCAAGCTCTTCCTTGGGCAGGTTCAGTATAATGCAGCTCCCTCCCCCGCTCCCTCCCCCGGGGTCTTCCCACCTGCCTTCTTCCCACCCTCATTACATTTCTGATGCAAATTTCTGCCATGCTGCTCTTGAGAGTATCTTCCGAGCTCACAGGCCATCTTCAGGCTTGTTGTGTACCTGGCTTTGACCTACTGACCCTCTTGCCTCTACCACCTGATTCCTGGGATTACAGGTATATGTCACCACACCCAATTTAAAGACTTTTTTTTTCCTTCCTGGTTACAGCTTTTTCTTTTTAAAAATTTATTATTTGCATGAGCGTTTTGTCTGCCTGTATTTATGGTGCCAGATTAGAAGAGAGTATCAAGGGCCCCAGGAACTGGAGTTAGGGTAATTATGAGCCACTGTGTGCAGGGAACTAAACCTCTCCCTGACTAGCTATCAAAAGGTCCTCACCTCTTTGCCCACAGCCTCTTTTAATCCCTTAACTCTTGTTTTGACAGGGTCCTTTGGATTCCTGGCTGGTCTTTTTGCATTTGGTTCTTTCAAGACAGGATTTCTCTGCAGTCTTAGCTGTCCTGGAACTCCCTCTGCAGACCAGGCTGGCCACCAGCTCAGAGGTCCACCTGCCTCTGCCTCCTCAGTGCCACCGCTGTCCAGCTGTCTTTCTTTTCCTTTTATTTATTTATTTATTTATTTATTTATTTATTTATTTATTTATTTATTCATTCATTCATTCATTTATTCATTCATTCATTCATTTGGGGAGGGCAGGGTTTCTCTGTGTTGCCTTGGCTGTCCAGGACTCACTTTGTAGACCAGGCTGGGTTTGAACTCAGAGATCTGCCTGTCTCTGCCTCCCCAAGTGCTGGGATTATAGGCATGAGCCACCAAAGAGATAGTTTTAAATGTCTCACTTCAGACATTAGTACAAGACACAGTGGGACATCAGCACTGTAATGACTTCTTTCTGCCAGCTTACAGCTAGTTACAAAGTTACAATACTCTTGAATTTAACTGCTCCATTTTTTTAAATTTATTTATTTATTTATTTATTTATTTATTTATTTATTTATTTTTTAGCTGTTCTATTTTTTATGCCACCACACCCCAGCTACCAGGCTGGTCTTGATTTTATTATGCCCTGCCTCTATCTCCCTAATGCTGGAATTACAGGCTGAGTTCTTACAGCTACCTTGTTGAGCTCCCAACTTAAAGCTTGCTAAGAGAAGCCATAACTCCATAACAGCCATAACCCCAGCCTCCAATTTATTATTATTATTATTATTATTATTATTATTATTATTATTATTATT
>NW_026595981.1:11599622-11851624 GCF_907164565.1 Psammomys obesus | reverse complement strand
TTATTATTATTATTATTATTATTATTATTATTATTATTATTATTATTATTAAAACCAGTTTACTGCTGTCTGGAAATATATTGCCTACTTGCTTATGGAATATTGAGTAGCCATTCCATTCTGATTTGCTCACTGCTGAAAATACTTGGCATTCATTGGGTGCTGGATAAATACCTGTTAGCTAAAAGCATAAATGATCAAAGGAGTCAAAAGCCAGTTTGTATGAATGTGTGTATGTTTTGTGGCCCAGCCTGGTCTCCAATTCAATGGAGGACTACCAGCCTCTGTTCCCCAAATGCTGGGATTAAAGGTGTGAAACAAAATTTTTAGAGGAATATGAAGAAAAGACAATTTTTGTCTCTTTCTTGAAATGAGATAGTATTTTTAAAATTTCTTTTGCAGTTTGCATTTTTCACAGTATTTTTTTTTTTCCATTTATAGGTTGACAGTCTCTGAAAGCCTCACTGTTATTTACTGTTAATAAACATCCCTTACCTCTTCCACTGACCTCACTCTGGGTGTTTTTTGTTTTTTTCTTTCTGACAAGCATTAACATTTCTATCAGTAACCACAGATTTCATTAATAACAGCAGGCCCTACCATGGAGAGGAGTGGAGGGCTTGGCTTTGGAATCAGAAAGAACCGGATAATTAGCTCTGTGACCTTGGGCAATCTACAGTTCTCTAAATCTTTGGTTCTTATTTGTAAAATGGGACTAATAATAGTTGCTATCATTCAGGATTTATGAGAGGATTAAGTGAGAATTCAGGGGAAACCAGGCCTGGCACCTAGCAGGCACTCAGTGGTTGCTGTTAATGACATCATTAATAGTATGAGGTAGATTCTCAAATCTAGCTGGCAGGAATGCACTCCTAATCAGCTGGTTTGGCAGTGAGTGGTGAGCAGCTACCAAGTCTTAATTTATATGAAGTAATTGAAGGCCAGAAGTGCCACTCAAGTTTGTCAGAAGGAGAATGGAAATTTTACTTTATAGACAGGGTCTCACTGTGTAGAACTGCTGGCCTCACAGAGATCCGCCCGCCTCTGTCTCCTGAGTGCTGGGATCAAAGGCCTGTGCCACCACACCTGCCTGGAACGGAATATAGAGGTTATCGAATTGTATGCAGCTGCTATCCAACTTTTTTATTTTTTTTTAATCTTTTGTGAGATTGGGTCTTCCTGTAGCTCAGATGGGCCTAGAGCTCACTAGCTCCACGTGACTGCACTTACATTAGCTTCTTATCCAAGACTTAGAATCTTTGGAAGAATTGATATTTGTGGTAGTTTTAGAAAAGGCATGCTGGGCGGTGGTGGGAGGCAGAGGAAGGCCGATCCGAGTTCTGAGGCCAGCCTGATCTACACGATAGCCAGGGCTGCAAGCCTTGTCTGGAAAAGGCAAAGTGTGCTGTCTACCTGTTGTGGCCACTCTTGTTTTAGCCTCGATTAATCAAGCCTGGACTGACTGGAAGCATACCGAGGCCTTTTCTCATCTTCACCAGAAGTGCTTCAACAGTGTCTTTGCTTTCACTGAAACACACCACGAGAAGGAGCTTTATATAACTCGTGTCTCGGGATCTCTATCATTGGAGACTTTCTACAACCTATGTCTCCTCTAAGAAGTTCAATGGAGAAATTCTTTTAGAACACAGTGCCAGGAAAAGCCGTGGCCCTTCTGAGGAACTGGTATGCTTTTTTCTTTTTTTTTTTTTTTTCACAATTGGAAATTTAAAACTGCTCTTTTTGCCAGGAAGTACAGAGGCAAAACTGTGGCTTGATTTTATTTCCACAGAGGCCTGCATCCCTAATTTTTTTTTCCCAGTCGTAATCTTATACTTTTTGTTTTTCCTTATTTCACATGAACAGCTTGTAACTTGAGATACAAACTGGATATATGTTGGATTGGGAATTAAATCTAGTTAGGTAATTTCATTTTAGTAATATAAATACCAGAGCCAGGCATGGTGGCACACGTCTGTAATCCAGTATTTTGGGAGGCAGAGGCAGGTGATCTCTGTGAGTTCAAGGCCAGCCTTGGTCTACAGAGCGAGTTCCAGAACAGCCAAGGTTACACAGAGAAACCCTATCTGGGGAAAACAAACAAACAAAAACAAGAAATATAAACACTGAGGCTTAAGTGTGGGTAAAATGACTCGCTTAAGACACAGCCCTAATTAGGGAAAGCAAAGCTCAGTGGGTACTAGGGGTTTGGAGGCAGAAGAATCTGAAGTCTACAGCTTTTGGGATACTTGAAACTGCATCAAACAGGGCTAGGGATGTGGCTCAGTAAGAGTGATTTATAAACCAAGCATGGCCAGGCGTGGTGGCCTGTAATCCCAGCACTGGGTAGGTGGAGGCAGCAAGATCAGCAAGTTCATGGTCAGCCTAGGATATGAGAAAAACAAAGGCCCCAAGTACAGAACATAACCTTCTCTTTCTCAGGTCAGAGGTTCTTTCTATTTTAGGAGCACCCAGTTCTGACCTAGGCCTACATTGCCCATAATGCTTCAGCCCTAAGCAAAAAGTGCTTCCTCCAAGATGGATGATGGAGCCTTTTCAATGACGGAGCATCTCTGCCAGTGTGGTGCAGTGCTGCTGCCTGCATTTCTGCTACATGGCTGTTCTGCAGCTACACGGATAACCCTTCCTTGTGGTCTTAAGAATGGGGTATGTCTAAACCAGAACTACAGTTCAGAAAGAAGTGGGCCTGGCTTATCTATGGGGTGCATGCCTTTAATCCAGCAGAGGCAGGCAGATCTCTTGAGTTTTGGGACATCCAGGGTGACACAGAAACCTTGTCTTCCAAAAACAAAGCAAAACAAACAAAAAAAAAAACAAAACAAAAAACAGAAAAGCAGGCCTATAGTTCTCTTGCATGCTTCTCACTGGGAATAAAAGGGTTGATGAGAAGATGGCAAATGGATAACACTGGGCTCAGACAGTGTCAGATTAGCATTATTTTGTTTGGGCTGATCAAAATTTAGTCCTGGAAGACACTGACCTTTCCTAATTATTTGGAGTATTTGGTTTCTCTAGTTCTGTTTGGGAATATAACACGTGGGCTTGGGAGTTTAGGATTGGCCATGACAGCCAGCCAAGAGTAGTTTGTGCCAGTGATAGAACTTCTAACTTGGGGCTGAAATACATAATCTTGGTTCTTTTATTTCCCTGTGTAATAATTATTACTTAGATAATAAAACCTTTGAGAGGAAAAGGTGAGTTAAGACGTGGACCTGCTCCCTAGAAGCAGGTCATGCAACCAGCGATGAAGGTAGATGTGTGGATAGCCAGGGTTCAGGGTAGAAAGAGCTTAGTCATTATGGAGATGGAGAAAGAAGGGTGGGGTTTGGGAGGTGGGACCGAATGAAGAGGTTCTAAGTTGGGGGGCAGTATATGCTGAAGGGCTCAGACAGAGGGAGGGTACAGGGGTGCTTAGGAGCCATCTGACCTGGGAAAGAGTGCAGGGTTGCTCCTTGGGTGCCATTGCTGCGTCTAGGGGCAACTTCATGAACTGTGACACCCATTCTCAATAGAACTGAATGAAGTTGAAGAGCTTGGAGCAGGGGCTCATGGGCACTGATTAAAATGTCCTCAGAAGAAAACTGAGTAGAGATTCTTATTCATTCTCAACCTCCCTCACCCCCCAATCTCATGTGGTCCAGCCTGAGTTTGAACTCCTGAATCTCCTGTCTTCTCTTCCAAAGGCTGGAGTTCAAAGATTTGTGGTTTCTTCTGGGTTTAAGGAAAAGTTATCCCCACATGTAACTATAGCCTTTGATTAAATACTTCATTAATAAGAACCAAAAGTTTTTGTTTGCTGTTGTGCCTAATCTGTCATCATCTCTCCTGATTCAGTCCCTTTCCTCCCTCCCCCCCCGCACCTCCCCATGCCCCGCTTTTCCTCAGTTTTGCAATTAGTATTATTTTATGTGTGTGTGGGTGTTTTCCTTTATTTATGTTATACTCTCTGTGTTGCCTGAAGAGGCCAGAAGAGGATGTTGGGTCCCCTGAGACAGATCATAGATGGTTGTAAAGCTACCGTGTGGGTGCTGGGGATAGAGTCCAGGTCCTCTGGAAGAGCAGCCAATGATCGAAACGCTAGCCGTCTTTCTATCTCTGCAATTTAATGTCAAAGTATTGAATCTGATGGTGTTTCAAGAGAATTTGACATTCTCATTCAGAATTTGCATGAGAATTGGACAGAATTCATATTGTAGGTATGTGGTGCTTAGCTGTAATCCAGGCCCTTAGAGGTTGGAGGATTGTTTCAATTCTGAGTAGGCCAGCCTCAGCTATATGATTGTCTTGGATGAACGGAGGCACACACACCACCACCACCACCATCGCCACCACACACTAACACAACCAATAATTTGTGCATGTGTATAAACTTTATTTTACTATATTTTTGTGGTGCTGGCAATTGAACACAAGGCTTTGCGTCTGGTGGGCAAGCTATATCTGCCACCAAGCTTGTCCCCAGTCCAAGGAATAGACTTTGAAAGCTATCATTTGCGTTTTGAAGCACTCTACCAACCCTTTATCTATATTCTATATCTATACCTCCCTAGCCCTATACTTATTTTTATTTTAATTTTTTTATTTTTGTTTGTTTTTGTTGTGTTTTGAGTCAGTGTCTTACTAAGTCTCTTAGAGTAGGCTTGGCCATGCTGTCTTACTGCATAGCTTGTAGATTCTTCTATTGTTTAAGCGTGGAGGACACAGGGATCAATAATTTATTTCCACAGACCTTCTGGTTTGTCAGTGGAGAACTTACCCCATTATGAGGGAGGTAGAAGTAGAAGGTTCAGAAATTCAAGGTCACGTTTGGCTACATGGGCAGTTTAAGGCCAGCCCTCTATCAGGTGGCCTTGAACTTTCGTCCTCTTGCCTCTACCTCAAGCACTAGGGTTTCAGGCATGTGCCCCACACCCAGTCCAGCTGAACTTTCCAAGTTTGTACTTCATGTTCAGCTTTTGGGATGACCCATGAACTAGCTGTGTGGAAGCTGCTTAAATGAAAAGGCTGAATTGGCAAAGTGCATGTAAATCTATCCTCCAAGCACCGTGCAGGCCTGAAAGAAAAAAAAGATTTTATTTCTGAATATCAAGGTCTACCCAGAACTTCATCATGGAGTCAGGCTTCTTCCTCTTCCTTCCTCCCTCCCTCCCTCCCTTTTCCTCTCCCTCTTTCTCCTTTCCTGCCCTTCCTCTCCTCCCCATCCCCCATCCCCTGAAATAAAAATCTATCCATTTACAGGCTGGCGATTGCATTGTATGTCAGACATCCTTTCAATACTGTCTCTTCCCTTTCTCTTAAATTTTAAAAGTTCAATTTCCAGATTGCAGTTTGTGGAAAGTCAGGGAGCTCAGCCACAGACAGTCTGTAGCTAGACTGTGGGATTTATGTGAACCGGGGATAAAAGTGAGAAAGCTTGAAGGCATGCTGACAGCCGAACAGCAGCATTGTATTGGCAGGTCTGGGATGGATAGCTTGTAGTTAATTGGGACCCCAGCTGTGCCCCAGAGACCTGGCAGTGAGAGAATTCAAGGTCACAGCAGTGCTACCCTCCAAAAGACATTCATTAATTCAGCAGATAGTTCAGTTTGCGGAGTGCAGATGTGATCGAATACTCACTCAAGTTTCGGGAGCCCGAGTTCTGAGGGGACCAGGCCGGAGCTTGCAGACAAGGGGAGAATTCTGGGCTTCGTAGCTTCTGAAGAGAAGCCGTGCTGTTTCCTCTGGGAAGTGGGTAAGTTGGTCACACTGGGCCTTCCTGTGTAGCCGAGGCTGGTTTGGAACGCCCTTGCCTTGGCTAGCCTCAAGCGTACAGCAGCATTCTTGCCTCCCTCTGAGTTTTGGGAATCCAGACAAGACCACTCCTAGCTCAGTTCATTTTCTGAAGCTGTGTTCTCAATAGAGCTCCTCCATGGCTGTTCGCCGTTATAGTTCAAGTATAGCCCCTGTGTAAGGGCGGAAGAGTGGAATAGCTCTCTGGGCCACAGAGCATAGGAAGCATGTTATGTCTTTTGTTTCAACCAGGATTGTCATTTGTGAGCATGCGCAAATATAAAAGGCCCCCGCTGAAGGGCGGTAGAACTGGCCTGGAGGAAAACAAGTGTGTAATGATTGGGCCCTCTCCTGTGTTCAGTAGAGGCAAAGTTGAGCGGAACCTATGCTTGGCCTGACCTAAACCTGACAACAGTGCTTATCTCTGTGGGCCTTGTGGGGCCACCCTTGGAGAAGAAGATGCCTAGGTCGGAAGTCTGAGAGCTTCTCTGGGGTCCAGAAGGTACTTACAGCCTGGGTAGGGTCACCTGGGAAGCTCTCATGGAGGACAGTGGAGTATGAAGGCTCAGGGAGACAGAACAGAGAAAGTCGCACAGCATCCAGGCAAAACAGAGGTTCATGCGGCACAGGCTCACAGTTCTGAGTCTCCCAGCGTTGGTGACTTGGCACCCCAAGAGTTAATTGCCAGGAGTTAATGGTGAGAGTCCCATTAATGGGGTAATACCCAGAATTAGGAATTAGAGCTGAGTGGGTGTGTAAGTATACAGGGGAGCAGGGTGAGCACAGAATAAGCTTTGAGACTACCAGTATGGTTTTGCTGATGATAGTCACTCCTCTTCCCCAGTTAGGCATCTTTCAAGACTCCCTAGCTGTGCTGAATGCTGAGTCCTGGAGAAACCACTGTGAAGGATGGGCCGGGAAACTGGACCTCTTCAGGCAGTGCCTTGTGGGATAAATTCCATCTCAGAGAAAGATGTTCTTTGTGCGCCAGGATGAAGGGCTGTCAGGTCTGCTTAGGGTTTGATTCGTGCTTGTATTAAGGGATGAGAGGGCACAGGAGACAGAGTGAAAGGTGGCAGGTAACTGAAATGATTTGAAGCAGTGTAGTAAGGAAGTTGGTCTGTTAGGTTTGGGGAGTGCAGTGGGGAGGCGATGAAAATAGAGTTGGCTGGGGCTCTTGGTACCACCAGAGTGGTTTGGACTGTGCCCTGTAGTCTGGTAGGAAACTGTAGAGGTTTTGAAACACGAGAGGGGTGTGGTCAAATCGTGTTTTAGAAATAGGATTCTAGAATGGGCTGGAGAGAGAAGAGCTGAGTCAGGAAGCGAGGACAGCAGTCCGGTGAAAGGCTGCGGGCTTGTGTGGCGCCGCTGCCAAGGGCTGCCGTGGATGATGGAATGAAGAAGCACAGCCAGGGCTGGGCATACGTAGCTCAGTGGCAGCATGCCTGCTGGGCATGTCTTCGGCCCTGGGTTTGAGTCAGCTGTTTAGGGGGCTTGGAGTATAAAGGGGGAGAGAAAGGAGTTGCGTGTTTGTTCAGTGGGATCTTTAAGGAGGTGAAGTGGGCTGGGCCCGAGTGGCAGACCATCTGCCTAAGGTGTGCAGGGCTCTGTGTTCAGTCCTCAGCATCATGGAGGGGTGGAGAGAAAGAGTAGAGTGAAGGTGATAGTAGTAGCGAGCCCGAGAGGAGAGGTAATGATGGCTCTTTAAATAAGCTACCTTATTTAAAGAGGCTGAAGATTTGGCTTAGTTAAGAGCACTTGTTGCTCTTTTAGGGGACTTGGGTTTTATCCCCAACACTTACCTGATGGTTCCCAACCATCTGTAACTCCAGGTCTAGGGGATCCAGTGCCCTCTGATCTCTGCAGGCCCCAGGCACTCTTGCCCACATATAAACATAAAGGCAAAACACTTAATAAAATAAACAAACAACTTACAAGGACTAATGAGGCGAGTCAGTGGGTAGACGTTCCTTTCTTTGTGTGCAAGCCTGGTGAGCCGAGTTTGGGTCACGATGCCTGCACATGTACACACCCGTGGATACACATACATTCACACAGTAATGGAGTGTTTAAAACACAGTACTGAGGCCTCACGGGTAGCTGAGTGCTCTATCACTGTGGTCTCAGCCTGTGACGTCAGCTTTGGATAAGCTTAGTGTGAAGTGTCTTCTTAGGAATTTACTAGACATGTCCTTCAGATAAGGGGTCAGAGGCACAGAAGCTCAGCCATGAACGTCCACAGAGGATGACATCCATGGAGAGTAGGCCTCAGGCAGGAAGTGAAGCCTAGGAAGCTTTGTTTTCCAGACAGAGGGTCTTGTACAGCTCAGGCAGATTGGGGCTTGCTTTATTGTTTATGCCATTTTTTTTTTAATGTTTTACATATATGAGTACTCTATGTGCGTGTACTCCTGCAGGTCAGAAAAAGGTATTAGATCCCAGCATAGATGGTTGGAAGCCATTATGTGGTTGCTGGTAATCAAATTCAGGACCTCCAGAAGAGCAGACAGTGTTCTTAACCACTGAGCAATCTCTCCAGCCCGTTTATGCTTTTCTTAAACTAGCAGTTGTCCCGAGTGCTAGATTTATAGGTCTGCACCAGCGCGCCCAGTAGAGCTTAGGGAGAAGGGCCTGAGGGCCTCAGCAAGCTGCAGAGTGGTAGAGGTGGATAAGCTTTCGAATGCTTGCCATCTCTTGTTCAGAGGCCCATGTTTTTGCAACTCAGTCTTGATTGTGATCAATGATAATTTTGAAGCATTGCCAGAAGCCAGGGTTGAGTCAGCATTGACCCTAGGATCCAGTAAGACCATCTGAAATCCATGTTCTTGGCCTGTTCTGCTTTGACCCCCCTGTCAAGCTGTAGTTTGTTTATGTCTGTTTTCGCAGAGCGATGCTTCAAGGAACACATTTGCAAGATGGTCCCATGATATGAACCCTTGTGATGAATGGATTTCTGTTTCTGAGACAGGATCTCACTGTAGTCCAGGGTGCCTTAGAACTCACTGTGTTGGTTAGGCTAGTCCTTGCCCTCTGCCTCTGAGTGTTGGGACTGCAGTACCTGCTTTCTTGTAGGATTTTGTATGTTAGATTTCTCATTGTTTTCCCCGTCCTCACAGGGCGTTTTCAGAAATCTGTATGTATAGTTCCAGGATGCTACTCTAAACCTTGCAAGTCCGGCATTTTCTTTTGCTTCCCTGCATTATGAGGAGTTCAAAGCCAAATCTGCACTTGAACTCTAGTAATATTTCAGGAATTTTAAGAGCACTCATCTCAAGCTGGGCTTGACCTCCTTATCATTCTTGTACGTATGTGATGTATATACACAGGCATATTTTAAAAGATTGTGTGTGTGTGTGTGAATGCACACACGTTAGCCACATGTGTGCTGGTGCCCATGGAGGGGAGAAGAGGTTGGGTTCTCTGGGGCTGGAGTTAGGCAGTTGAGCCTTCTGACTTTGGCTCTGGAAACCTAGGTCCTCTAGGAGAGCAGAAGGGCTCTAACGAGCCATTTGTCCAGCCTGTCTTAGTCGCTGTTTTAGTGCTGTGAAGAGACAACTTGACCACAGAAACTCTTAAAAGAAAGGATTCAGTTTCAGAGGTTTAGTCCATTGTCTTCATGGTGGCAGGTAGGGTGCTGGAGAAGGAGCTGAGACCTTATCCACAGGCAGAGAGTGGAACGCTAGGTCTATCCTGGGCTTTTGAGACCTCAAGCCCACCTACAGTACCCACTTACTCCAACAAGACCACATCTCCTAATCCTTCTCAAATAGTGCTCCTCTCAGGTGCCTAAGCATTCAGATACAAGCCCTTGGGAGCCATTGTGATTCAAACTACCATACAGCCCTAGTTTTGTTATGTGTGTCGGTGTTTTGCCTTCATGTATGTCTGTGTATCACATGTGCCTGGAGTGAAGGCATCAGATCCTCTGGAACAGGAGTCAGAGATGGTGTGAGCCATGGTGCTGGGAACTAACCCCAGGTCTCTTCCTCTGCCCCTCTCTCTCTTCCCTAGCACGCCTTTAATCCCAGCACTCCAGAACCTAGTTGGATATCCAGGTTCAAGGCCAGCCTGCTCTACAGAGAGTTCCAGGACAGCCAGGGCAACACAGAGAAACCCTGACTTGAAAACCCAATAGATAACAGCCAGGGTAACACAGAGAAATCCTGACTTGAAAACCCAATAGATAGGTAGCAAAACCCAAACCTCTTCTTCCTCTCTGTCTCCCTTTCACTTTCATGGCCTATATATATTTTATATTCCACATGAGAGAACTAATTTCTCTTTTTCTTAATTTTACTACCTGATCCTAATCTAATATTTTAAATCTTTTTTTTTTTTTTTTTTTTTTTTGTTTTGTTTGTTTGAGACAGGATTATTTCTCTAACCCTGGCTGTCCTGGAACTAACTCACTTTGTAGACTAGGCTGGCCTCAAACTCAGAAATCTGCCTGCCTCCATCTACCAAGTGCTGGGATTAAAGACGTGCACCAGCACACCTGGCTTAATCTCTTTTGAATCTTCATGTAGAGTGTATACACTTCAGGGTTTTTGTTTTGTATTGTTTTGATTTTGTGACATGATCTCACTATGTAGACCAGGCTATACCTTAAAGATTCCCCTGCCTCTGCCTCCCAGAGTGCTGGAATTTAAGGGGTGCTGTGCACACATTCCATAAGTTATGTTAAATCCATTTTGGAGCTGGGATTTGCATAAGGGAAGAAAGCTAGCCTTTGAACCTCGGCTGAATGGCCTTAGTGTCTTCAGAAACCTGAGAGCTCTTTGCATCATTTTTCTCTTGCAGTAGTAGACACAGCTTGTAATGTCTGATCTTCTTGATAGGCAGACGCAACTCCTTCTGCCCAGGACCCAGTAAATGCCATGTGAGTTGCAGGGTGTTCAAGGGAACCCTTTCTTTCTTCACACAGATGTGCTGGCAGATGTGAGCTTCACCAGGTAAAGTGCTGCACTGAGGGCCATGTCGTGCTGCCAGTGGATGCTCTAGAGGCACCACGCAGCAGCCACTTCTGAGTGGACCCTAAGACCCGCATGTTCTGTGACCTTGCTGAATTGAAAGTCTTAAGAAAATGAAGGTTGGTGCATGGAAGATGCTTTACTGTAGGACAAGATTCTACTTAAACATTAAAACCTGGAATGCTTTAATGGAGAGATGGCTCAGTGGTGAAGAACAGTGGCCTTTTCAGAAGACCTTGGTTTGATTTCCCTGCACCCAGGATGACTCACAACCAGCTATAACTCCTGTTCCAGGGGCTCTCACGCTCTCTTCTGGCCTCTGAGGGCACTGTGCACACAGTGGTGCGCTGACACACACACGTAGACAACACTCAAACACACTAAAATATAAATATATTTAAAAACCATCAAATAAAACTGGGCATCATGATGATGTAAACCTGTTTGTTTGTTTGTTCTTTTTGTTTGTTTTGAGACAGGGTTTCTCCGAGTAGCTTTGGCTGTCCTAGACTCACTTTGTAGACTAGGCTGACCTTGAACTCACAGCAGTCAGCCTGCCCCTGCCTCCCAGAGTGCTGGGATTACAAGCATGCACCACCATGCCTGGCAACAACAGAAACTTTAACGAGAGGAGGAGTCCTGGAGATCATGGAAGATTGTCATGTGACAGATACCTCGCTAGAATGAAAACTGAAGCCTGTGTCCAGGGCCGAGATGATGGTTGGCTTTGTTTCTGTAGGAGCATGGCTCCTCGCTGTCTAAGCTGGCTTCTATTATTTGCCACGTGCCCTTGAAGTTCTCTGTGGCCCGGGGCTATATAAGAGTATCTGTGAAATAACTTATTTCTCCCCCATTGTGAGTTTTGGTTTGTTTGTTTTGGATTTTGGAAGTTGAGGCAGGGTCTCCTTGTGTAACCCTCACTGGCCTGAAACTTGCAGCATAGACCAGCCTGGCTCAAACTGGGAGCAGTCTTCCTGGCCTGCTCCATCATATCCAACTCATGACAGTGTTTTGTTTTCCTGTTGTTTGTTTTTGAGACAGGGTCTCACTGTGTAGCCCTAGCCAGCCTGAAACCGGTAACCACGAGTCAATCGGGGGCAAAGGGACATTGCTACCTTTGGTCGTAGGCACAGGAGTGGGGTGGGTAGGAACAGTAGCTCCTGTGCCCCTTCCCCCTTATTGGTAAGGATGTTGTAGATCTCTTTCTCATTTGAGTCACCTTCAGGAGGAAGGCATTGAGAAGGATCCAGACTGAATCCAAGTTTACCTGCCTTCAGGTCCTAATTTCTTCTAATTTCTATTTCTTCCTTCCTTCCTTCCTTCCTTCCTTCCTTCCTTCCTTCCTTCCTTCCTTCCTTCCTTCCTTCCTTCCTTCCTTCCTTACTTACTTACTTATTGCTATGTAGCCCAGACTGTCCCCAAACAGTTGGCACCTTTCTGCCTCAGCTTCCAAATGCCAGTTTTACCGCACCGCCATGCCCACCACAGCTGGCTGAGTCTGAATGGTCAGGTGGTGGCTTGGTGAAGGGACAGGAGAAGGCTGAGCCAGACTGGCACAGCACAAGTGCTGTGGTGTGAATGTGCGTGCGGTGTGTTGGAACCACAGAGGGTTCAAGTTGCCTCATCCACAGCAGCGTCACTCTGCTTCCACTGACCGTGAGAAACAGCTGCAGTCGGTGGATTGCGTGCCAGCCCTAAGGGGGCACCGGGTCATCTCATGTAACAGGGAGAGGGAAAGCGAGGGTCAGCGGTTGAGAAACTTGCCAGTTGTTCCCAGCTAGGAACGAACAGGACTCGTTGGTGAGGTTCTAGAGCCTTCCAACTACGTAAACAAGTGCAGGCGCAGGCTAGGGAGAGCCCTGTCTGTCCTTCCTGTGGCAGCTCCACCTCCGGCCACTTCTGAGGCTGTCGTGTGATGCCGCCTGGCTTCCGGGTCACCTCTCTCAGGTTCCGTATGGCTTAACGACAGAAAGAGTACATGCCACTCTTCCCTCCCTGTGACACCCGGGAGGTACAGTTTTGAATTTCAGTTGCTACTGTGACTCCCCGTGGGAACGGCCTGTCAGTCAGAGGCCCTGCCAGGCTCAGCCTGTGCTCCCTATGCCTTTTTGGCTCTTGAGGTGGTAGTATATCTGAGGTCTTTGTTTTTAATCATAATATTTCACATTTTTCTTCCCACGGCGATCAGCGTGAGCTAGCTGGTGGTGGTAGAAAGCCTCCCTTTAATTTCCACTGTGGATTATTAGTTCACTTAAAGTGCTGTTTAAATTATACACAAGCCCCGAGGCTTTTGATTATTGTTGGAAATCAATTGGACTTTGCAAAATGCCCAACAAATTGGACTGTTAATATCCCATACACACTGTGGCACTATTAGCGGGACCAAAGTTCAGAAATTAAAGTGTGCCAGGTTCTATAGTCCTGTACGCACGCAGTTCATTTCTCTTCAGGAAAATCAACCTATTTTCTTTTCATGCAATTAAAAAAAAAGTCTTCTTTAAATTATGCGATGGCTATTCTTGGTTGTCAATGTGGAATTAAAACACAAATGGCTAGGTACATCTGTTGAGGGTGTTTTGTTTTGTTGGTTTATCTAGACAGGATTTCTGTTGCGTAGCCTTGGCTATTCTAGAACTTCTCTGTAGACCAGGCTGGCCTCAAAGAGCTCCAGCCTGCCTTTGCTACCGCTACCCCCCAAATGCTGGTGTTAAAAGCTGGTACTACCACCATCCTTCTGGGGATTTTTCTTAATTTATTTGAAATCTGGATCTTTGAGGTAGGAAGATCCACCTTTATTTGGGGCCCACACCTGCTGGAAGCCTACAGAATGTGGGAGAAGAAAGATTTTGCTCTTTGCCTGCTTACCTCACTGGCAAGTCCATTCCTTCACTGGCCTTAGACTTCTTCAGGATTCACACATATGCAGAAGGCCAGCTGAGACCCCCCAGGATTCACACATATGCAGAAGGCCAGCTGAGACCCCCCCAGCCTCTGAACAACTCCTAGACTCTTGGGTAGCCAGCCATGGCTGGGTGAGCCGGACCACCGTCTGTAACCCTCTAATCCCATATCATCAGTTCTGTTCCTCTAGAAAGAACCTTGACTGCTACAAATGGGAAGAAGGACACTGGGTGACTTTTTTTTTTTTTTTTCCGAAGTCTGCTGTTTATCTTTGTTTTCTCTTTGGCCTGTGTTCTTTCTGGTTAGATCCAGAATACCTCTTGCCACTGCTTCACCATTGTTTATTTCGAGAGAGTGGTGTGCACTTGAGTGCAGGTGCAAAACCGATGTCGGAGCCATCCGGGCCCTCTGAAGCTGGAGTTACATACAGGCTGCTGTCTGACGTGGGTGCTGGGAGCTAACCCAGCCAGAGCAGTGCCTTCCCCTAGCTGCCGAGCCATCTCTCCACCCCACCCCCTTTCACCACCGCTCTTGCCTCCTGTTCCTTCTAGGTCTTTCTAGCATGTCCTGGATGAGTTGAATATGGCACTGTTTCTAATACTTTCTGCCTACCTGCTCCTCCCTCCCCCACCACCCCAGAAGTCCTTTCTTTAGGATGCCTGTGAAATTGCTAAAGAGCAATGATGGAAGTTGTGATGGGGCACGTCTTTAATCCCGGTGCTCTGGAAGCAGAGCCCTTTAGCTCTCTGTGAGTTCAAGGCCAGCCTGAGACCCTGTCTCAAAACCAAGTAGCCCAGTCGTCCTAGGGTTTTCCAGTACCATGCAGCATGGGCCATTGCTTACTTACGTCATAGCTCAGTCATGGTGAGGTGTATCACATGGGTTCATGTTTGTGACCTCACCAACATTTAACAGATGCTGAAGATGCTTACTCTGTAGAAGGAGCTGTGAATTCGGTGTTTGGATTCAGGACATAGCCAGGAACCTCTGCCTGTGTTCTTTTTTTTAGGCTTCCTACAAAGGAGAAGTGAGAAAAAAAATAATTCTTGCTCCAGGGAAATGCATACTTGAGAAGCTGTCTGCTTGCTTACGAAAACACACTGTATGGCCTCTATAAAGCAGAGAGTTTGCCGGGCCCATTGCTTTCCTTTTATTCCTTGGTGTTTGTGTAAGACCCCTGGGTTCAGTGCTGCTCATCCTGGCCACTGGGCAGCCAAGACCGTGGACTTGAGGCATTTGGCTTAGACAGCTGGGCACAGCGCTACCTGCTTCTAATCCCAGCTGTATGGAAGTAAGGGCAAGAGGTTCCAGTCCTGCCGCGGTTAAAAGAAAGAAAGAAAAACACAAACCATGCCCAGCATGGTGGTGTACATCTTTTCGTTTGTTTGTTTTTCGAGACAGGGTTTCTCTGTGTAGCCTTTCGTTGTCCTGGATTTACTTTGTAGACCAGGCTGGCCTCAAACTCACAGCGAGCCTCTGTCTTTCAGAGTGCTGGGATTACAGGTGTGAGCCATCACGCCCAGCGGCAGTGGAGCAATACATCTTTAATCCCAGCAGGACAGGGATACTGAGGATATTGAGGATATGTCAGGTAACCCAGTGGAGGGGCAGGGAGATGGTAACTCTTTTAGCCTTTGGGAACACATCTGTACCTGTTGTGGCTGCGCCCAACTCCGAGACGCAGCCCGGGGTATCCTTTCCTACCTCTGTCCGCTGCCAGCATTTCTGTGTTGTTGTTGATATAACCCAGTTCCTCATCTCGAACAGATGAGAGGCTGAGCAGGGAAGACGTCGTGCCCTGGCCCCTGTGGGTTTGAACCGCAGTCCCTTCAGAAATCAGACAGGTCGCATGAGAGATGGGTGTTGGACACAAAGCCCACTTGGCCCAAGGATGCCCTGAAGAGACAGGCGTAAGGGGCGGTGGCCGCTCTTGTCTACATAGCGCCGGGCGTTGGTATTCTCCACTCAAAGGTGGAGGCCCCAGACGCGATGGCCACGGCCAGAGGGGTGACTGGCAGGTGGGGTCAGCCCCCCATGGAAGGCTTGGTTCTAGTGGATTTAGAGGAAGAACATTATGATTTGCAGGTCTCCTCTTGAGTTCAGATGGGTCCCAGACAGGCCAGCGAGGAAGAGCTTATTTTATTTGTTTCCCTCCTCCACGTCTCTAAAGAATTTGATCTTCAAAGCAGGATGCGGGTGTTAATTAACACTCTCCTGCTCTCCTGAGAAGGCAGGCAAGTGGGAACGCCTCCCCGTGAAGGCTGCGGAATAGACAGGTACCAGGGCCTCAGGTAAGGGAAGCGTTAGAGTCATTCATTCATACGGCTCCATTGGCAGCTCCTCTCCCTCTCCCGCATCTTAGCATCCTGTGTTCCCAGTTGAACAGGAAAGCTGGCACCACGTGGTAGCAGAATCTTCTACGGGAAGTAATGAGGGAGATGTGAGAATTGCGAAGAAATTGTAGTGAAATTCATGGTCATTAATATTTTTCCTTTTCCTTTTCTTTTTTCCTCTTTATCTCTCTCTTTTGAGACATGGTTTCTCTGTGTAGTCTTCGCTGTCCTGGGACTCTCTTTGTAGACCAGACTGACCTCAAACTCATGGAGATCTGCCTCCTTATATGCTGGGATTAAAGGTGTACGCCAACATGATTCTTCAAATGTAAGAATGTTATGCCTTTGATTTTTTTTTTTTTTTTTTTTTTTTTACTTGCCTTTTAAGATACATATACAAATCCCAGCACTTGGGGAGGCAGTGGCAGGCAGATCTCTGAGTTCAAGTTCGGCCTGGATCTATCTACAAAGTGAGTCCAGGACAGCTAGGGCCACACAGAGAAACCCTGTCTTGAATAAAACCAATAAATAGCCAGTCATGGTGTCACTTGCCTGTAATCCCCAGCACTCAGGGAGGCAAGAGGCAGGCTGATTTTCTGAGTTCGAGGCCAGCCTGGTCTGCAGATTGAGTCAAGGACAGCCAAGGCTTCACAGAGAAACCCTGTTTCAGAAAAAACAAACAAACAAAAACCAACCAAATAGATGGATAAGACACACACACACACACACACACACACACACACACACACACACACACTCTCTTGGCCATCTTGTCTGGGCAAAGTGTTGCAAAGAGAGTCACTCGTCAAACAAGTTGGCCACCCTCCTTGGGGGCTTTACACAGTGGGGCTGCTGTGCAGTTTGGTCCTGTGCAGCTGGTGACTTCAAGTGCTGGCATACTCCTGGCATACCTCCTGAAGATGGACGAGCTACAGACCGGGCTGTTGGATGTGGTGAATAGCTACCGAGTCAGGAGTGACAGGATTTCTTGAAGGTCTTCTCCCCGGGGGCTGCACAGAGCCCAGTCCTGGCCTTTGTTTGGGGATGGTGATGATGCCAGTTTGCTGGGCGCCTGTGTAACTCTTGAAACAACTGTGCTAATACTGGGCCTCCAGCTGTCTAACAATGCAGTTTACCTGGAGTGGGCACAGTGTGAGGGAAGAGAGAAGACAGTCATTTATGTGGCCAGGGTCTGTTGCTCCCTCTCAGGGCTATACTTGTACTCATCTCTCAGGAAGCTTTGCTCCATCTGCTGATGGCTTTTCCCTTTGCCTCAGGCTGTTGAGAACCAGCTCCAGACATCTGCTAGAGAGTCCTTCCTCTGTCGACGGCGCCAGTGTGTGGAGCCTGCCGCACACCCACCCCCTGCCAAACCACGGCCTTTACCTGTGTCTTTCGGTGTTTCCCGTGCGACCCGTCCTGTGGGAGCGCCTCGTGGGCCGCCCCAGACTTCACCCCACGCTCAGCAGCACCAATGGTGAAGATGACGAGATCCAAGACTTTTCAGGCATACCTGCCCTCGTGCCACCGGACCTACAGCTGCATTCACTGCAGAGCTCACTTGGCCAATCATGACGAACTCATTTCCAAGGTACCTGTTTCCTGGAAAACCTTTCTTGTCTGCTACTAAAGGAGGGCATAAACAGTACTCTCATAGTCTGGGATATTTGCATGCTGTCTTTTATAAGGAAGGACTGGCCCACAGGCTGTCCACTCAGCTTGAAAATCAACTCTGAATTGTGGGGACAGGGTAGTGGTTCAGTGTGTTATTTTGGACGTTAGGTGTCAACCGTGTTGGAGGCTTTGGGGCCTGGCCGCTCAGAGGCCAGACAAGGCAGGAATAAGGAACAATAGTTAGAGCCTTATGTATGCTTATTTGGTTCAGCTTGGTTAGATGAAAAAAAAAATGCTTTCTGCTTGGAGGTGAAGTCTAAGAGAGAGATAAAGAAGCAAGGATCTTGCAGAGGGTGGTGTTTGCTTTTATAGTCCATTGGTGCCTCTGTATATTAGGCAGGAACTCATAGGACCACAGAGCCATACTCCAACCCCGTCATAGCTGAGATGGAGGAGCCTCTGGCAAACCCTGAGGAAAGTTGCAAGGCTGTGGCGTTATGAAAACTTGTCCTTTGGGGAGGAACAAAAGTGGCCTGTAGAAGCGGAGCCCCTGGCCTGTAGGGGTGACATTTGATCATAGCTGAAGAACGAGCCCGTTTCCCCAGAGGTGCCTTGAGAGCTGCTTGTGAAGTCGAGGCTGGGGTTTACCAATAAATAAACCCGGCATCTCAGTTGGGTAATACAGGAACTGAATACTTTGAGCAGCATTCTCGGGGGAGCTATCTCCCTCCTGGCCCTAGATTCCCAGAGGAGGAGAAACAGGTTTTACTAGGGCTAGATGACAAAGAGAAAAAGATCGTGGGAGAATTTTCCCCTTAATACCGTCTTTCCTGAGAAACTAGCCTTCGTACAATCAGAGGACAAACAGATACTTTTGCAGACCCGGAGTTTAAGAAAAAAAAAAAAATTTAGGGTCCTGAACTATTTATAAGAACTGCTGGCAAAGGCACGCTTGCCTTCTCCTTGGGTTTAGTAGTCTCAACCTGAGATAGGTGGCAGCTCCAGCCAGCAGTTACAGAACATTCCTCCTCAGCTGGCTCACTTGCCTGGTCCATGAAGGCTGCCCAGACAACCAAGTCTGTGGCCACAGACTCTTTTGGTTTTTTGTTTTTGTTTCTGAGACAGGCTTTCTCTGTGCTGTACGCTTGGCTGTCCTGGACTCACTTTGTAGACCGGGCTAGCTTTGAACTCAGAGAGATCTACCTGCCTCCGTCTCCTTTAGTGCTAGGATTACAGGTGTGTGCCATCATGCCCGGTTGTGGTCAGTTTCTGACCTGAGGCCCTGGAGCAGAACCTGTGTTTTGTATTCCAGGATGCTTAGTAACCTCTAAGCTTGATACTTCGAGCCCCCAGGGTCCTGGCTGAACTGTCACCTTGCCCCTACTCTCTCCTCTGCAGTCCTCAACTTTATGCTATTTACACTTAAACCAGCCTTTAGTTTCCCTCTGTATCATATCATTTATTTTGTTGCAGATTTCCTTTGAGTTTTGGGGTAAACCCTTGGCTGGAAATTTGGATGTGGGAGAACTAGCCAGTCTCCTGGCATGGAACATGAGCCTACAAACTTGGATTTGAGTTGGCACCATCTCCCTTCCACAACCTTTTCTTGTAGACATTTCCAAAATAAGTGTTTCTATCTAGGGGAGGAATCTACGGCACCATTTTAACCCAAGGAAGAAGTGTTTTGTGGTCTAAGAAGTCAAGGCTCCAATTAAAATGCATTTTAGCCTCTTCTATGTACTAAAAACTGTTGCCTGACACACATATACACACACACACAAATGCGATTCCACCAACCCTGCATCTCTAAGGTGAGTGGACAGTCATGTGTTATACCAGTGGGGAAGCTGAGACTCACAAATACTGTTCAAGATCTCAATGTGGAGGTTCAGAAGAGCGATTGTTGTCTGCGGGTGTTCAGTAAGGACTTCTTGATGAGCTCATTCTTTGAGCTGGGCCTGGGAAGATGGAAAGTTGGACTTGCAGAGATGGTGGTAGCTTTGGGGGTTGTATCTGTATGTGCAGGGCCTTTGATGGTCCTCTGTTTTAGCCACAGGATACTAAGCCATGTTGTGTTCTGTTTGCATGCTGGTGAAGGGTTCCTCAAGCCTCTGCTGAGAGCAGGCTCCCTTTTATCTCTCCTCACAAACCCTGCCACGACCTTCTGTGTGTCCTTCTGACTTAGTCCCCTGATCAGAATCTGACTTAGGAAATGATGAGTAAATGGACAGATGGAGCTTGAGCCTTGGGGGAAGACAAGGAACAAGCAGAAAAGGCTTCATTGGCTTCATGTCCTCCATCCTACCCCTTCTGGGGCAGGAAGGCTCACAAGTGTAATCCAAAGTCAGCACAGGCTTTGATTTCATTGGCTGTGGCCAGTGCACAGATGGGGTACATTAGAGCTGGGTGATTTAAGGAGTTGGGTGAAATGCCTGACTGGGGAGAGAGTGAGGGAACTGAGCGAGGCATTGTACAAAGATTCCTTTCTTCTGCTCCCCAGCCACCCCCAGCATTAAATAATCTATACATTCTTATGCACGTCCGCTTGATGGAAAGACCATTGCCTCCACCCCCTCCTTGGAAAAATGGGCCTTTCTTTTCATGATCCCCCCCTTCCATTTAAGAAAGTTCAAGGAGAGAATGTCCCTCCTGTTCTCTCCTCTTGACTTAATCTCCTGTGTGGTTTCAGAGCCTGCCCAGTAGGAGTTGAGAGCCAGGCAGCAGATAGCCCGGGTGGGCGCAGCAGTGCCATTAAATGAGGCTTTGTGCTTGTAACAGGGTCTTTAGTCAGAAAGCTGGATGGCTGTTTGGGGGGCAGAAAATAAAAAGGGAGTCTGCCTTCATTCTGGAGAGACACAAAAAGGTCCAGAGGACTGAGTGTGTGTCTAGGACGAACAGGGGTCGTCAGGCTCCCTTCCTATCAGCCTGGCTAAGCCACCAGGGAAACTCAGCGCTGTAAAGTCTCAGACACTTGAGTGTGTTGATTCTGGTGGTGGAAAGCTCTGGGCCGGGCCTGCCTCCTTCCCAGCTCACTTTACATACCCAGGAGCTAAGTTGCCAGCAACCAGCTGTCCGACCTCCAAGTCTCTTACTCATAGACTGGGCAAAACGATATTCACTGTGTTTGTGGTGTCTGAAGTCTGTGAGGGCTGGGGTAACAATAGACCGTTAGCAGAGTGGCTCCTGAACAAACAAGTTTTCTTCTCACACGTCTGGAGGCCGGAAAACCCCAGATTTGGAAATTTGGCAAACTCAGTGTCTCAGGGTTTCCTTTCCAGTTCACACATGGCTTCTTGTTGCTGTGTGGCCTTATGTGTGGGAGGGGCAAAATATCTTCCTCTGGCTTATTTGTTCTCTCGTATTTTGCGTATGTGCTTTAAGACAGTCTCCCAGGTATACAGGGCGACTGCTGCCGTGTGTGGCTCATGCTGGCCCTTTTTTTTTAATACCGATAATCTCACTTAGGAGAGCTCTGCCCTCGTGACTGAAGAGCTTCCTAAAGGCCACATGTCCCAATACATCTATTTCAATACGGTTGGGGGGTGGGCGGACATTCAGACCAGGTCAAGCGGCAGGTAACTAGCATTTAGCGTGTGCCTCCATGTTCGGTCTCCACAGCAAAGCATACGTCACTGGGAAGGGAGCAGCCTTACCTCATTGGGTTGCCACACAGCTCAGATGAGGTCGGGGTGGTTTGTAAATGGCAGAGCTCTTTTGTAATATGAAGCTGTTCCATTTCTTCTCTTGGCCTTACCATCCAGAAGGCAAAGCAGACACTAGTTTGGAGGGGATATTCTGCCTAAGAGTCAGGAGTTTCCCATCAAGACCTGGCGCATAGGCATGGGATGTAAGGAAGAGACAGTGGATAGCCCAGTTCTATAGGAGGTAACCCAGCCTTTGGACTGTGGGAGGGGAGAACTTTGAATTGATAATAGAACTATCTAGGGAATGTGCTGAGGCGCCTTGCAATCTCTTTCTTAGAGGGTGTTGTGGTCTACAGGCTGGGGTGTTTTGTCTGCAGAGGTATTTTGAGTTGGCATGAAGAATTGCTCGCACTATTGTTTCTTAGTGTTGCCAACCCCGGCATAAAAAATACACTTTAGTTATAAAATAATAATGGCTCCCCCTCCCATCAGCGAGTCCTCCTGCCTCAACCTCCCAAGTAGCTAAGATTTATAGGCTTGTGCTACCAAGTCTAGCTTCACAAAGCTTTTGTATGGAGGCCTTGCTGTCTTCTTGCCAACCCTCGTCTGAGCAGTAGGGCGTTTGGGAACTTGTGACTTCATTCCAAGACTTGATTTTTATCTGAAGGGCATTGTGGGAGGCTGTTGGGTGGGTGTCCAGGGCAGGTGGAAGGAAGAAATGTTTTGCTCACCACCCAACCGACTTGTTACTGTTTGGTCAGATCCTTGGGTCTGATTATTTTCTGGAGACAGAGGCGCTCCAGAACTGCAGACTGACTAGTTTTGGTGAGGAAACAGGTCTCGGGGTGAGGCAGTGACCAGCCTTAGGTCACACTGCCTCTGAACCAGATATCTCAGTCTCAGCCTGGGCCATGTCCCAGGTGAGGGGCCCTAAGCTGGCTTGCCTTCCGGCTTCCGGCAATCCACCTGAGGCAGGCAACTCGGGAGGCAGGTTTAGCTCCTTGTGGGGCTCCTGGGGCTGGCTGCGGTGGCGTTTAGACTCGCTCTTCCTGCCAAGAGATTAGATGCAGCATTGCTTTGAGAAGAGTCAGGAGGGCAGGGTGTGCTGAAGCCGAACTGATCTAGCGGCTGCCAAAGAGCTAACCTGTTCTCAGTTTCTCACCTGTGTCTTTGAGCCCTCATGTTTGGCACCTGTGGTTCAGGCTTTGCTCGGTGCAGTGGCTTAAATTAGGTTGCAGACACGGTGGGGTGGTAGGGCGGTGGGGCGTTGATGCGGCACTACTGAGATCTGTCCCATCCTGCTGACTGTCCTGTGAAGGCAGAACCGTTCTTCTGGTTTCTACTACTGCTCTCCATTTTGTGCTTTTGATAAATATTCTAAACCAGTGGTTCTCAACCTTCCTAAAGCCAAGACCCTTTAATCCAGTTCCTCATGATGTACCGATCCCCAACCATGAAATATTTTCATTGCTACCTTATAACTGTAACTCTGCTGCTGTTATGAGTCCTAATGCAAATATCTGATGTGCAGGATGGTCTTAGGTGACCCCTGTGAAAGGGTTGTTCAACCCCCAACGGGGTCACAACCCACAGACTGACAGGTCGAGGTCCTCAGCAGGTGTGTCGCAGTTGGTAGAGTGCTTCAACTAGCATGTAGGAAGCCCTAAGGTAGATCCCCAGAACCACGAAAATATGGTGGTCTGCCTGAAATCCCAGCACCAGAGAGGGAGACAGAAGGCTCGGGAAGCTGAAAAGTCACCCTCGGCTACAGAGCAAGTTTGAGGCCGACCCGAGCTACATGAAATCCTATTACAAAAGGAAACACACACACACACATACACACACACACACACACAGCCTGCATTTCCTTTTCTTTAGGTAGAAGGAAGGCAGCGTAGACATTGGGTTGTTACGGTGATGCCGTGAAAGGCACATGACCATGTAACAGGGCTCTAACTAGTCCCTTAGTGTCTCCAGATTACACATTATGTTGAACTCTGACTTTTAGGTGTGTGCCTGAAAGAATATATGTGTACCACATGCATCTGGTGCCTGAGGGCTCTGAATCCCCCGTGACTGGAGTTGTGGAGCTGAGCCATGTGGCTGCTGGGAATTGAACTCTGGTCCTTTGCAAGAGTAACAAGTACTGATTACTGAGTACTGATGCTGATTGCTGAGCCATCTCTTCAGACCCTTGCAGCTTTTTTTTTTTTTTTTTTTTTAATCCAATGGATGTATGCACTATTTGGTTTTGGAAAGAAGCACTGAAATAAAATTAGTATTTCTATTGACAATGGGGAGAAAACAGGATCGAAGTTAAATCTAAAAATAGCCAACTCATAAAAGTTTTGAAGAATACTGGGGCTCCGATTTCTGTCCAGGTAATTAAAGGTCTCTCAGAATCAGGAGGTTGAACCATTGTTGTGTGACCCAGATGATAGTTTTGTGCCTTGAGTCCTTGCTTCTTTTTCTTCTTTAAGTTCTCTCTTTCTCTCTCTCTCTCCCTCTCTGTCTCTGTATGTGTGTGTGTGTGTGTGTCTGTCTGTCTATAGGTGTGTCTTTGTCTACGTGCCTGTGTGAAGGCCAGAGGTCAATCTCCAGTGTTATTCCTCAGCTGCTGTCCGCCTTGTCTCTTATTGGCCTAGAATCCACTGGTTAGGCCTGGGTGAGCCTGGCTGGCTGACAGGCTGGCCAGCTGGCCCCCAGGACTCTCCCTGCCTCTGCCTCCCTGTTGTTGGAATTACAAGTGCATGCCACCACACCTGACTTTCTTTGTTCTTCACACACAGCTTTTTACATAGGTTGTGGGTTCAAACTCGGGTCCCTTGCCTGTGTCCCTTGTATCTCCTCAGCCTGAATGTCTTGAAGGCACTCCTGTGTGTGTGTGTGTGTGTGTGTGTGTGTGTGTGTGTGTGTTGTTGGATTTCAGCACTTCTTGGTAGAGAGCTGTAGCGTATTGTGTTTTCAGGGTGAGGTGAGCCACAGATGGCTGTGATGACAGTGGGGGCTGGTCTGGACTTTGTCTTGGGTTTCACTTGCTCCCTTCTCTTGCACAAATACCACATCTCTGCCTGCCTGGGCAGCGGATAGGCCATTGCCTGTCTCCAGTGATTTCATCAAGGAGCTTTGATACTCAAGGAGACAATAGGCTCATCCCTCGGAAAGTTTGTGCCTGGCCTTAAAACTTAAGATAGTTTAAGGTCAGACTGATGATGGCATCTGTGTCTTAGTAGCCTGGGATGGTCATAGCTCTTCAAGTTGGCAGATTTCCTGTTGGTAAACCATGACTATAGCACCACGGGGCAGGTTTTCACTAGGAGTCCCAACCTAGGGTCTGTGGGCCGACTAAAGGAATCCCTGAAGTTAATGCATGTGGTTGCATACACATGCATATTTCTAAGGAAGGTAACTTCCGTCAAGTATTTGAAACTGTTGACTGAACGAGTAAGGAACCAGCTGAACCCCTGTCTGCCTAGAGGGTGCAGTTCTGGGTATACTTGAAAGACGTGCCTGTGAACCAAGCGTGGTAGAACACACCTGGCAATCCGAGCACTTAGGAAACTGAGTCAGGAGACCGTCGCCCACTGTGCTGAGAAGCATGTGAGAATGGATGGGGAGGGTGAGCGTGAACAAAGGCCCCGAAGGAAGCCTGCAGGGAGAGGCCATTCCTTCTGGTTAATGACTATGTGAGAACAGATTGAAGGGAGAGTAGGTTGAAGCCAGATTGCTGGAAGTTGGGGCTGCATCCTGTTGGCAGTAGGCTGGGTAAGGCCTGCTGTGGCCAGCTTGCGGAGTGCTGCTGTGGTGTGGAAGGCGAGCAAGCCAGCGAGGAGGGGCTAAAGTGCCAACTTGCTAATGTCCGCTCACTGCTCTGCTGCTGCGGTCGGAATGTTCTGGAAACTGCATGGTCATTCAGGACCCCTCTGTGGACCGCAGCTTGGCAGAAAAGATGCATACAGTCAGCAGTTGGAAGCACGCACCTTTTAGGCATGAGCAAGGGGGTCAGTATGTTTCTCACTCTTGAGATGAGAGTCAAGCTGGCCTCTTCGTCACAGCTGCTCCCTGGGGAAGTGAAGGACCAGGCACATATCATGTTGCTCACTAGTGTGACGACCAGGACTGATGCCCCATGTCTTCCTGCAGGCTGTAGGGAATCTGCTCAAGTGGGATGCCTTCCGTGTTACCTTAAATACCAAAAAGAGATGCTGATTTGACCAAATGAGACATGTCCTCCAAGCCTGCTCTGCGCCTTCCAAATACGAGCCAGATTTGACCCCTAAGATTGTGCTTAACATTATTTTTTTGACACCTCAGTGAGGTCACAGGCAATCATAAGCTTATGTTTCCACTCAAAATCTACAGGACACACACATGCGCGTGCGCGCACACATGCTTTGAGACAGAATTTTGCCCCGTAGCCCAGGCTGGCCTAGAACTTTCTATCCAGTGTATACCTCCAATTTGCAGTTAATCTCCTGCTTTGGCATCCTGTTAAGAGCATAGGTAGGCGCCATCACTCTTCCTCACCAGAAACTGTCTCAGGAGTGTTCATGTTCAGGAACAAGGCTCAGCTGGACGACTGACCCCTCTGTCGTTTTGTTCTGGTCCAGGCTCTTCCTATGTCCTTGCAGGGATGAGAAAAACTGTCCCACTGCTGGTTTGGGTGCTAGATTTTGGAGCCCGACCAGGGTCCACTGTTCTTGTACAGTTTGCTCAATGACGACGTTTCATTTCTTTTCTTCAGCACCACCACCACCACCCCCGCCCCGTTCAAAAAGTCTCGCAAGGCCGTCATCTTTGGCGTGGGATCCTCTGCCTTCACCTGCCTGGTGCTAGATTACAGGGGTGGGTTGCTAGACCCAGCCTGAATAATACTTCTTTAAATACTTGATGTGGATTCTAGGGATGAAGAGATGAAACCAACATGGCTCCTGCAGGGGAAGCCAGGGTATGAGATGTGGGAGAGTGAGGCTTGCCGCGCGTGGAGGGCACAAGAATGTTCCTGAGGAGACTGGTTTGGGCACCATTAAAGACAGACTAAGAAATCACATTGCTGCTCTTGGCTATCTGTTGTTTATGAAACTGCTGCAGATATGTGTCTCCCTCCCTGATTTTACAGCCCCCCTTCTAGGGAGGCGTTAAGTGGCATGCCTAAGGCCAAGGTCATGGAGAAGCCAAATAGGCCGGTCTGGACCCACCCAGCTCTTTTTGCCACAGCCTGCGTGGCCCTGGCTGCTTCTTTTGGCACTGGCTGACCTATGGTTGTGTGGAAGTGGTGGGGATCCCACCTCTGTTCCTGACAGGACAGCCCATGCTGGGGAATCTTCCTTGTCTCTCCTCTTAATCTCCACACGTCGGAGGGGTTGGTGTGGACCTTGGAATGAAACCCAGGACCTCATCCCGTGCTAGGCAAGCACCTTGCTGCTACTTTAAATCTCTGCCCATTCTCAAAGACCAGCCGAGGTTGTTTCATAGGCACCCTTCCTGGCCTGTAAGATTCCCTCCCTGCTTTGGGCCTGCTTTGAATTATTACAGAACTGCCGGGTTTTTAACCCCCGGCCCCAACCCTGTCCAGAGTCTCACTGTGTAGCCCAGGCCATGCTGGACCCTCCGTCTCAGCCTCTTAAGTCCTGGGGTAACAGGTCCCCACCGCCGCACCCCCAGTAGATGCACTTTTATGTATAATTGCCTCATTTCCTAAGGAGGTTCTAGATGCCCTCAGAACTTTAGAGCTGAGTACCCTTTGAACCGGAAACCAGGCCCCAGAGAAAGAAAAGGAAGGAAGGGTCCTTTTGATTTTATTCTTTGCTATCTCTCTGCCCACCACCTATGTAAGTGCCTGGCCCAGCCCCCGCAGCCAGGGACACGAAGGTGTCAAGCCTATGGGTCATCCAGGGGCTGCTCCACTCTGGCTCTTTTCTACATGTTTCTACATAAGTGCAGGAGGCTAGAGTGTCTCAAGAAGCAGCCACAGAAGATCCACAGGTGCAGCAAGGCAACGAGCCAGTCTGCCGGTGTTCAAGTTAAGTGACAAAATAAGAGTAATACGACATAATTAAATGAGTGACTGGCAGAAGGTACAGTGTGACCAAGCTGGCTGTAGCTGCCGCAGTTGTGGCCCATCAAGACTTGCTGAGTAAAATTTGATGGGATGTGACCTTCAGACCTAACCAGGGGCTGGCACTCTGAGGTTTCTTCCTTTCCTTACGGAGGTCGTCGCTGTTGCGTACTAGCCATCAGTCATCCTCAGTGAGGTTTTTACAGTCACAGGGTCTTCTTCTTCACTCTACTGTCCTGAGGTAGCTAAGCAGCAGCCCTTGGAGCAGCGCTCAGCTCTGAGGCCTTGCCTCCAGGCAGCAGAGGGCTCCCACCTTTCCTTCTAATCAGTCAAGTGAGTGTAGGCAGCTCTTGGGTTTTGTTTTGCTTTGCTTTTGACCCACATTTCGACCAGACCAGTCGCCGAGACTCTAGTCCACCATGACTCTAGTCCACCATGACAGCTGCCCCTCTGGCATCAGGGAGGGGACTTCCAGGCTGGTGTTGCATCCCCAGCTGTGAATTGCTTGTCAGTTTGCCTCTTTCTGTGAGGCTGCAGGCTGGGCGTTGGGAGGGGGGGTTGGGGTTCTCTTGAAAGGAGATATTTTCTTTATCTTAAAAAACAAAGCAAAACAAAACAAAATGATATCTTTGTTCCCAAAGTTCAGCAAAACTCCTGAGGGGAGGGTTTGACCTGTTGATCCCAAGTATTATCTTTGAGGTCAGAGCTGCCAAGCTCTGTTCGCTCCCCTCCCTGGCCTATGGCTGCTGTCTGGGCACTGAGTCAGAGGAGGGGGTGGTTAGGAGATAGCTCCACCAGCTGCTGCTAAAAACAACATCATCCACTGGTCCGCAAACGCCCTCCCCTAGACCACAGAAATGTCAGGGTCGTAGCAGGTGCTGTGGGTCCCCCTTTCCTTATGGGCTCCTCTCCCTTTTGTTGGGTCTTCTTGGGCAGCTTATCACCATCAGAAGGAAATTTGCCCATCTTTGAGGAACCAGGAGCACTTTTCCTCCATGTTACAGTTGGCCCCATTAAGAACATTTTTCTTTTCTTTTTTTAGCATCAGTTTCCCAACAGATGGATAAAGAAACATCCATGGATGTGGAACAAGAGCCCAGCAGGAGACCTGCTGCTGTGAGCCGTCCTTGGCTGTTAGACTTAGGGCATGCAGTAGCAGACAGATAAAAGCCTTGGCCTCACTGAGCTGGTCCACTGGACCCTTTGGCTGCAGAGTGGGTGGAAGCCAAAACGGGAGTCCTCACCCTGAGCCTGGTCCCTGAGATTATCTGTGGTGCTGACGGGCCATTGCTTCCATACTGCCCTCAGTTCAGATTGTCTTCAGAGATGTTCCAGGGTGTACAGCTCTTCGTGCAGCGCCTGTGCTCCTTCTGCCTGTCTTTCGCTCCTGTTTGGGGAGGCTGTCTTTCTCAGGGCTAGGCCTGTCCCTATTGGCTGCTTTACTCACAACTCTGGACCTTCTAAAATTGGCCCAACTTTCACCCCTAGTGGCCTCCTCTTCACTTTCCATGCTGAAAGCTCCAAAGGGCAGGTAGGCATGGTACCCAGGGGGCTTATTCCAGACAGATTCACCCAGGAAACCAGGAGAAAGAAGAAACTGTAAACTCTATCTGTGGGGGAGGAAGGCTCCTCCCTGCCTGTCTGCTCCTTTGTGAAAACAACAGGCCATTCCGCCCTGGGCACTGGGGGTGGGGGTGATGCGGGGCAGGGTTCTGGGTGAGTACATGAGGAAAAAGGAAAGCCGATAAGATAAGCCCTGGCACATCTAGGTCACCAGGCTGCTGCCAGCCACCTGTGTGATTGGTCACCTTGAAACTGACAGGGGGATGGACTTTGGTTCAGGGCTAGCCTGGCTGACTTCCCATGCCTTGGTTTATTCAGTAAACATTTACTGAGAACCATTAGGTGCCTGGTCATGTGCTAGGTATTTCAGGCTCCTGTGTGTCTCTGACAGGCTCGCGTGGATCCCAGGCTCGCAAACAGTGCTAAAAAAAGAAATGACTTCATTCAAAAAACCGAGCTTGCAAAGGGGGTGAGAGTGTGGAAGCGGTCTCCAGGAAGGAGGGGCTCTCTGGCATCTTGATCCTCTCTTCTTTGGGTTAGAGCCAAGGGTCTGCAAGACTTTCTGTAAAGACCAGAGAGTAAATGTTAAGCTTTGCTGAGCCCATCATCTTACTGGGCAGCCTCTGTGGTACTGGAGAGAAACACCAGCAGACAGAGTGGCAGAGCTCCACCGAAGCTTTGTTTGCAAAAAAGTGGCCCTGGACTTCCAGGCCTTGCTAATTCCCCAGAGGAGATGTTCGAGATGACTATTCTGAAGTGAGTGTTGGGGGAAGTGGCCCCACAAGACAGTTGGCATGACATGGGTAGTATAGGGATTGAGGCGACCGTACGGAAAATTCCATTCCACTGGCTCGATTTCCTTCCCACCATAGGTTAAGCTAGTGACCAAGCCAGACAGTGTAAACCGGCTCCTCACTCTAACTGGAAAACATCGTGCAGCCATATTGGGTAAAGAGTCAGTGGCACCATTTTCAAAATCCAGAACCGGAGGGTTAAATTAGTTCTGCTTCAGGCCTGGCTGCGTACTAAATTTCCAGTGTTAGGTTGGACAAGTCTCTTAACCTCCCTGACCACTAAGCATGCAGTGAACACTGCAGGATGAAGCTCTGAGGCTTTCGAGGTGTCCAGAATATAATTAATGCCTGTAAGACAGCTTATGTGCTAGTGCCAAAGACAAACAGCTAAGCTGTTAGAAGATGGGTTGGAACACAGGCTCTGATACCTGATTGTCCTGTTTACTGCATAGATGAGCACTCTAGATCCGAGTAGAGACGGTGTGTCTTAGAGGAAGACATGCGTGGGAGACCACAGGTACACCAGGTGGGCAGAGTGTGTTTCAGGGAGGCAGGAGGTCAGCGGGTGTGGGTCACAGGGTAAACAGGCCACACTAGACTCAATTCTGTGTGCTGTAGGGAAGCACTGAATGGCTTAAAGGGATTTGATTAGAAATGGACAGGAACATTGTAAGGCATGGCCTGTTTCAGGAAAATCCGGCTTCCTTCAGCTTCCACAAACTGTATGGCCTAAGGCCTTGAGTTGACTAGCAGTGCCACTAATATACAGCAGTTGGTAAAGGATTGATAATATGCCTGGCTATTTATTATCACTAATAAGCAGGCTCCATCTCTCCCTGACAACGCCATCAGCCAAACGGCAGTCAGGTAAATCATTTGCAAACTATAGACCGTGGCAGACCTGTGTGACCCGGAGGCTCTTGGGGCCTAGGCACTCTGTCTAATATTCCTGACTTCTTTAATTTTTTTTTGCACTATATTTTTTTTATTATTATTTATTACAATTGTCCCTGACTTCTTGAGTAAGGCTGCCTGAGTGATTAAAAGCTGTCAGTTGTAGCCCCACACTTGGAAGCTTTCTTTATTATTGTTAAAAAAAAAAAAAATCATTTATTTGTGTGTGCGCACACTGTGAGTCTGTGCAAGAATATGTAGAAAGTGACCCAGAGCACAATAGTTTGGCAAGGCTGGGCAGCTGTGAGTCCCCAGAATCTGCCCATTTCTCAGCCATGACCTTGCCTCTTCTCCCGCCCACTCTTCCTGGCACTCACCACCACAGGGCTTACAGGTGTGTGCTGCCAGGCCCAGCTTTTCTGAGGATGCTGGTCGTTAGGACTCTTCCTGTTTGCACAGTAATCACTTGGCCACCGAACCATCTCCTTAGCCCATATTTGGCTTTTCAAGTCTTATTTATCATACAACATTTATTTTTCTGTTTGTGTGAGGGGGAAAAGTTCATATTTGGCTGTACCTGCTGCATCCCATGTGTGGAGGTCAGAACAAGACAATGTGGAGTCCTCGGTTCTCTTCTAACACGTAGGTCCTGGAACTCAGGTCATCAGACTCATGTCAAGCACCATGTCACCTGCCCCTATGCTTTCCCCTCTCTCTCTCTCTCTCTCTCTCTCTCTCTCTCTCTCTCTCTTTCAAGACAGGATTTCTCTGAGTAGCCTTGGCTGTCCTGGACTCACCTTGTAGACCAGGCTGGCCTCGAACTCACAGAGATCCGCCTGCCTCTGCCTCCTGGAGTACTGGGATTAACAGGCGTGTGCCACTGCCCGAGTTTCTCCCATGAGCCTCAGCAGGAGTAGAGAAATTAACCTTTTCTCAAACTGTTTACTGAATAACTCCCTTCTTCCCTGAAACCAGACAAGAAGAGGAAATCCGGAGTCAGCAGGGCTTGGGAGCCTTAGTTCACTGTGGTCCAGCTAGGTCAGGAGAGTGACCTTTGGAGTGCTCCCCCACCCCGCCCTGCCCCCACCTGTGTGCTTAGCTCACTGGAGCAGAGTTCCCCATCACTGAGGGGTTGGGATTCCAGAACCCAGCCAAGGGAGTGTGTTTCTGTGAAGCACAGGCCTCCCTATCCATTCCCTCCTCCCTGGCACTGTGGTCCTGCCCTAGTGCCCCGTCTCCTATTTCACATCCTGGGGCTGAGACCCTGCGGCCAGCTACGCGCTTTCTCAGCTTCCCTTTCCTGCTTGCTGCTCACTGATACATAAGAAGGGAAGAGGGAGGGTGGAGAGTTGGCTAAGCTCCCCCGCCCCTTCCCAGGAGACCCCCCCTCGTCAGTGGGCGCAGTGCCCTGAAGCTCCCTGGTGCTGTGCTGGGTAGGGTGTTGCTGACTTGCTACCTAGCTCCAGGCCTGTGCTGGCAGATGGCATATGCTGATGGCTTTACCTTAGGGTGGAAATTGGAGGCTGAGTCAAAAGACAAGACAGCCCTGTTTGAGGCTGAGACAGGCGGGAGAAGCCGGTGGACATAATGTTGCTGCCTTTGGATGGGCCTGCTGCAGTGTAGCCCAGATCCTTTGGAAATGGAGGAAACCTCTCCCCTTTCTCAAAGGTTTTCCATATACTAAGAAATGAATGTGTTTTCTGCCCAGACGCACAGGTTCTGATTTACCTTTCTGGTGAGATGAGCGTGTGTAAAGATGGCAGCAGTGAGGCAGCACAGGCCTACTTTGAAGAATAGCCATGTCTTCCCAGGCGGAGATTCCCTCCTGTTACCTAGTACCTGGGTCCTGGTTATACAGGTCACCAAGTTACCTAATAGAGTCAGTAACCCAGTCGGGCTCAAGACACTTTCTCAACAAGCAATTCTTCACCCACGGCTATCAAAGAATGACCTCATGGGTCTGGGCCAGAATGATAGAATCTAAGAACAGGACCTCCATGTCTAAGTTGGTCTTTGAGTATCCTGAGACTGTTTTCAAATGTGTATAGAAAGGTGGCAATTAAATGTTTGTCTCGGAATAACCCCAGCCTCTGCCTTCTCCCAGGAGCCTGAGCCTAGGGAAGATGATTAAAAATAGATCTGAGGAGTACTTCCTGCCTGGCAGATGGCTGACAGCAAATGCTAGGGCTTGTGGCTGACCTTTCTTCTGAAATCTGCTCTGTGTTTCCATGATGCTAATTGAGTCCCTTGCTAGACCTAATCAGAGGCTCCATAACTGACTGCACAACACCAGGGCCGACTGTCCTGGCTCATAGCGCAACAGCAAAGTGCTGCAGTTTGTGTGGAAACACCCACTCCTCGGTCCAGCTGGCTGGTCCTTGTTTAAAAACTAACAAGTTCCCTTTCAGGTTTCCTGCCCTTCCGTTAGACATCACACGCCCTCTCCGCCCCCATCCGTGATGGAAGTTGAGGAGTGAGGGAGCAATAAGAACAGCCAGTGTTTGGAAATGTACACAATAGACAAGGCTCACAGAACAATATGCAGATGGCTCAAAGGGGCCAGAGCCTCTCTTTGGGGTCTGTGAGTGGCCCAGGCCCCAGACCTTTGCTCACTTGTAAAATGCAGGTTATACAGATAAAACTACCTATATGGTTCTGAGGTATATGAGTGCTTAGGGGCCTTCAAGATGCCTACAGCCGAGGCTGCTGGTCCCCAAGCCCACTTTTAGTTCAGTCCCTGCCAGATAGACAGTGGAAGGAAAGAACTGATTTCTGAAAATTGGCCTCTAACCTCCACATGCGCACACACTCACAAAGTAAGTGAATACGTGTAGAATATTACTGATACCGTGCCCCAAGGGTATGAAATTGTGGGAACTGTAAGGGGGAGGGGTCTTCACTTCGGCTCCAACCTGTCCTCTTGCATTCAGGTGGCTCAGATCACCCAGCTCAGCGTTCTACGTAGTCACAGTGAGATCCTGTCTTAACTGTCTTGACGTCAGTTTTTATGACATGTGGACAGGGTGGGTTGTGGGTTCCTGGCTCCCCCTGGCTTCTTATCTTAGACTTAGTCCTTTTTTCCTCCCAGGGAAAGCCCTCTCCCGTGAACTGTTTCAGACAGTGCTCCTGTCTGTCCTCCAGGCCAGCCATCTTCTCTCCACTCCGTTAGTAGCCACGGTGTGTTAGAATGTTGTGTTGTTTTATGTATTTTAGGCCTGTCTCCTGCTTGGCCAGAGTGTAACAAGCACCTTCAGGACAGAGACAACTAGCTGAAATCCTCCGTGGTAGCCAGGAGGTCTTGCGGCTTTAAATAAGGAGTATGATGTTCATGTGACCGTACCACAGGGTTCTGAGCCCCTCATACCCTCCCTGGCTGTTTAGAATCCTTAGACTGTTTAGACATCTTTAGACTGGCACATTTTCTCTTGATGAGGAAATGATTTTTCCGGTACCTGAGAGTTCACAGTGAGCCCATTACACAGTGTTGGCCCAGGAAGATGAGCACCAGTTTAGATGGCAGGAATTTCAGTTTCCCCATCTCGCCGTTGAGGGCCCTAAGTAAGAGATCATCAGATAGGTCAGCCCAACGGGCAGCAAAGATACAAAGAGAAGGTTTACAGACACCAGAAATGTTCAGCGTGCGAGGAGGCTGTTGATAGAGAATATGGACTCAGGTTTGCCCTGCAAGGGACCTCGTCGGCTGCCTCAGTTCGCAGATTGTACTATGTTCAGAGCATTAGGAACACCATCCTCTGTAGGCCAGGTTATGGAGCCTTTTCTGGCCTGGGTAGGGGCAGACAGGCTGGTTATTCTGATCCAGTTATGTTCTATTTCTGGGGAGCCAGGAATAGCAGGAGTCTTCATTGTGCGTGTAGCTTTTGCCCATTAGCAAGCACCTTATGTGGTCTACCTGATTTCTGCAGCCCACGCTGGGCCTCTTACAACGCTCCCCGTCCTGTCACACACACCAATGTCTCTTCCCACCCTGAGACATGGTCTCACTCTGTATGTACGTGTGGTCTGGAACCCACAGATCCACTCTGTGCCTGTGCCTCCCCGAGTACACCCTACACCTGGCTCTTTTATGAGCTCAGGCTTTTTTCTTTTTTCTTTTTTTTTTTTTTTTCCTGTAGTTCAGACTGGCCTGGAGTTCCCTGCATGCCAAGCTAGCTTCAAATTTGTTGTACACCTCCTGCTTCAGCTTCCCCTCCCAAATGTTGATTGTGACCTTTAAAGTACTGTATCTGGCTATATAACTGTATTATTCAGCTCTCCTAGCCCTAGTCCCTGAAAGTATGTGGGTGTTGGGGCTAGAGGTGGGAATATGCTGATACAGTGTAAGCTAGACATCTGCCACAGCAGGAAAGAACATTCACCAGCTTCCCTCACTTCGTACGGCTAACCTGAAGCACAGTTAATTGTAAGTAAAGCCTTGTACATTGATGAGCGTTTCCGGAAGAGAAGGAGGTACTGAGCATTTAGGGCTGAAAATAAGGCACAGAGGCATAAAGCATGGGTGAGGACATGTAAAGCCAAGTTAGGTATAGAAACTGGAAAGGGGAGTTGAAGGAAAGTGGGCATTGTCATTCCGTCGCACGGAGGAGGAGCTTGGGGCCAGACACACATGAAGCTCACAGCAGGTGCCAGAAACAGGAATTAAGCGTAGCTTGCCCAAGTATTGTCATGTCAGCAGAGTGTTCTGAGAAATTTGTCCCCTGTACAGATACCACAGGGTACTTATACAAACCTGGTCAGTTATGTCACCAGGCCTTCTGCCCTTAGGAAACTGCTATGTACACTTTAAGACAGTGTTTCATGGTTGGGGAGAATAATAATAATAATAAGAAGAAGAAGAAGAAGAAGAAGAAGAAGACGACGACGACAGTGTTTTATTATGTAGCTGCGGGTGGCTTGAAACTAGCCATGTAGACCAGGCTAGCCTAGAACTCAGATATGTCTGCCTTTACCCTTCCAGGTTCTGGGATTAAAAGTATGTGCCGGCCAACCCAGCCGTACTTCTCGTATTACACCAAACTGCTGAGTGTTTAGTCCATAGGTGCTTGATGCAGTCAAGGACTTCAAACAGACAACACAAAGAATTAAAATAGCAAAGGCTCGAAGGCCAGAAAATTCGAGCAGCTCTAAGGGGAAAGGGCTCACTCAGCTTATTTGAGGAATTTGGCAGTGTAGGATCAGTTGGCTGTAGAATGGGTTGACTCAGAAGGTAGTGACTTTGCTCTAAAAAGCATTGAGATTTGGTTGCAATTCGGGCAAGAGCCATGTGGCTCTGTGGAATAAACAAGATAAATCCCCATGTGTTGGACAGCTTCCAGTGCACAGCCCACTACATGGGCTTTCAAGGGACTATGGTTGCTGGAGCATTTTCCATACAAGTCCCAAACTGTCTCTAATCCTTCTTTGCCAAGGAAAGGATTTTTTTTTTTTTAAGGAGCTAAAAAGCTAAAAGCTGACTTCTTAGCTTTGAATTATTTATTTCAAGTGTTGTGAAATAATCATTCAGTAGTGAGCTGGGAAAGCTGTTTTTAGTCTGGGGCGCAGAACATTCCCTGGGTGGTCCTCAGTCAGCCTTAAACAGTGTAGGTCCATAAATCAAGCTATTGTTTTCTTTCTCGTTTACTCAAGAGCGAGCAAGCTCTGAAGCCGTTCCCTGTAACACAACTCATAGGCCGCTGACTGGTAAGCTAGAATTCGAATTCACTAACTTCCAGTGGTGTGCTTAATCCTGGAGGCTTGGACTGTGTGCCATCTTCCTTGAAGGTAAACTCACTTGAGCGAGAGAATTAAATTTAGACCGTTGTAAATATGGCATCAGAGCAGAGGCATTTGAATAGCCTATGAGATTTCATCAGTTCTGACAGTTGGACCCATCCTTCTTCATTAAAGAGACACCTTCCCCCAGGGAACACCTGCTAGGAAAATCTTGGGACTTGAAGTCAGAAGCCATAGGCTTACATCCTGACCTTGACTTTCGCAAGCTGAGTGAAGCTGGGAGGTTCCTGTAGGCTCTGGGCTCTGCTCGATTTTGTGATATGTGCTGTACACCCTGGAGCCCGAAATACACTTGTTTGAGACTAATTCCCTTCTTTTTAGGAAGTCATGTATACAATGCCCTCGTCACCCCTTCTTCATTCTCCCCCCAGACTTTAGAGCCAATCGCACGCGTCGTTTGACCCTAGACATTTTCACAATTTGAATCATGCCTGGCACATAGTACCATGTCAGTGTAAGCCATGACTGTTAGGATTTTACTGTATTTTAGTTCACTCTGGTTCTGTCCACCATGGCCAGTCCTAGGGAGTGAACTCAGGCCTCCAGACTTGGCGAGTGCCTTCACCCGACAAGCCGTCTTGCCACTCCGTCAGTCCTTGTAATGAACCATTTTAATCTCATGTATTAACTCTCTCCAGTTTCACTTCAGAGGTTGTTAAAAATATTTAGAAAACTGTGTTTTCTGTGGAGCATGTGGCTTTAGCCTTGGAAGATGCTGTAGGTTTATTGTTTAGGAGTCTGCTGGTTTTAACCACTGATTCCACAGTTAGCCTTAGTACTCTAAGGACATTTCAGGTGCAAGTGCCCATTGACTTTGGGAGTAGGGGTGCAGACTGAAATATAAGCCAGCAGATATTTTGACTGAAATATTTAAAATGTATTGATATTTATACTTCAAGCATAGTAATCATGTTATCTTTCTTCAGAGAATAGCAACTCTGAATTATTTTTCAAAGGCCCCATGGCTTTGAAAGGAATTTCAGCTCCAAAGTGAATACCCTCTTAAAAGTTTTTAGTTTTATATTTGAATTGCAACGGGGCCAGTGGCTGGCTGCCATTACATCATTCTACCAACCCCACTGACGAGTTCCGAAAAAGTGGCTTCCCTAGGCAGGCCTTTGTGAGGGTGACTCGCCAGCCTTTGTCCTGGGGGACAGGGCGTGTGAGCCCGGGCACCCTTTACTCTATCTCCACGAAGAGTGAGCATTTGCCAGGCCTTACTTCTCCACGGGGACTGGGGGGTGGGGGGATGGGGGAGTAGGGATCGCTGCGAGCTGGCAACGTCTGCTTTCTCACTGGCTGGTTGTGTTGATACTGGCTTCTACCACTCAGACCACTGCCACAGACGCAGAAACTTAGCCTTCCCTTGGTTGGGCAAGAACAACCATAGTCCATCCGAGGCCCTGGGACAGCCGGGGGAGGAGCCGGTGGGGTCTGAGCTCAAAGGCGCTCTGCTCTGGGATTCTGGAGGCCTGTTGGCACGAACATTCCAGGCCCGATGTGAGCTCCCTAAAAGCCATAGTTGTGTGAAGGGAAAGAAGCCCTTCTTAAGACCTTTTTATGAAGCAGGCTGCACGCCTTATGTATACACACACGAATCTAATTATCACACCATCCTTCTTGCCTGGCACTGTTTTTAAAACCCTTCTGCATGTGGGTTCCAGAGGCTCAAAAAGATGACTTGCCTAAGGGATGTGCAGCTAATGAGAGCTGGTCCAGGGCTTTCCAGGCACCAAAGCTGCCAGCCCCCTCTACCAAACACGAGGCGGACACAGCTGCGTGAGCAGGGCCGCCACCGGTTCTCGGGCCCAGCCTTGAAGCTGCAGGTCACATGGGCGAACAGGACTAGGTGTGTGAAAGGTCTCACCCTCAAGAGGCCTAGACGATGCCTTTCAGCAATGGATTGAGGCACCCAGGGCCCTGGTCATCTTCTGCAAATAAGTATGTCGATTATGAATCCTCCAGTGTGCTTAATGAGACCCAGAGGCCCGCATCCTGCAGACGCTCCTTTCCTCTTGACTGTTTGACACAGATTCCCTGTGTACCTCCGGATCTCAGCACACGGACCTGTAGGCACTTCTGCCTCTGCCTCCGGGGTGCTGGCATTGCAGGCACATCATGACACCGGGCTTATCCCTGAGGTTTCTAGATCCCACTGGGAAAGGTTTTGGTAAGCATAAAGATATACAAATGGCTTTGTTTTATCCCACTCTTTCCTGGTGACCTGTGTCCCAGTGTGAAAATCACAGTCAGGAAATTCCTTTATAATTAACCCCTGTTTCCATGGGAGTCCGTTTCCTTTCCTTCTTGCTGTAGAGATGGTAGAAATCCCCTGCAGTAGTCTTTCCTCTTAGCTAAACATTCAGTTTCTTTACACTGCAGTTGTGTTCTAATTCTGTCCATTATTGGCACTACTCTCACTTTTCCTCATGCTTCATCAAGGATGAAGTCCAGGCAGGATCTAGCACTATTTTGCTTGGCCTCCAGCCCTTTGCAGTGACACCTATGTTTTATTGTGGCCCTAGAAAACCCCATAGATATTAAGGATAGACAGAGAAAAGAATGAGCAGTAGGAAAAAGGCTGGCCTGACCCTTTCTTATAACATGGCACATCTGTTTCCTGCTGGGTGAGGGGTGGTGCCAGCCAAAATTCCAAGGGAAAAGATCTTACTAATCCTCCTTTGTGTGTCTGCCTAAACACGCGCTACCGTCCTGGTGAGATGCTTTCAAAAGTATTTCAAAGTATTAACCATCTCAAGTGTAGCGCCTTGCGCAGCTCAATATAGGCTGGACAGGAGACTCGCTACTGGAGGCAGAAGCAAGAGAGAGAAAGGAAGATTGATTGCTGGTGATATGAGATTTCTTTTTGGAGTGTGAGAATGTTCTGGAATTAGACGGTGGTAATGATTGTATAACCTGTGGCTATACCCGACCCACTGAAATTTATGTTTAAGACACATTTCCATCCCTTTTATGTCTCAAATTTGTTCGTTTGTTTGTTTGAGTCAGAATCTTGTATTCTAGCCAGGCTGTCCTTTTTCATGATGACACTTGAGCTGCAAAGAGGGGGAGCATCACCTGTAGGAGAGAGGCTGGAGAGACGGACCGGAGAGCACTTGGTTTGATTTCTAGCACCCACACGGTGTCTCACAGCCATCCATGACTTCAGCTCACGGGGATCTGATACCCTCTCTGACCTCTGGGCCCCAAGCACACGGGTGATGCGCACATATGAAACTCTCAGACACATCAAAACTATTCTTAAAGACAGGAAGATCAAGGTCACCAAAGAAAAAGAGACCTGAGGAACTGAGTGAACTTTTTCATCTTTTCCTCGGGCTCCTGAAAAGCCTCCAGCGAAGACTAGAAACTTTCTGCTCTGGACTTGACCGTTCTTAACTGCACTGTGAAATAAGCATGAGTTCCAGTCACAGGTGAGAAGGGAATTGAGAGCTGTGAGATGCTCAAGTGGCTAGTCAGGGGAGAACCTGAGTCTTCCGGGGTGACTAGGTCCTCAAACCTCACATAGATGAGCCAAGGGCACAGCCCATTCCCAGAGGCTACACCTGCTCCCTGTGTCTCTGCACTCTTTTCCCTCCAACCCCGTTATAATTGTGTGCTGCCAAGCCCAAGGCCTGTTTATTTTACCCGTTCTGAGACAACAGGGTTCTGACTGTGTAGCCCATGCTGGCCTCGAACCTACATTTCTCCTGTCGCTGCCTTGCAAGTGTTTGGGTTACAATTGTGCACCGCCACGCCCAGCTCCAGTACTTCTCCTACTTTAAAAAGGAGTTGCTGCCTTCCAGATTCCCAACAGGGCCAGAAATGAGTGGTTTTGGCTACTAAACAGGAAACTCGGAGCCCTTTTCGTTTCTTTGAGCTGGCTGGAGGGGCAGGGCCTGCAACTAACTGTTACTGTACGTTAAAGGATAGAAGAAGAGTTGTGTACGGCTTGAAAGAAAATGAAACAAAACCACAACAACAAAAACCTTCCGTGAAGGCCTGCACACCAGCCTTGGTTGACACACAATACGGAAAAGAACTGCCTTGTTGCCTGGCAGTAATGACAGCAAACAAATGTGTCTTGACAGTCTGTTTGGCATCTCCTGGTCTGAATTCTGTTTGCTTCACTTTAATTGCTTCCTTAGCTCCCTTTCTTTCAGTTTCCCCACCTTCGGCACCACCCTCACCCAAGGGAACACCAGGCTGTGCCAGGTTGTGCTGGGCTGGGCTGGGCTAGGCTGGGCCCACAGGATACAGTGACCCAGCGGGCTATTCTCGTCTATGTCTATTTGCAAAGAAGCCTGTTGTTCTCAGTGTCTGTTTTTCTCATCATAAATGTCGAGTTGGCAGGGTCCCCGGGGTGGTGGAAGCCACAGTAAAAGAGCTTCCAGACTTCTGCCTCAAAAAATTGCAGCTGGTTATGAGTGCCAGGCTGAGGAGACAGAGGGTGGCAGAAGGGTGTGCTTGTGGAAATATCCCCACACCAGGACAGCCCCGCTCGGCCCGGCACCCTTGGTAGGACCTGGACTTCTGCCAGCATATTGTCACCTGGAGGAACTGTCCCTGGCATACCCGTGAGCCACCTTCGAGCCTAAGGAGATTGTTTGTTTTGTTTTGTTTTTGTTTTTGTTTTTTGTTTTGCCACGCATCCTCCCCTCAGCCCCTGCTCTCTAGGAATTCTAATCTGTCAGGCTGGGAGTAGTTACTCCTAGGCAATGCCCCGAAGCAGATTGGCGTCCCCAGTGCAGTGGCCTTTCAGCAAAGTCCTTGGGCACAAGTTTAATGTACACATTCACGGATCCCATTAATGTACGGCTTGCTATATAAAGTGTACATGTGAACATAAGAATTTTATATGTGGTCTGGAGAGGTGGCTCAGGGGTTAAGAGCCCTTGCTGCCCTCCCTATCAGAGGTCTTGAGTTCAATTCCCAGCACCCCCATGGCAGCTTATGACCCAGTGCCCCCTTCTGGTATGCAGACATACAGGCAGACAAAATACCCGTATACATAAGTGAACTTTAAAAAATTATATAGGATCTATATTTCTTTTAATGTTAAAATGCCGATTTTATTGTTTGACCATTTCATACATTCATATGATGACTGTTATCTTCTCTGACCTTTTTGTTTAGGTATTATCTGAGAACAGGGTCTTGCTTTGTAGCTCTGGCTGGCCTCAGACCACCCTACCAAAAAAAATCAAAAAAGATCCACCTGCCGGACTGAAGCATAGACCACCATGCCTGGCCTCTTTGATCATTCATTTTTAGGTTTTCTCTGTGTAGCCCTGGCTGTCCTGGAACTCACTCTGTAGACCAGGCTGGCCCCAAACTCAGAGAGATCAGCCCCTTTCTGCCTCTCAAGTGCTCCCTGGTCCTTCTTAAACGCAAAGCACAGAGCTGGCTCTGGTGTTGCCTGCTGTAACGCCAGCACCCGAGAGCTGGAGGCAGGAGGAGGGACAGCTGAGTCTGGGGTGAGCCTGGGTTATGTACATGAAACCCTGGCACAAAAGAAAGCAAAGGAGTGAACTGATTTTTCAAACAACATGGATAATTTTTAAGACTGTGCTGGAGGGTGGAGAGGTGGCTCCGTGGTTAGGAACGTTTGCTGCTCATAGAAAGGACTTGGTTCAGCTCACAGCACCTACATCGAATGGCTCAGAACCATCTATAATGCTCAGCACCAGGAGACCAACACCCACTTCTGGCCTCTGGGCACCAACTTCTATGCATTCACGTAAATAAAATACATCTTAAGATTCTGTAAATAGCCAGGCAGTGGTGGCTCACCTACAGAACACATCCCAGAACATCCAAGGACACACAAAGATGCCCAGTATCAAAACAAACAGACAACAACAAAAAAAAAAAATTAAAGTCTTGGGGTGTGATGAATAATCCATGATCTGATCGTTGGTTGTCCTTCGGTTCTGTCTCTCTGTGTTTCCCTGGCTAGCCTGGAACACTTATGTAGACCAGGTTGGCCTCGGTGAGCGGAGATCCAGGCCAGGTGTGGTGTGGCAAGTGTCTTTAATCTTAGAACTCTCCTCCTCCGTAGAAAATGCCCACCTGCCCCCAATCAGGCTTTTTTATTTTGCAGATGGATGCTGAATGATATTCCCGAGGTCACAGAGTAAGCCTGCATCTGATAGCTTGTCATTCAGCAGGGGGCTGCAGTGAACTTTGTATTTCTAGGGTACATGAAGAAAGGAGCAGTGATATGGGGGAGTTAACAACAGTGACTTTCCATAAAATTTCATTGTAGTCTAGGGTGGTGCTACTTGCCTTTAACTCCAGGCAGGCAAGGGGCCATTTCAGTCTGCATAGTGAGTTTCAGGCCAACCAGAGCTAGGGTATATATTGAGATCCTACCCCAAAACAAAACAACAGGTTTTCTGAAGTGTTGTGTAAAGCTGTGCCACCCGGCCTGGGTAATTGTCCTTAATCTTGATTGTGCTGATGGCTTCTCTGGCATACAGGTCTCAGAGGTCATTTAGCAATGCACCCCATAGTGTTTAAAGAAAAAAAAAATACAATTAGTACTATATATGCTGATGGAGCTGGATGGAATGGCTTACACCCGTGATCCCATCAGCTCTGAAGGCCGAAGCAGGAGGATTACTTGGAGTTCAAGGCCAGTCTGGGCTACAGAGTGAGACTCTACAAAAACAAAACAAGCTATGTCCTGCAGCAGCGGAGGGAGACTGAAGATGTAAGCCATGCCTTCGGCAGCTCACAGCATACAGAAGGAGTTTGATTAAAAGAAAAAAAAAATTAAATCCAGATGCAAAGAAAAAGGACAACACAGGGAACAAGGAACAAGGAGAGCCCAGAACAATGGTGTCGGTTGTGTGTCTCCCTGGGAAGGTCAGGGAATAAGGAGGGCAAAGCTAGACAAGTTAGCTACGGAGTGTGGCTGGCTTGGGCTAGAGCAAAGGGCACGGTGGCGAGGCGGCAAGAGAGGCGGCGCCTCGGTGGGCAGCTTTTGTTCTCCTGGGCACTTTGTGCAAACTCTGGGCTTTGTCATTGGGACCCTGGTGTTCTGTAGTAGAAGCCGTGATTCCCAGAGCAGCCTCGTTGTGCCTGGGAGGTCTTTTACTCCCTGGGCTGTTACAAGAAACTTGGTTAGGAACCGGGCAGCAGCTGGAGAACATCTGCTTGCTCCCTGAGCTGCACCTGGGCAGGAAGGCATCCAGCAATCCAGCTGTTCCTTATCAGCCTCTCCACAGGAAGTCTGCCTTTCTCTGGCCAGAGGCAGTGACCCAGAAGACCTGTACCTCTGACAAGATGGCTGTCTTAGGCACAGTGATCTGAGACCCATCTGGTGCTCTTACCTTCTGGTCGTCTGTCAACTGGACACCCCAGTTTTCCTCAGAGTTCCTCATTTCCTTGTCTTCCCGAGCCCCCCCCCCCCCCCCCCCCCGGCTAGGAAGTTAAATTGGGGTACGGTTGTCATACCACATTAAAAATGCAAGCAGCAATGCAGAGCATGGCTGGCTCATGTCATCCAGACAGCTCAGTGAAACTAGAGGAGGGGAACACGGGAAAGGCCTGAGCGAGATGCCAGATCGCACGGCAAGCGCTGGCTCCTTTCTGCTCCAGCCTGGTCATGCTGTCCCTATCTAGAGGTTGAAATGAGACTTCTCCAATCCCCCTCAGGACTGGAACTGCTGTGGGAGGCGGAACTGACCAGAAGCAAGGCAAGTGATGAGGGCAGACCCTTGTGCTGGGGTTTGTGTAAAGAGAAGGCAGAGGTGGTTGGCACCGGTTTTCCACACCCCGCCACCGTGCGGAGCAGTGGCCACCATAGATAGCCGGCGTCAGGTTCAGGCAGGAGAGGTGGTGTGGATTAATTCCTTCAAGTGGATTCACTGTCCGGCGATGTCAGAACGGGTATTTAATTACCTGGGGTTCTGCTGTTAAATAAAGATAGTGTTTCCCAGTGTATCCCAGGTTGCCCTGTGGTTGTGCAGCCGTAGCTTTCCAAGTGCTATTGTTACACCCTGCACCATTCCTCCAGCCTCGCTGCTGTCTTGTCCCTCATCTCACCTGAGCTGGTAAAAAGTAGTCTGCGGGCTGGCTTGGTTGCTGTTGAACTGGTTATTCTGTCTTTCACCCAACCCCCACCTGCTATCTAGACTCCTCGCTGGATGCATGCTCCCTTCTGCGTGGAAGGTCAGGTTTGTGTGGTTTGGGGTCCGTTTCCCAAATAAGTAACACGGATGTCTAACTATTGATTTGTTTTCTCATATTTCAGTCGTTCCAGGGAAGTCAAGGACGAGCATACCTCTTTAATTCCGTGTGAGTACCTCTGAATGGGGCATCTGTTGATTGGGTGCAGTTCTTGAGGGGAGGGGAAAGCACTCCTCCGTGACTCAGCCATGACCTCTGCCTTGGTGATGTTAGTAACAGTAAAATCCCTAGGGGCGTTCCCATTATGAACTGATCCCTTAGGGGAAATTTGCAGCATCTCCAACTAAAAAGTAAGGCACTGTCCCCGGCACTGGAGTGGAGGGGCCTCTCCCAGACCTTCAGCATGGAGGTCAGCCTGGCCTGAGATCTGTGATTGGGGTGAAATGGACCCACAGTGGGAGGAAGGCTTCGGAAGAGCCTTATCCCTTCTGCACAGCACGTCTACACAGCCCGTCGTCACCGAGGATGCGTGACTCTCGGCCTCTGGCTGGGCTAGGGAGGCGAAGCTCGTAGACATCTGATGAACCAAGAAAGGGCATCTACCGCATTCAGAACAGGTGTTCCGTGTGCTACGTGCTTACGTGCCCTCTTGATAAGAACTAAAACTCATAGTCTCGTTCGCCCATCTCAGGCGTCATTCAGTCCTCTGTGACCTTCGAGGGCCTGCGTTAAGGCTGTGAACCTCACCGTGTCGTTGCCGCCTTGTCCCTTTCAGTGCTGGCAGGATTGGGCTGAGGAGATAAGGCAGTGCTGCCAGCCTGGCAGCATGAGCTGGATCCCTAGAAATCCTTACCACAGGAGGAGAGAACCCATTCCCAAAGTTGTCTTTGCCTCCACACATACATGACAGCATACGTGTGTCCCCCTCCCCCCGCAACGAGTAAATGTAATAGGAAATTTTTCTTTTTTTAGTTTAGTTTCTGTTTCAGTTGTGTCAGAAAATTTAAATCCTAAGCAAACTGTCACCCAGGGCTATTTTGGTAGGGCCCACAGAATTCGGTCTTGCAGATCTGGAATTTATTCCCACGGAGACATTCCCATGTGGTTACCTTTGAGGGGCCGCTTTTCCCCTCTGGGTTTTAGGCCAGTCCCTCCTCCTAGCTGGCTTCCCTGGGAGTAGCCTCGTCCAGTCTGTTTTTGCCAGAAGCTCAGCTTGAGTGACTAACGGGGGTTTACCGGTGTGGCTGACTACCCGCTCTCCCTGTCTCTGGCGTAGAGTGAATGTGGGCTGCGGGCCTGCCGAGGAGCGGGTGTTGCTGACAGGACTCCATGCGGTTGCGGACATTTACTGTGAGAGCTGCAAGACCACCCTGGGCTGGAAATATGTAAGTACAGGAGGGCCTGGGCGGGAGGGGCTGGGAGGGAAGCAGAGGCCTCCTGTCTGAGGGATGGTTTCTTCCCCAGCCTTCCCTCAGCCCCGTGGACTCTTGCCTTTGACCAAGACAGCAACTGACCCCTCCACGCTCACTCCTTCACCTGTCCTGGAAACGCACCCGTGGGTGTGTGCGTGGACCTTCAGAACAGGACCTCAATACAATCTCCCGACAGCCGGCAGTGTGGTGTAGTGCACATTATGTAACAGCGCTGGGACAATGGCTCCTCAGCAGAGCGCTCGCCTGAAAACACAAGGACTCGAGTTCTGGTCCGCAGCACCCATGGAAAAAGCTGGGTGCAGCAGCTGATGTTTGCAGCCCCAGAGCCAGGTAGACATAGACCAGGAGAATCCCTGGGGCCAGGCAAGTCTAGCTGGTTGGTGAGCTCCCGGTGCACAAAAGCAACTTAGAGATACTTGATAGTAATCTCTGGCTCACATGGCTAACACACCTTAATATTCTCTCTCTCTAGCTCTCTGTCTCTTTCTCTCTCTCTCTCTCTCTCTCTCTCACACACACACACACACACACACACACACACACACACAGACACCTGCTTGTAATCCCAGCACTTGGGGAGGCAGAGGCAGGTGGATCTCTAAATTCAAGGTCCAACCTGGTCTACAAAGCGAGTCCAGGACAGCCAAGGCTACACAGAAGAACCCTGTTTAAAAAAAAAAAACCCGAAAATGAAAAATAAAAACACATGTACACACAAACAGGCGTGTACATTTAATAAAAGATAACGAATGCACTAGCTATTCAAACATGGTACTACACACTTACAATCCCTGCCCTCAAGAGGTTGAAAGAAGCAGATAGATCATAGATCTGGTGGACTGCATGAGACCCTGTCTTAATAGACTAAAATAATTGGAGGGTCAAAATACAGAGCACACTGCTGAGCGGGTGTTCTGCCTGTTCTTGGGTCCCTACAAAAGTACACAGTGCTTCCACGGTCACCAGCCAATGGTTTTTTTGTTTTTGTTTTTTCCTTTTTGGTTTTTGAAACAGGGTTTTCTCTGTGTAGCCCTGGCTGTCCTCTGTAGACCAAGTTGGCCTCAAACTCACAGTGATGACCCTGCCTCTGACTCCCAAGTGCTACAGGGAGTGTGCACCACCATACCTGGTCCCACCATCTGAGCAGCAGAATGGGGTTCAAACTGAGTTCCATCTTAGTTGGCTCTATGCCATTCTCAGCTTTTTGACTGCTAACAAATATGGCGCCAGCTGCGCATGGCGATACAAGGCTGTAATTTTGGTATTTGGGAGGTGGTGGTGGAAGGTTCTTAGCCAGCTAACCTCGCCATAGAACTAATAAAAACTCTTAAAATAATAATAACAAAGTTTATTGCAGGGAGATAAGTTTAAGAGCAATGGGGCTGTGAGGTGGCTGTGTTAGGTCTTGCTAAGAACCAGACCGCCTTGAAACTAGGGTCCTTTCTCTTCAGCCTCCTATGAGCCGGAAGTACACGTGCACTCCACCATGAGGTCACCGTTGACTATCTAGGAATTATCTGCTCTTCCTGTTTGGTGACCATTTGGCCGCTTTGTTCGTTGAGATGTTGGATTAGAGGCGAGAGATAACCCCAAGTTGGCAGGTTTCACTTGCTGCTTGAGGTTCGGGTACCGTGATCCGACAGAATTGTATGAAAAGCTGTTGACTCGGCACTTACCGGGAATGCGGGCTGTGGGACCCTCACCGGGCAGTGCGCAGCCCTGAGTTGGAGCTCCAGCCCCAGCATGAGGGGAGGGAAGCAAGAATGCAGTCCGCTCCCTGTCAAGATGACGGGTAGCACCCGATGGCTCACATTGATCACCTTGGTCACCAGCCTCTCTGCTGTTCCTTTGCTTATCGGTATTTCTACCGACCTAAGGAACAATCCTGCAGAGCTGTAGTTCTCAACCTTTCTAACCCTGCGACCCTTCACTACAGTTCCTCATGTTGTGGTGACCCTCCCCCAACCATAAAGTTATTTTCGTTGCTACTTTATAGCTGTAGTTTTGCTACTGTTATGAATGGTAATGTAATTGCTTTTGGAGATCCAAGGTTTGCCAAGGGAGTCGCAACCCATAGGTTGAGAATCATTGCGATAGATACTATACAGACGAGGTGAGCAGTTCCTAGAGGATGAGCCAGATTATTCGCTCTTGCTGCCATCACAGGTGCCCGTGGGCAGATGGATTTGCTTTTCTTTTCTTCTACTTAATAGGGAAATTGCTGTGTCGTCTAGGCTGCACTCCTTCCTCCTGCCTGTTAGTGGTTCTGGGATTACATGCATTACCCCTTCCCCAGCCCAGGCTCTGAGGAAAACTCACACTAATGTTCTCCACTTCTGCCCTAAACACAAGCACAATTCCCAGATCATAGTGCTTTTATACACACATACACACACACACACACACACACACACACACACACACACAGCCAGGGAATGATGAATTGTCAGGGAAATTCCTGCTGAATCCACAGTGTTCCTGGCTCCCCTCTTCCTCCTTGCTCAACAAGATACTGAAGTCTGACCTCTTGTTCTAAAACACAAAGCCCCAGGGTTCCGAAATAGAAGCGGTTCACCAGGCGTGCCAGCTGGGTGGTACTGGCACACAGCCTTAATCCCAAAACTGGGGAGGCAGAAGCAGCCGGGGATCTCTTGAGTTTGAGGCCAGCCTGGTCCTCAGAGCTAGTCCCAGGACAGCCAGGGCTACACCGAAAAATGCTGCCTTGGAAAACAAAGTAAAAAGTCGTCAGAACCGACCTGACAGTGGGATTTGGTTTCTTACTGGTCTCAGGCTCATGCAGAGGAGCCATTTGTCCTCTTGTGTGCCTCAATCACTACCCAAGTGACGCCGGGGACCAGTGTTCTCACATAATGCATACATGCTTCTGTGTTTTGTCTCTGCACATGAGAGTCTGTTCTCCCTTACCTGGGCAGGATGGCTTTCTTCAGGTTCACTGAGAAGGCTCCTCAGAGGTGTTTTTAGGAAGCAGCCTGCCAAGTAGGTGGAGTGGGGGTGGGGCACGTGCCACGGCTTGGGGCGTATGCAGCGCCTGTCAGCCTGCATGGAGCACAGCAGTGAAAGAAAAACTTGATTCCCCTGATGTGGAAACATGGAGAAACGGAAATGAGACCTGGTTGGCCTCAGTACTGGTTTCTCTTGCTAGCCTACCGAGGCATAACAAGCACACCTTAAGATTATAGCCAGGCTTGCCCGTGTTCCTAGAACATGGGAGCATAGACCGGCCATACAGATGCGCTGGTTCAGAAATCTGGTTCCCTAGAGAGCTCACGTGTATGTGTGAGTGACTGTCAGTTTAAGGCAGGGGTCACTGGCTTAGCTGGCCTGGCACTCACGGAGACCTGCCTGCCTCCGCCTCCGGAGTGCTGGGGTTGAAGGTGTGTGCTGGCTTTCTGCTTTCTTTAGATTTTGAGACAGGGTCTGTCAATTCTGTAGCTCGGGCTGTCCTGGAACTTGCTGTATAGACTAGCCTCAGATTCCCAGAGATCCACCTGCCTCTGCCTCCTGAGTACTGGTCTCAGAGGTGTGTGCCACCTTGCTAGGCTTTGGTGTGTGTTTAAGATAGTCTTTACATGAAACCAAAGTTGTCCTCACCTCCAGTGCTCCCAAGTTGCCTTCAAAATACACTAGCTGCTCATCTGTTTACTGAAGGCCTGTTTTTTGGCCTGGCTCTTAGTCTTCTAGGAATATGGCAGTGCTCAGACCATGAACATCTCTGTTCTGCTTAAAGTTTGTATTGCCTGCATTACAGGCGGCAGCAAGTGACTAGAAATGGGCATTTGTGGGGGGGGTGGACAGTAGTAGGGAGTTCTGCAAATAGAAATAAGGAGAGGAATTGGGAAGAGAGGGTGCCACCTCAGGTGGAATTAGGGTTTCAGGTTCAATAGTTGGGAAAGAACTTAACCAAGATGGTGACATCTGAGCAAATGTTTAAAAGAGGAATCATCCAAAATAACTTCTTATTGTGATACCAAAGAAGCCTGGGTGTACTCTGCTGTTAACTGCAGGAACTCAGAATGGCTGCGTGCTAGAAAGTTTCGTGCGGCTGACCTTTGCTGTCCTGGTGCCTACGGTCAGCAACCTCCCTGCTTCTAGGTCCCAGCCGTCACCTTTGCCTTTGCTCACTCGGTGTCTTTTCCTCTCTTCTAGGAGCATGCTTTTGAAAGCAGTCAGAAGTATAAAGAAGGCAAATACATCATTGAGCTAGCACACATGATCAAGGACAATGGCTGGGACTGACCCGACAGCATCCGCGTGAATGCCATCCAGCTGAACATTCTACCCAAGCGTGAGAGAGTGAACACTTGGTTCCATCCATTCAGGGGCCTTGCCATCAGGGGGCATCCTCCCACCCTGACGCCATCTTTTTTGGTGACTGGCCTCTAATCACTGTCTCTCTGTCTCTTTGCTTTGTATCTGTGTGTGAGTTGATCTTGGCTTCTCTGTTCTAGTGTTGGCTGAAAACAAAATAATGGAACAGATCCTCGGCCGCGTAGCGGCAGCCCACCTTGAAAAGGGGCCCCCAGCCCACGTGGGAGCTGCCTAATGGCCTCTTGTCTGGAGCAGTGGCACATGGGGCATGAGGAAGAGCAAAGGGGTACCTGAGAGTCCTGGAATTGGGGGGGTGGGGCAGGAGGGTAGATGTAGGAACAAAGTGTACCGCTCTTGCAGACCTGGTAACTTTAAGGCTTGAAATAATTGGCCCTTTCAAAAGGACAAAGAGGAAGAAAAAATACCTCATGGCTGTGCTCTCTCTCTGACAAACTCCTGCCCTAACATCAAACGTGCCAGGACAGCTGATCGGCACTAGAAGTGGCCCTGGTTCTGGCTGACAGGGAAAGACCCGGGCATTCTGGACCCGAATTGGAGCTCGTCCTGCTAGGGTGACTGGGGGACAGGTAAAGTTCAAATGGGTTTTTAGTGACTCTGCCCTCTGGGCGGTCATCATCTTGGTCTCCTTAGCTGCTGGAGGCGAAGGGAAAGATGCCAATGCCCCATTCAGCCAGCAACACAGTAAAATCAGTGGTGGAAGGAAGCGGGGGAGCATGAGGGGTTGCAGCCTTGGAGCTCCTGAAAGCAGGCAGGAAAAGTCAAAATTGGGAACTAGGCAACAGTTCCATGGAGTAATGCAGCAGAGGAGAGGTTCTGGGGAGCAGCAGGCGTGGCCCGGCTGGCCTCCTCGGCTAGGCAGTGGCTTCTGTGGGATCAGCAGTTCTTTGTTCGTGGTGTGTCTGGGTTTTGGTGGTTTTAATTTTTTTCCCCATCCAGTTCCATCACCACAACCTGGGGAGCAAAGAGCCAAGCTTCCATCCCTCATGCCTCTGTTGTTCTTAGACCTGAATGTCTCGTGGGGAGAAATCTTTTGACAGGGCCCTCCAGCAGTGGGGAGGAATCACAGATTCAATATTGCCCCCTCAACCACCACCAAACCCAAGCTTCCTTGGGGTGGGCAGAAAAATCCCTGTAAGTCTCATGAAACGAAAAGGAACTTATTTAATCAACACTTGTGAAGGGCATTTTGCAGCAGTTAGCCATCGTGTGGCTCATGGCCGAAACTTGTTTGAATTAATTTCATTTCTTAGGCAGAAAATAATGTTAAAATATGTGCATATTAGGTAATTCCCAACAACTGATTCTCTGAACTAGGCTGGGTCCTCCAGGAAAAACTCACCTCTGAATAAAGCCTAATAGAAGAGGGAGGCCTTGGAGATAAGAAGCTGTAGAATTGGTTAACCAAGGTTAAAGCAGCCCACCGGGGACACTGCAGTTCACCTCGTTAGCTGAGCCAAATTCCCAATGAGGAGAGAGCTGTGGTGGACATGGCTTTGTCCTTTGTCCCTCAAATGCTGATGTGGGAATGGAGGAATTGAGACCTGGCCCCACCCAGCCCGTGATGGTGGCCGGGCGACAGGAAGCAGGCCAGCTTGGTTTGACAGTGGACTGCCTCTCTTCTGGGATGCAGAGGGGTTCCTAGAAACAGAATTTTGTTCCTCAAGTCTCCTTGTCCTGAGTCCTGGATAGCTCAGCATCCCCTCCCCCTGGACTGCAAGGCCAGCTGAGGCTCAGAAGTGTTGAGCTTTGGTTCCAGAAAAACCACCTCATGGCTCCCAGGCCCAAGTTCTCAGTGACACACATTTTTCCGCTTTCACATTCCTAAGCTGGTTTGCCAGCTCAGAAGTCATGCATGGCCCCCCCTAGTTCTGCCCGAGGGATGTGGCCTTCAGTTAAGGATGGGATTAGACCCTTTGCTCAGGGAATACCCTTTAAAAAAAAATAAGGGGGTAGGGGTTGAAGCTAGGCAGATGGGGGGTTGTTTAGGGCTTTTTTTGTTTTTCTTTAAAACTAACATTGTTGACATAGAGGAACTGGACACCCTGTAATTCTCAATGGTCAGAGAAAGGAGACCAGTGTGCCACTATTTCTCCTCAAGGTGGGGTTCTTGATCATCTTGGACCATGGCAAGCTCCAGTAGGACCCTGGTTCTGGCTTTTCCGGAACTGCTATGGATTGCACACCCAGTGGGTGCCTGGCACCGTACTTGGTGCAGAAGATGAGAGTGTTGGTTTTCCCATAACTGCAAGTTTGGAGGCGGACCAAAACTCCTTCGGCTCCGCAGCTCCACCCGTGGCTTGTCCGCCATAGCCATAGCAGTATTAGAGGGTCCACAGCTGAGCAATGGAGACTCACGCGCGAGGCCTCAGTCAGTTTCTTCTTTATTTTCCTCACCAAATTACCAACTCAGCATAACCAAAGACCTCATCCATTCACCCCATGTAGGTTCAGGGAATCAGACTGACCTGGTGAACTCGGGCAGGGGTAGGGGAGGAGAGGAGAAAGGGAAAGGCCTGCAGTGTTATACCTCAGCCACCAGCTGCCTTCATTCTGAACTGAAGTCTAGCTGAAGTCTCCTGTGCCGCCATGGGATATGGGCTATGGCTACCCCAGAGTACACCCGTGCTCTGCTACCCCGCCCTCCATGTTTCTCCCAGGCCGCCGATGGTTAAATGGACAGGAGTTAAGTGCAGCCAAGCTCTCAGCTGGGCCTGGCCGACTGAACCACCCCAACTCCTATGGCAGTCAGATCATGTAGATGAAGTAAATCTTTGCTGGTGGATCAGTGTGTACAGAAGAGGTATCCCCTTTATGATAAAATTTCCAGTGTATATATATGTGTGTATATATATATATATATACACACATATATATACACACACACAGTTGTTTGTGAAATATACTTTTGTAAATAATATTTAATTTTTTAAATAATATATTTGGTGCTGTATTCTCAGATCCCCTGAGAGCACTTTTATTTTCAATTCTATAGCTTCCTCTGTGTTTCTTGAAGTATATTTTAAGGGAAAGAGTAATCACTGATATACTTTTTTTTTCCTTAGATCTGTCACTTTAAAATGGATTGAGGCTTTAAAACATTTTTGCTTTTTTTTTTATGTTTGCATTTTTTTTTTTCCCAGTTGAACAGACTAGTAAATTGCAAGGTTGTGAACTGATACTTTCTTGCCCAGTATTGGCCAGAAGAGAAACAAGTAGTAACAACTTAAGGGTAATTACCTTAGTTGGGAGAACTTCCAAGAAATTGGAATCCCCGCCCTGTGTGTGTGTGTGTGTGTGTGTGTGTGTGTGTTTCCTACTGAGGACACTATGAACTACAGCTTATACCTTGGGCACATAGTTTTCCCTCTCTGGTTTCCATGTTGGAGCGACCAACAGCAGGAAGCAGGATTTTCTCTCCCCGAGTGTGGAGCTCCGGCCGGTTCCTCCGTGTGCTCAGCCTCCTCAGCCCATGAAGCAAAGCTGTGAGGATAAGTCGGAGAGAAAATGCTGAGAGAAGTCTGTTCTTCTGGGGTGGAGCAGATCAGTCTCACACCCCAGGGCTCCGGGTGTTCTGGAAGCCCTGTCATATTAAATGTTAACTGGTTCAGGTTAAAAGGACATTAATAACAAAATAGATTTTTTTTTTTTAAAGGTCAGATTGCTTTGGGTTCAGGCATAGACTGGCAAATCAAATCTTGAACGCAACTTTTATATTAAAAAAAAAAATCTGCCTCAATGGAAAACACATGGTAGTTCTATGAGTGGAAAATATTGTTTTTAAAATTGTGATTGATTTATAAAATTACCATACAGTCATGAAATGTATGAGAAAGAGAAAGCCGAGGTGGGGTTAGATTTGCCCAGCATTTCACAGTGGTTTGGTGAAGGCAGGAGTTGGCTCCCTTTTCCTAGCCTGCAAACTGTACCATGAATTTGTCTGTCTGTGTTTACAAACTGCATTTGTTTGGTTTGGGATTGTCTTTGTGTCGTATTCTGTTTTTGTTTTTTTTCCCCCCAGGTCACTTTGCTTCAATAACAAGGCGATTGTTTTTTGAGTAATCTGTCTTCACCTCCTTCCGGTATTTGTACATAATGATTCAGTATTAGTAAGAAGTGCTTGTTTCTGTCATTTCCAATCTGTGTTGGTGCTCATTTGAGAAAATAAAGTTTTCAAATACCAACTCTTGAGAGAACATCTATTTTCTTTGACACAATGTGTATGTATCCTGACATTTAACATTTATACTGTTGAAGCCTATGCTGGGTGCTCTCTAACCCTGGTCACAGACCTTTCAGCTGACACCATAGTCCCCTCAGCACAGCAAGCCAAGTGATGAAGGGATCTCAGGTCTCTGTCTGCACGTTTCCCCTGGCTTTCTGTCAGGAGCGCAGAATGACCTTTACCCAGTCATCTATGCCATGACCCACCCTCTAGGAGTCTGAAAGCTCTGCTGATGACATCATTGTCTTTGGATCTAAGGTGGCAGTGAGAAGGGGGCGAGCTGACAGTGGGAGAGAAATGCCAGTTAGCAATATGTGAAGAAAAAAAAGCAAATCTTATTCAAGTATTAGAGAGGAAAGCCCTGACAATTCTGCCACTGTAGTGAGTCACAGCACACACTCTTGAAGAGCCATTTGCTTGTACGCAAAATTATGTGCATTTATATGTACTGGTGCTTTTTGAAAAAGAACCCTTTTTCTCTATTTTTGAACCCCAGGCTTAGGGCGTTCTGGGCTGGGCAGGGACTCTGCTGAGCTAGGTCTCCACCCTGCACAACTACTTCAGAGGGCTGGGCATGGTGACGCACAGCACCCGGCACTCTTGTGTTTGAGGCCAGCCTGGTCTACAAAGGGTTTCAGGCTACACAGAGAAACCCTGTTTTTTTTGTTGTTTTTTTTTTTTTTTATTTTCAAAACAAAACGACTATATATATATACAAATCTCCCTGCTTGCTTCCCAGGCATTTTCACTTATCTTCTGGGCCCGGCTGCAGTTGTCTTTTATTTGTCATTGAGCACATTATCTCCTTCCTGTGACCTGGTTTGCTTCAGCAGACTTTCCCGTTATCATCTCACTTGTGTTTGCCTTTTCTGGACAGAGTTGAGACTCTGGGCACCAGACAGAGAGTCATCCCAGGCCCTTGTTCTAATCTCTTACTGCCTAAGGTGGCTGTCTAGGGTCTGAAGCCGGGAGGAGAGAGCAAGGAGCGCCTAGGCCCCTGCCTGACCTGACAGGTTTTTGTTGTTTGTTTGGTTTCTTGAGACGGGGTTTCCCTGTGTAGCCTTGGCTTCCCTGGACCAGGCAGGCCTGTGCCTCCTGGAGTGCTGGGATCATAGGCTGGTGTCATCGCCACTCGGCCCCGTGACTCTTCTTGTTTTGCTTGCAGAACCTGGAGCAGCAAGCCTAAGCTAAGGCTTTTCACATTCGCCAGGAGTTCCCACCCTCCTGTGGGAGGGTCCTCATTTCATTACAAGTGATGAAATGCAATTACAAGCAGCACATCTGATTTCATGGGTTTTCCCCTATATTACTCTCTCAGGGTGGGTTTTGGTGATTTTTATTTAGATGTATTAATCTTTATAAACATGTGCTTGTGTGCACGTAGTTGTGCCTCTTGTACGCTTGGGACTGGGTTTAGGGAGAGGTTGTCAGCCACCCTGTGGGTACTGGGAATTGAACCCGGGTCTTTTGCAAGCAAGAACAAGTGCTCTTAACCATTGAGCCATCTTGCTAGCCCCTGTTAGACAGGGTCTCACTGTATAGACATGGATGGCCTAGATCTCAGGGATCTACCCTCCTAGTGCTGGGACCAAAGGTCCATCTCAGGTTCCAAATTTTATCCTCTCCCCTTCAGTCGTATTAAGCTGGCTGTGGCTTCTTGTGGCAAAAGCTAGTCAGCTCACCTTGACTGCTCTTTGCTCTCCTCACCGTTTTGCTTTCACAAGAATTCTTCCACTTAATGATGAGGAAACCAAAGATCTGAGGCCATAAGAAGAAATCCCCAAGGCAAAGCTGCGATTTTGATAGGCCTGATGGCTCTTGCTGTAATCTTGGCACTGGGGGACTGGAGTGGGAGGATTTTGATGAGACCTGCCTGGACTGCAGTGTGAGACACTCAAAATACGAAGCCACTTATGGCTGAAGCAGGTTCATATCTGAATTCCAGGCCAGTCTGGTCTATAGGTGAGTTCCTAGACAGCCAGGGCTCGAAAAAGCAAAAAGAAAGGGGGCCCACCTTTTGGCCAGCCAGTCTGTCTGAACTGGCCAGGACCAGTTTCAATGATGAATCCTGTCCTTAAAGTGAATATGGTAGAGAGGGCCCAGTGAAATGGCATTTGCCATTAAGCCTGAGAACCTGAGAGAAATGACAGTCCATTCTATCAGAGTAGCCTGCAGGTGCCTCTAGGATCGGGCCTATTGGAGTCCCTCACTGAAGCAGGTTCGGGAAGGTCATGCCTTTTCACACTTCCCTTCCAGTATTCTGTGATCCTGTCAATTATCCTGTCAGTTATCTATGATACCTACCAGTATTCTCTCTCTCAGTTTTTTTTTTTTTTTTTTTTTGAGACAGGGTTTCTCTGTGTAGCCTTGGCTGTCCTGGACTGCCTTTGTAGACCAGGCTGGCCTTAAATCTGCCCGCCTTGCTGGGATTACAGACCTGCAGCACTGTGCCCAACTCTACAAGGGTTCTCAAGGTCTGGGAAGGTGAGATAAAGTGTGAAAGGGTAACTGAATGATGTCACCTATGCAGCACTTGGAGAGATTTTTCAGTGATGTGGCTGTTTGGGGGTCACCTGTGGGTGACCCCTCACCCATGCTTCTGCACGAAAGCCCGGCAAACTCATTACTTCCCAAAGTTGGATCTTGGCATAGTGGTTACTTTGGTCTGTCTTTGGAACCGTATTTGGGGACTGGTGGGGGGTAGATGTTTGTGTCTACCCGGGAAATGTTCGGCTTGAGGTGTGCCCCTGTAATCCCAGGAGAAAGGCCGAGGCAAGAAGCCTGAGTGTTCAAGGGCAACCTGGGCTATATACTGAGAGATTTTTGTGTGTGTGTGTATGGGGGGGAACTACTTAAAAAAAAATTAAGTGTCATATGTTACATGAAGAGATTTCTAATTTCCAAGTGATGTGAGAATCATTTTAATAGAACAGCTGGAAAAGCTGATATTCTGAAGGCACTTAGCAAGTTAATCCATGACAGAACAGGTAAGTGATTTTGGGGGGGTGGTTAAAATAGTGTTAATGATGTATCTGGAGTTCATGAACTCGGTTAAACTGGGGGTTGTGGTGGATGCCTGTAATCCTAGCAGGTGGGGGAGTAAAAGGCCACTCTGGGCTACATCACAGCTTTGTGGATTACAACCTAGACTACATTTAAAGCCACAAACACACAAAAAACCCCCAAATACACAAAGGAAACCATCCGAGTCAAGTAGGAACATTGGCTCCGGAATTAGGAGGAGCATGCACAGATCTCTGCCGATTGCATAGATGTTGATCTCTGAGAAAGTCCCTGCAATGTGCAAACTGATTTCTCTCTCGGACTCAGATGCCAGCACCAACCTAAGTTATTAAGAGGTCAAATACAAGCCGGGCAGCGATGGCTCACACCTTTGAACCCAGCACGTGGGAGGCAGAGGCAGGTGGATCTCTGGTAGTTTGAGGCCAGCCTGGTCTACAGAGCAAGTTCCAGGACAGCCAGGGCAGTTATACAGAGAAACTCTGTCTTGGAAAAAGAAAAAGATACAAGGAGAAAAGGAGGTCAGGAACAGAACACAGTAACACTGTGTAGTTAGTACTGGGCACAAATAGGCTTCGGCACCTTTGTGTGGCATGGTTACAACTCACTGTGATGGGTGCTGCTAGCAGGTAGGTACAGCATTCACTCCTCTAACCTCAGTTCTACAGGGAGCTAACACCCACAGGTTACATCATTCAGGATCCTGGGCCTGCATGAGGCTCAGACCTACCCAGTCATGCTTCTAGAGGAGGGTTGGGGCCATTGCTGACTTTTAAAGAGATGGGGGTTGGGGGGTGGGTATCCCTGAATCCACCCTTGATTTTGACGGGCACTACCTTTGGTGGTCTTTAGGAAATCGAAACTGGCTCATTATCCTTGCACCACCACGCTGGAAAAAGAGAGTCTTCGGTCAAACAACTCTCTCAGCCTCGTCTGACTCCCCGAGCTTCTGAGCCACTTCTCCAGAGCGAAGCTATACAAGCAAAGCAGCCGGGCTAAGAAATCAGAAGGGCTTTGTTTATGGCCTTCATAAAAGCCGTTTCTTGGGGAAATGTTGGCTTCCCATTCACAGAAGCAAAAAGTGCTTCTATAGAAAGGCCTTGATAGTTTAGAACATACTTTGCAAATGTGGAATGAGCTGTCCCTCCTCTTTGCCTGGTGTGTTCTGTACCCACCCAGTCCCCTGCGGACATTGAAGTTATCCTCTGAATTACACTTCCGCTGGTGGAGCTCTGTGCTGAACATGATGTGAGCGCGGCCCAAACTGCTGCTAATCTAACAGAAAACCTTGTTTTAGCCTTGTCTGGTCCCCAAACCTTCACTTCCCTAGCAGCTGGGAGAGGGCTCCCAGCACCCACATCTCCTGGAGGCACTCAGGCTTGACGTTGTTTCCATGGCGACGAGGCATAGTCAATGTTCCAATTTCATTTCGTTTTAGATCTCAATGATATTATAAAAGAAACTGTTTACCGAGGAGAACGCCAGGCCTCTGAGAGCAAAGACCTCAGGGAGGAAGGGTCACTGACCTGGAGACTTTTTAGGAAGGACCATGAGGGAGTTTCTGTTTAACAAAGGGTTTGGGCAGTCATCCTGGAAAGACCTATGTCCCAGATGACTGGCACAGTCCAGTGTCTGGAGCATGGGTGAAATCCACGTTTAGCTTGAGGGAGGCTTGCCTTAAAAAGGGGTATGTCGAGAACCTGCGCTGTGTTGACGCTCCTTCCTGCCTGTGGGCTGGAACCCTGGGACTATTGTGGGTGAAAAGGCAGGAGTCAGATTTCTAGGTTCTGAGCATGGATGGGCCAGTTACCCCCTGAGGTTCAACTGACTAAGAGTCATGAAGACCAAGGCAGGGAGGCACACCGGGTGCCTAGGCAAATCTGGGACCTAAACCTATAGTCTGTGACTGCTTAGGCAGCGGTGAGTGTCACGCCTGGTTATACGCTCGTTAAAACCGAGAAACAAATGTGCAAACTGCGCAGAGGAGGGGCATTAATAGAATGGAGGAGAACGCTCCTCCCTGCCCCTCCCCTTTAGGTATCACTTCCTAAACAAGATTGTCACTTCAATATTTTTTTCTCTTTTGGTGGGGCTGGTGTGACAGGGGTAGGAACTGGACAAAAAGTGTGTCATGTTCCAAAAGCCTGTCTTCGGAGGCCTAGAGGCCCATCCTTTCCCTGCCGTCATCTAGTGGGAAGCAAAGAGAAGAACAGGCCCACCCAAGAGGCTACGAGAGACCAGACCCTGGCTTGATGCTTTGGATGCTTCCTCAATCCCCTAGCCGGCCAGTGTTTTACCCTTTCTTAGTAAATATCTCTATTCCTATTCTGTGTTTAACTTCAAAGGCTTTTTCTCCTCACGGTAGCATTACTCCTGAGTTTCGCCAGAAAAACCAACTCCGCTACCATTGTGGGCCAAATTCAAAGCAAGCTTTATTAAATATTAAATGCTGACCAAGAGATGGACTTGTCAGGAACACTCCCTGGAATTTTCCAGCTGAGAATGGCTTCCAGCTACAGGCTGCAGGGGTTTATAAGCCATGCGAACACTCTGGGAGGCAGAGGCAGGCAGATCTCCGTGAGTTTGAGGCCTGCCTGTTCTACAAAGCAAGTCCTGGACAGCCAAGGCTACACAGAGAAACCCTATCTTGAAAAACCAAAGGAAAACAGACAAAACAAAAACAAATCTTTAGGCTAACGTATTCACCTTTGAGGCTTTGTTATGTCCCAGAACTACAATTCCCAGCATTCCAGAAAGTTGCCTGGTTCCTGGGAAGGTGGGGCTTACAGCTTAATCTTTGGCATTACAGCAGTTACTGGGAATTTTCACCTAATCTAGATTTTTCTCTTAAAATCTAATAAAATTGTCCTCGAGCTTCCTTCTGCGTCCACTTCTAATTTTATTTTATTTAAGAACTGGGGATGGAGAGGTGGCTTAGCGGTAAGAACACTTATTGCTTCTGCAGAGGACCTGCGTTCTGGTCCACGCATGGCTTCGCTATGCCAGCTCAGAACCACACAAACTCATTCAAGCAAACACACATACACACACACACACACAAATACTGCATTTCTCTCTTTCTTTTTAAAGAGAGACTAAGGGGACTGGAGAGATGGCTCAGAGATTAAGAGCACTGACTACTCTTGCAGAGGTCCTGAGTTCAATTCCCAGCAACAACGTGGTGGCTCACAACCATCTATAATGAGATCTGGTGTCTTCCGGCCTGCAGTACACATGCAGGCAGAACACTGTATATATAATAAATAAATCTAAAAAAATAAGGACTAAGAACCTTGGTTTCCCCAATAACACTGGGTGGGCATAGAACTCAGGGCCTTGTACATTCTGGGCAAGTACTCATATCATCCTTGTTTCTTTAGTCCGTTTGGTTGGTTGGTTGGCTGGTTGGTTTTTGTTCTTGAGACACTTTCATGCGGCCCCGTTTGCCTGTAGTCGTATTGTCAAGGCCGGGATTACAGGTTTGTAGCCACCATCAACCAAAGATAAGAAGTCAAAGACCCAGCCCTCAGGGAGTTTTCTCAGTTCCCTGTGGACATGTTTCTTTAACAAGGGGAGGGCATGCGTGCCCAGTGAAGAAAAGGTCAGTGTTACCACAGCAATTACTGTTTGGACTAGAAAGCATAGGTTGTAGGCCGGCCGAGGCCGGAACTCACTGTTAGAGCATTTGCCAAAGTGCAAGGTCCTGGATTCTACCTCAGCCCACTCCCCCAAAACAGTGAGAACACTTTAAGAAAGGCTTCCTGGGATCTTGCTCTGTAGCTCTTCTTCCACTGAGTCCCTGACGCTCTTGCCTGAGGTCTCTGGTATGGCCCTCGGAAGGGAGCAGGAGCACAGATTTTCCCTCCCCAAGAATTTAATCTCCAAAACTGCCTAAATTGGACATGCTTTTGTGTACTTGGAATTCCAACACTGGGGAGGAGGGGGCAGGATCGTCAGAAGTTCGTGGTCATCCTCAGCTACCTAGAATTGGAGGCCAGCCTGGGCCACGTGAGATCCTGTTTCACACAAACAGCAAAACAGTTCTCTTGAGCCTGGGTAGAGTGGCTGAAGTGCTTGCGGTGCACACCTGAGTTTGATTCCTAGCGCCTACATTAAAAAAGAAAAAAAAATGGCGGTTTGGAGTACACACTGACTGTCCCAGTGCAGAGGAGCCGTGGAAATACAGGGAGTCCTGCTCTCTCTGACCAATCAATTTAGCTGACTCATTGAGCCCCAGACTGCTGAAAGATCTTGCCTCAAAATCAAATAAATAGAATCCAATAAAAAACAATGCGCCTCCCCCCAAGCATGGGGGATGACTGTCTGGTTCTTTCTCGGCTGGTCTCTCCAACCCCCGACAGCCCTGTTTTCTGTTCTCAGTGTTCTCACACAGCGTGTACCACCCCACCCCTGAAGCCGTCAGAACAGAGGAGTTTGAACCCAGGGCTTTGTAAGCATGCTAGACCAGAGCTCTCCCACTGACCCATACTCACAGCCCCAAATGTAACCATCTTTATTTGTTTTGTTTTAGACACAGTTCCGCACTATCATCCAGGCTAGCCTGGAACTCACTGTGTAGCCCATCCTGACCTTGGACTCGGGCAATCTCCCTGCTCCAGCCTCCAGAATGCTGAGATCTTAGGCATGAGCCACCTTCCCTGGTTCCTTATGTAGTCTTCTCAGCTGGCTTTTACCCAGTATAATGCTTGCTAGGTCCGTGGACCAATAACTTCCTTTTTGTTGCTGAACGTACCGTACACTGTGTATGTACATTGTACAGATATCCATTGTACGGATATACCACGGTGTGCCTGCCATGAATGGACATTCCTGCGGCTTCCAGTTTTCGATTGTTACGAAAAAGCTGTGTAAACATTTGTGGATTCTTTTGTGTAAATATATGTATATATTTATTTTTATATACATTTTGTTTTCAGTTCTCCTTGGTGAATCTGACCTTGCAGGACCTTGTGGTAAGGGGAAGTTTAAGTTTATAAGGAACTACCATACTTTTCTCCTGGCCATTGTGTCTTTTTGCACTCTGCCTCAGATTAGAGTTTTTGGTTGTACAGCCTTGTCAGCACTGAGGACCACCCACTCGCTCGTTTGTCAGTTCAGTCCCTGTGACAGCCGTGCGAGCTACCCACCTAGGGTTTTTACCGCCGCTTTTCTTCCTTGGGTTGAGTGTACAAAAAGTCCTAGATAAAATGAAGTGCAAATCCAAGAGGAAACTCAATGGTGAATTTCTATGTTATTGAAAATGGGGCCAGGGAGATGGTTCAGAGTATAAAAGCCCTTTGCTAAACAAGTCTTATGACCTGAATTTGATCCCCAGAATTCATAGTGGAAGGAAAAGATATCTGGGATGGGATGGGGAGAGAGAGAGGAATGAGTGAGAGAAGCCTTGGGTGGGTGGCACATGCCTTTCATCCCAGCAAATCTCTGGAAGTGTGAGGCCAGCCTGGTCTACATAGAGAGTTCCAGGACACCAGGGATACATAATAGAGACCCTGTCTCAAAAACAAAAGAGAGAGAAAGAGAAAATGGAAGAGAGAAGGAAGGGAGAACTGGAAAAGGAGAGAGAGAGGAGACAGAGGAGAGAAAGAGTTAAAGATTTCGTCCAGCTGTGTGTAAGACAGTATGTTAAACAGATATAGCAAAGCAGGCCCAGGGGGACAGTTCATTGATAGAGTACTTGTCTAGCACATTCAAGACCCTGCATTCAAGACCCACCCCAACCTGCCTCATCACGCACAGGGACAAAGCACCCCACGACCCACCCCGAGATAAGTGTCTTTGTCCCATTTTCCTCCTTCAAGCCGAAAGTGCGTGCTGTTTTCTGAAGCGGCGGCTATAGCCCGTCATTCTTTTCAAGCCAAGCAAAATGGACAACAAGGGACAGCAAAGGCCTAAGGGTAGAAGCGTTGGAGAGCTCAGGTGATCTGCTGACTGGTTGGCGGGGCTTACCTCGGGTTTCTGGGCAATAAATCAAAACGTATAAGCAAGAGTCTCCTCCTAGTTTCAGATTCTGTTTGGGTCCATTTTCTCCAAAGCCCTAGGGTGACCCAGCTCGAAAGCAAATGTGAAGCCTGATGAAATAAAGCACCCACATTTGAGAACTAGATATTTTGGTTCCGAAAATGATGGTGACACAACAGGGCCAAATGGAACTGTAGGAAATAGTACGTGCAAGGCTCTGTGCCCGATGCCACACACCATGAGAACCTGTTCCTTAGTCTTCACGCTGGCCCTGAAGGTAGGCCCACTGCTAACACAGTCTCCTTCCATCCTGCCTTTCTTTGTCCCTTCAATTTTATTTTCAAACAGGATCTCACATAGCCCAGGTTAGCCTTACAGGCTGGGGTTATGGGCCAGTGCCACCGTGCTGGGCCTTAACTCTATGTGTGTGTAGAATAAAAACTCACGTGCTGGAACTTAATTGCCACATTGGAGCCACCCTGTCCCTGCTTCCCAGGCACATCACGAGTCTCTCTCATCCATCTCATCCCCCCGCCTTGATTCTCTGTCTCACCCACAGACCCAAAGACAGTTCCCTCTGTGATATTTTGCTGGAGCCACACAAGAACCGACGACTTGTGAATGCTGCGGATTACCTAGGGGGAAAGACGGACAGAGATGATGTCTCCCCCAAGTCCCAGCTCATTAAATAGCACCGTCAAGGGATGGCATGTGTAGCCTGGCCCAGAACTGGAAGCAGATCGGGCAGAACTCAAATCCACAGAGCTCTGCCTGCCTCAGCCTCCTGAGTGCTGGGACTCAAGGCCTGTATCACCATGTCAGCCCTTAGTTCTTAACAGCGTTAGGAATTAAAAGCTGTGGCTAAATGGTTGTAGAAATTGATGATTGAATCCTAGTGCTCTGGGAGGCAGAGGCAGGCTGATCTCTTGATCTCTGTGAATTTGTAGGCCAGCCTGGTCTACAAAGTGAGTCCAGGATAGCCAGGGCTATTACACAGAGAAACCCTGTAAAAAAAAAAAAAAGAAGAAGAAGAAAGAAAGAAAAGAAAAGAAAGAAAGAAAGAAAGAAAGAAAGAAAGAAAGAAAGAAAGAAAGAAAGGAAAGAAGAAAGAAATTGACAACTGGCAAGTATCCATTTGTTACTTTTCTAAATTACTATTATTTGAAGTGATTTTATCGGTTTACACCTTTTTTTTTTTTTTGGAGTACAAGAGACAAATTTGTATTCCTGAGGCAGAGGCTACATGCTCTCATTCCTAACTGGGGTCAGGGAGAATACTAAGAGGAAGAGTCATCCATTTACTTACTTACTTACTTATTTATTTATTTATTTATTTATTTATTTATTTATTTATTTATTTATTTATTTATTTATTTGTGTTTCTCTTTGCAGCTCTGACGGTCCTGGAACTCAGTGTAGACCAGGCTGGCCTCAAACTCAGAGATCTGCCTGCCTCTCTGTCTGCCTAGCGTCTGGACTAAAGGCGTGCGCCGCCAACTGTCAAGAGTCTCACAGTGAGGGAGCCAATCGGTGAATTCAGTTCTCTGTCTGAATCCGATGGAGTTTAGCATCCTCACCCTTTCTGTTCCTCTCAAGATGCATGCAGAAGGCAACTGCCTTCACAGCCAAGCGGTGCCGTACCTAAGGAGGGAGGTTGGGAGCCAAAGTCCTTTGGGCTTGGAAATTCTCGAGATTTTTTTGCCAGTCGCAAATGTACTTGCACAACACCATGTGAATTCTTCTGGGTCACAGCAGTCTCTGAGGGCGTCTGAGGGCTTTCCTTGAGCAGTTTGTACATCTATTGTTTTGCCCTGTCAGATGTCAACTTCAGCCTTGTGGGGCTGTTACAGCCACAGGGCAGCGCCCAAGTTGGACAGGCTTTTCCCTTGAGGGTGCCTGTAACCCATGAAGGCTGTCTGGCAGTTAAAAGCTACGGTTCTGTTACTGAGACAGGGTCTCTCTGTGCAGCCTGGGCTGGCTCAGAACATCTACGTAGCCCGGGCTGTCCTCGAGCTCACAATTCTCCTGCTTTTAGTTTCCCACATGCTGAGATTATAAACACGAGGCACTGTGCCTGGCTTGTGCACAGATCACTTACACCTTGACGGAATGACCAAGACTCCCAGTAGCAGTCTAGCCTTTCCGTCCAGTCCACCTTTCAAGCTTCTCGGCCACTTCTTACAAGGCTCTGCAGAGCAGGTAACCATCTTCCTCCTCATCTTGAGTGCAAAGACCCTGATCCTCAAAGAAGATGCAAAATGTGCTGTGCCCAAGACCGCAAAGCTGATAGAGGGGAGGGGAGGTTCAGTGGTCAGGGGAGATGAGGTCTGTTTGGTCCTGATGCTGGGACTGTTTTTATGGCAGACTGAATCTCCAAATCCTTAACTCAGGGGGTAGATGCCTGATATCCATTAGTGGGCTAAAGCTAATTTAAAAAAACAACCCCAAGATAAAGAGTTATAGAAAAGTAACTCTAATTAGCTGGCCCAGCAGGAATGGTGAGTTTTATCTACTGAAGCGCAGAGCAATTTGGCTTCTAGACACTCAAGGGCAGGACTGTGAGGTCCCAGAATGAAGGAGTTTTGGAAGATAGTGAGACCGTAAAGAGCTTCTCTGGGGTAGGCCAAGGAGGTAGTGTCCTCACAGAGGAAAGAAAATACTGGGGGTCAGAATAGAGGAAGCTGGCAAGCGGGGTAAGCATACTAGAAAGGCCCTGGCACTGAGGGCAGCAGGATGCCGGGGCTGAAAGGGAAGAGAAATAAATGATGCTTCACATCAGAGATGTGGAAGAAAGGCTGTCTTGGCCTTCTCCCATCTCCCAGATGCATTTCTAGGGACCCTTGACTGGGGCACCCTTACATTCATCATGGAGCTTTTGTTGAGAAGCTATAATGACAGGCTCAGCTCAGGGACTTTTAACTGTGTAGTAAAAAGATACCTTCACGTGCAATCGCTACTGAAGTCCCTAAGGTCTTAGACACGTTTGTCAGGAGTTCCCTTGGGCCTTCCCTTGCCTTCTCTTCTAAATCAGACACGGTACCACCACTCTTACTCCCTGTCGCTGTATTATCTCCATGGTCTAGGGCACAAACCTAGTTTTTAACATTCATTATCATGTGTTAAGTGTTGAGGACCTTAGAACAGGTGTTGGCCACAGTGACCCACGCCTTTAATCCCAGCACTTAGGAGACAGAGGCAGGCGGATCCCTTTGAGTTTGAAGCCATCCTGATCTACCCAAAGAGTTCCAGGACAGCCAGGGTTACATAAGGAGACCCTGCCTCAAGACAAAACAAAAATAGGATTTGTTAGCATGATTAAAGGGTGCTGGAGAGATGGCTCAGTGGTTAAGAGCACTGTCTGCTCTTCCTGATGGACCCAGGTTCAATTCCCAGCACCCACATGGCAGCTCACAACTGTCTGTAACTCCAGTTCCAAGGGATCTCACACCCTTATAATGCACATAAAATAAAATTAAATAAATTATGTGGAAAAAACAAAACAAACAAGAAGAATGGCTGAACGACAGTTTGAGTGGCTAGTTCTTCTACAAGGGCTGCAAATAGAGCCTGTGTTCCCCCTCACCATTTGCCTGCAGGTGGATCCAGAGTTAACACGAAGGACAACAGGAAGGAAATAGGGACCATTCTCCAACAGGTGTCAGGCACTGCCTTTCTGCCTATGAAGTAGAGAGGGAAATTCTGAGCTTCCCCTTTCCCCTGGCTGGCCTAGAATTTGTCCTATACTCCGGGCCCGATTCCCACTCAAAGAGCCCCGCCTGCCTCTGCCTTCTGAGTGCTTGGTTTAAAGGGTGGGACCACCCTACCCAGCCTGGGTTGCTGTTCCCGAAAGGAGCCTGAGTCAAGTCAGAACCAGTTCTCCCCTTTCCCTCACTTGCCCCAGCCAGTGCCAGTCCAGAGGCTGCACGTAGGGGTTGAGGGAAGGTCATGCTGGGGCCTGCCCCACTTCACTCTGCCAAGACCTCTGGCCCTGGAGCATAAGCCAGCTTTTGGCAAGCAAGAAGGAAATGAGCTGAGCTGGAGCAAGCAGGCTCCTGGCCCCCTCCCCCAGAGGTGAGGGAGTTTGATGAGAAGGGCCAACCGGTACTGCGTGAAAGAGACCATTATTTGTCACGGAATAATCAGATTTGGGGTGCGGGGGTTTGGGGTGTCTTAGGTTGAAAGTATAGTGGTAATAGTTTGTTTCTCTTTTGGCCTTCCTGATAGGAACGTTTCCCCAAGGCCTGGTTGACCTGGTTCTTCAAAGGAAAACCTTGAAAATAGAGAAGCACTCTGTTGTGGAATCAATGGAAGCCCTTAGCTTACCTGTTCTGTGTGTGCCTGTGCATGAGTGCTCATGCCTGAGTGTGTGTGTGTCCTTAAACACTGGGTCATATCTCCAGCTTTCATCCTATCTGGTTTTACTGCAAAGAAACCAGACAGGGGTTAGACACAAAAATTAAACATATTTTGGTGGCGTTCAGTACGATCAAAGCACCCCATCCCGTCCAGACAATCAGAGCTCCTGCAAGAGGTCACCTTATTACCGCAGAGGCTGAGGAAGGATGACCTTGGTAGACACTGACTCCAGTGTGGCATGGGGTAGCTGAGGAAGCCGCGCCGCCGATATGGCCTGTCCCCTCTCCGAACCAAGGTCAGATTCGCAGGGCAGAAACAGCTCCCTAGCCATGGTGGTTTGTCCTTTCAGTCTCCCAACCCCTCATGAGACTACCAGACTACCTCCTCTGGGAGAGCCAAGCCCCAGCCTCCCTCTGTCCTCCTGCCTGGAGCTTGTGTTCTCTGCAGGGCCCTGGCAACCCAGCTTGGGAAGGGCTCTGCTTCTTTGCTTGAGATGTATTATTAAGCTGTAATCATACTGTGAGTAGAGTCAGCCAAAGCAGTGGCTATTAATAGGGAGGTGAAGAAAGCTGACTCAGAAGGAAGCTGACTTAGGCTGCGGAGCAGAGCTGGGCCACCTTGGCCTACAATCCTTTGCAAGAGGTCAGTGGATGGGACAGACTTGAGCTCATTTCCCTCCTGGGCAATCATCAGCGTTATCTGGATTTCTCAGTTTGGGAAATACAAAACCTGAAGTGGTCCCGAACAAAGGGCCTTTTAGTTGTCTCTCCCTGGGGAGTCTCAGAGCCCTGTACACAAATAGCTGGCGTAGCTGTGACTCAGCAGTAACTCTTCGCTCCGTGTCATGGGTCGATGGGGCTTGGAAAGGGGCACTCGGGCTCTATTTCTGTGGCCTCTTTTGGCCAGGCAGACAGTGCTGACCCAGCCCCTTAGCCGGCCAGAGCTCCCCAGAGGCCGAGACATCTGAGCCGAAGGATTCTGTTTCTGGCTTGGTGACAAGGCTCATCAGAGATGTGGCTGTTAGAGACAGGTGGAGGTGGAAAGGTGAAGGACCTTAAGGTAAGGTCCTGCCAGGGACCTTAAAGTGTGGGAACGAGTTGTCCTTTGTAACTTGTGTAACGTCCTGCCCTTCCACTGGGTCCTGGCCGTGTTAACATCATCCGGCACCTCCCAGGAAGGGGGAGAGATCCTCAGATCATGCCCAGAGGATCATGGGAGACTTGAAACGGCTTTCGGAGCTGGACTCCCGCTTTCCAGTCACTGTTCAGACCGCAACTGGCAGTCTTGAGTGCTGCCTCGGGGGGGGGGGGGGGGGCGCGGCGGCGAATGTTTTCACCAACACCCCCTCCCCAGAGAGGTCAATGGTGAAGTGACTCGGTGACAAAGCCTATGCGACACCAGGCTACAGCCAGCAGCCTCTGTCCTTGAGGCACACCCCTCCCTGCCTTTGGCAATTCTCCCACCCAGACAGCTGCCGTCTTACTGGTCGCTACTGTATACACTCACCCTGAGGTCATGGATGCCTGTGTAGGTGCAAGCGTGCCTTTCGTGAGTGTGTGTGTGTTTTATGGGAACTCCTTTAGATGTCTAGAAGAAACTCTTTTCAATGGTTAGGTTTGTTTTCTATGAGCCACTGTGTGGTTGCTGGGACTTGAACTCAGGACCTCTGGAAGAGCAGCCAGTGTTCTTAACCTCTGAGCCATCTCTCCAGCCCCTAGGTATGTTTTCTAAAACTGGGTCACTGAAGGAAAATGGAGATGGAGACATGGAAAATGTCTTTTCCTGTTCCCTAAAATATTGATGAAATAAATATTCGCTGGACTCCAGCTCTGGGTAACCTGGGGACTTACAGCTTATAGATCAATTTAATGATGCTTTTGGTCTGGTGGTGGGTATTCGTTTGCAGTATTTGTGTGCATGTTCAGCGAGTGCTCTGCCACCAAGCAAATCCCCAGCTTTCTTTCTGCTTGCTTGCCCATTCATTCATTCATTCATCCATCCATTCATTCATTGACCCACTCTCCCTAAATTGCTCAGGCTGGCCTTGACTCACTGTTGCCTAAGCAGGCCTTGGGTTTGCCGCCCTATCTCAGCCTCGCCAGTGGCTAATATCACAGGCCTGCCCCCAGCTTCAGCTAGTCTGGTGTATGTGTGTGTGTGTGTTTGGTTTTTTTTTTTTTTCTGCAGTTTCCTAACACATCTTAATGTGATCTCCTGTGATAAGAAAGATTTGTAAATTACTGGCATGGTAGCAACAGCACATTAAGCCTTGCACTGGGGAGGTGGGAGCCAGGGGGTCAGAAGTTCAAGGTCATCCTCAGATACACAGTCAGCCTGGGCTACATGAGGCCCTGTCTTAAGCAAACATATCCATGTGTATCTGCCTCTCTAGAGTCACTTGGGTGTCATTACTGTGTGCTTAGATGTGTTTGTAGAATAACTTTTTGTTTGTTTGTTTTTTTACCTAAGTTAAATTCCCAGCCCAGGGGCCTGGGGAGATGGCACAATGGTTAGGAGCACTGGACCCTGGTTCAATCCTCAGCACCCAGCATGGCTGAAATTGTTGCTCACTGCCGTGTAAATCCAGTAAGTCCAGTTCCAGGGAGGATCTGATGCCCCCTTCTGGCTTCGGGGAGAATCAGGCATGCACAAACAAGGTACACAAACAAGCATGCAAGGGAAACACTCATCCACATAAAAATAATAAAATTAATTAAAACAGTTTCCAGCACAGGTGGAGAAAGGTGTGGCTTTCCTTCCATTGACTGTCATATGGGTCCATTTCCCAGCCTGAAGGAGATGACCCTGGACACAGGCCCCAGACTCTGGCAACGTACGTGGGTCTTCAGCCCACCGCGCTCAGGTGATAGCAGATCTGGCTTCCGGGAGCATGTTCATCTCTTCGCAGCTGGTAACACGCTTTCAAAGAGCCTAAGGGGAATGGAAGGCAGATTCCCCTCTTTGCTTTGAAAGGCAAATGGCCTCAGAACAGTGCCAGTGGACAGGAGAGCTGAGGCATGCATCAGGCCCCAGCCGACTGCCTTCTCTCACTGTGGTCAAAGTTAACTAGTTCTCACTGTACCTGGAACTAGGTCACCCACAGGTCTGTGCTGGGGATGGAGCTGGCTGTCAGAGGAGGACATGGCTAGACTGGTTCTTGGAGTGCTCCCCTAGGGAGGCATTCAAAGGGGCCTGTTTCACCTTTGTGTGGGATTGTCTCTCTTCTTCCGGAGAAGTGAGCATTTTCAGGTCTGTGGGTGGAGAGAAAAAAAAAATCTTCTCTTCCCAAAATAATCTCTTTCTGCAGTTTGAAGGCGGGGGTTTGAAGCTGGACCAGGCCGCTAGCACTATTTTTACCCAGCTCACAGTTCGGGGTGTAAACAGCAACCCTGGCCACATGTCCTGAGTCGGCAATCTTCCTCCCCTCCCACCCCCGCCAGTGTCCTGTAGCTGACAACAGGGTCAACCTCTTTGAGGCAGAGACAGGTCCTGGAATTTTGTGCAGATTAAAATGGGACAGAGTTTACCCTCAGTTCAGGTGATGATTCCTGGACCATGGGGTCAGTGTACAAACACAGACACATCGCCATGGCTCCATTATCTCTGCCGTAAACACCAGGCCCATGACAGCCACTGTGCTGGGGATGATTTAAAGATGCAGAATCACGAGGGGAAAGGCAGGCCCACAGCTGACCCCCCTCCCCCGTGCACTCTGAGGTTCCCGGAGCTCAGGCCATGACCCTCACTCCCTTTTGCATAGTCAAGCACCTTCTCCGTTGTTGCTTCTCTCACAAGGTCGGGAGCTGCAGAGAGCAAGCGTTTTACTCTGAATGACGAAGGTCTCCGAAATCCAAATCCACTTAGTTCTTCAGAGGATGGAGGCCGACAGCCTTCTGTGTTGGTGCCACAAGAGGGCCAGAGAAGGACCAGCTCCTGCCACGTCTCCAGTTGGCAGAGAGCATGAGGCGCTAACCGAACATCCTTGTTTCCTGTCTGCCATGGGAGTGGGTGAGAGGCCAGTTCGGCCTCCCAGAGGGCATCTTGTTCATGAAATAAATAAACCAGCAAAGGTGAAAATGGGCCCATCACGGCTGGCACCTCCCTACTCTTCTCTTCTGGGGCGTGATTGGGCTTCCGTTGCTTTCCCTGTAGCCCTGTTTGTTACCCAAGGCTGCCCCTGAGGCTTTTCCGATAAAATAAGGAAGGGGTTATGAGTCAGCAGGAAAGCCCCCGCTCTTGCTCATTATGAACAATGCAACAATTCCTTCATCTGCTAAAATTTATTTTGGAAAGCCGGGCACGGTGGCGCATGACTGTAACTTGCACCCCAGGAGGCAGAGGCAGGTGGATCTCTGAGTTTGAGGCCAGCCTGGTCTACAAAGTGAGTTCAGGACAGCCAAGGCTACACAGAGGAACTCTGTCTCAGGGAAAAAAAAAAAAAAAAAAAAAAAGAATTAGAATATTATTGTTGTTGTTACCAATATACGTCAACACTGACTGGAACTCTGGAAGTGGTCCTCAGCCTCTGCATCCTCCTGTCTCCACCTCCCAGCTGCTGGGATTCCCAGCACGCACCACCAGCACTTGGTACTGCCATGGCGTCCTTCACTCAGCAACTGAAGCGTTTCCCAAACATCCAGTGCACACCCAGAACTGCTCATCTAGATGAAATAGTTCCAGTTTCAGATTCTTCCGGTAGATGGTTCTGTAGGAGGCAAGAAAAAGAAGTAGAGTGCAGGTAGGCAGCTGAGGAACCCCCCCCAGGCAGCTCTTTTGGAGGAAGTGGTTTCGATCGATTGTGGTAGCTGTTTATCACAAAACTCACTGCCAACTATTGAGAGCTAAGGTGGCATTGAAGCCCTCTGGGTGGTACCAGGGCAGGGGACGGATGAGAAGATGGCCTTCCGTTTGAGAAGCGAGGATGGGAACACGTTGTCTCAACCTGCTGTGCCCTAGATTTCCATTGTTAGCCTGGCTCTCCCAGGACTGGGCACCAGAATCCAACTGGTGACTTTCAGTCTGGACTAGAACAAGTCTGTCTCAAAAGCCAACCCCGGCAGCTGGAGAAATGCCTCTAAGTTAAAACGCCTTTGCTTCTCTTCAGGACTGGGGTTTGGTTCCCAGCACCCGTGTTAGGCAGCTCCCAACAGCCTGGAATTCCAGTTCCGGGTGATCGGATGCCCTCTTCTGGCCTCTACGGGCACCCCCTTACTGTGGCATTACAAGTTCCAGGCCAGTAAGGGAACCTGAACCAAAGTTCAGCAACAGCTGAACTTTTTTTTTTTTTGTTTGGTTGCTGAACCAAACAGCAACAGCTAAACAAAAGGTAGCCACAGGGGGCTTGTAACTCGGCGGGAGAGCCACTGGCCTGCCGGAAATCCCGGAGTTAAATCCCACCCCCACACACTGCCGGAAGACAGGGGCTGGGGATGAATGTTAACTTGGATGTGTGGGTCATTTCGTAGTCTACCTGCCTAGCACGCTCAAATCCTGTGTTTGAGCCCCAGCACAGCATAAACCAGGTGGTATAAGCAGCACATGCCAGGAGGCAGGAGGATCGGGAATTCAAAGTCATCCTTAGCTTCACCGTGAGGCTGAGGCTAGCCTGAGCTCCCTAAAACCCTGTTTCAAAACAAAACAGAACCAGCACCACGTAAACCCCTAGAAAACAGGAGCAGGGACAAGCGCCCACGACAGAAACCGCACGTGGCCCGCAGGCGTGCCCGCCAGGCTGGCCATTTGTTGTGAACTGTGCTCACGCCCCAGCGTCGATACTGCGGAAAGTGGAAACCTGCAGCTGACGGCTGTGCCCGAATTTCCCAGAATCCATCCCGACGCACCCTCTCCCGCGGCTTCGGGTAAGTCTTGGTTCTGCTCTCCCGGTGACTCACATGCGCTGTGCTGCTCTGAGATCATCCTGGAAGACACTGACAGTTGGCGTGGGACGTAGGTGAGGTTTCAGTGTTCTTGAGACGCCTTCGATGGGCATGGTGAGTGGGCACAAAGACTATTGCCACCTAGTGCCCCTGGTTATGTAATTTTTTTTCCATGAATTATAGTTTCTTCTTCTGAATTTTGCTTATATATATATTTATTTATTTATTTTATTTTATTTTTTCAAACAGTCTCACTGTGTAGCCTTGGCTGGCCTGGAACTTTCAGAGATCCACCTGCCTTGTGTGTGTGTGTGTGTGTGTTCATGTCTCTCTGTGCATGCCAAGGCACCTATGTAGAGGTCACAGGACAACTTGTGGGGGCGTCTACCAGGAGATCTCAGAGAACGCATTCAGGTCGTCAGGTTCGAGCCACAGTGCTCTACCACTGAGCTGCACCTCCAAATGCATTTTTTATAAGTGGTTTCTAAGCTAAGAGCTCCGGTTCCTGTGGAAGGTGGGTATTGCTATGGTGTCTGAGCTATTTCTGGAGATGGATAATTTAGATTAAAATTCCACAGCTTTGAGGAAGAATCCGTTCTGGCTAAAAGCAAAGCAGAGTCATTGACTCCCTCTCACGTGATATGCAACAGGGCCATACAGTCTTCTCACTTTTCATTCCTCCCCTCTTCTTCCTTACCCTCCGCTTCCTCTGTCTCTTTTAATTTAAATTTTTTTTTTTTTTAAATTTTGCCCAGGCTGGCCTTGAACTCGTTCTGTAGCCAAGGATGGTCTTAATCACCTGAACCTGTCGACTCAGCTTCCCAGGTAGCTTGGATTACAGGTCTCTGGCACAGAGGTCATCCGGGCTGAAGTTTTCTTCCTTTTGAAAGAAACCCCTAAATGGCAGAGAACTGCTGGCTTCTCTGCATCCCCCTACCCCCACAAAGGAGGAGGAGTTTAATATGGCTGATGGGTAGGAAGGAAGAAACAGGCCTCATAGCATCCCTTTTTCCTGTCTTCTCTCATGCAAACTTTTCTCCTGCAAGGTGAGAAACAGGAGCTCAATGTGGCCCAGGATCCTCTCTAAGTGGCCAAGTTGGTCCGACCCTAACTCGAGTCCTGGAAGCTCAAGTTTTTGACGGTATGAGTCACGTTCTGTATCAGTTTATCTGCGCTGATGATTATCTTGGGTTCGCATCTAACTTAACCGCTGCCTTCTGCTTCTGTTTGAAACTTGCAGGGAAGGGAAGGTGCTGCTATTTTTAGACCTCCAAAAAGACCCCAACAGATTTACTGGGAAAGGTCCTGCTAAGTTAGAGCTGCCTTCTAGCGCCTCATTACTTGTCCGTAGAACACTAGGTCCCTTAGCTGTCAAGTGAGCAGATGGAGTTGGAAGGTGTTTTCCCATCTGAAATGCATCAACAGTTATGTACCAAATGCCCAGGAATGCATGGATAATGGAGAGAGACACGCTGCCATCGTGCTTTATAGACTAACTAGTATGTATCAATTACAGTGTTTAATGTTGCAAATGAAATAGAGTGATTTCAAACATTTGTTGGCTCATTGGTGATCTGGGAAGAATTGGATCCAGAATACAGACAACACACATCCATTCCCTGTCTGGGCTGGATTCACTCTTTAGCTACCCCGTGACCTCATTCCTCCTCTGTCCTGGCAGCCTGGTGCTTCTCACTCTGCCTGCAGCGGGTTGTAGGAACACCATTTACCAGGCAGTGAAGAGCCCAGAGCCTAGCAGGCTCTTCAGACTGCGGAGGTCTATTCTGATTAGGTCAGTGGTCCTCGACCTGTGGGTTGTGACCCCGTTGGGGCTCGAATGACCCTTTCAAACGGGTTGCCTAAGACCTCCCTGTATATCAGGCATTTACATTACGATTCATAACAGCAGCAAAATTACAGTTATGAAGCAGCAAGCAAAGACATCTCATGGTTAGTAGTCTGCCTTAGTTTCTTTTCCTGTTCCTGTGATTACAAAAAAAACCCTGATGAAGTGGGCGGGAGAGGTAGCTCAGTGGTTAATAGCAATGGTGATGGCTGTTCTTCCAGAGGACCTGGGTTCAGTTCTCAACACCCATAGTGGTGGCTCACCACCACCCAAAACTCAGCCGTACTTGGGAGGCAGGGGCAGGTGGATCTCAGGAGTTCAAGGCCAGCCTGGTCTACAGAGTGAGTTCCAGGACTTCCAGGGCTACACAGAGAAATCCTGTCTGAAAAACAAACAAACAAACAAACAAAAAACAAACGAATGAAACAAAACCATCCATAACTCCAGTTGCAAGGAATCCAACATCCCTTTCTGGCCTCCAGAGGCTCCCAGCATTCAGGAAGTTCACAGGCACAAATGCATAGGTAGACAGATCAAGGTCTACAAAGTAAGTCCAGGGCAGCAAAAAACAAAACAAAACAAACAAACAAACCCACAACACAACAGAACAAAAACCCTCTGGTGAAAAAAAGGAACTTAAAGGCTCACAGTTCAAGGCACAGTTCATCCTAGTGGGAAGTCCAAGCAGCAGGCTGGGGAAGCGGGTGCTCCCCTCACATCCACAATCAGAAGACAGAAGGGGGAGTGCATGACATGCTCAGCTCACTTTCTCCACTTTGTGCAACTTGGGGACCCCTGGTTTTCCCACATCATATAAACTGGTCAAGATACCCCCTTCCGTATTCGGAGGCCTGCTGTCTCTCAGGTGATTCTAGACTCTGTCACTAGGATGACACGGTGCCTTTCCACAAGGCTCAGGAATTTGGACACCTCTTTGGAAGGCAGAAGGAACCGCAACCCCTCAGGGTGGTTTTTTGTCAACTCAACACAAACCTAGACATGTTTGGGAAGAGGGAAGGCAGTAAGCAGCACCCCTCATGACTTCTGCTTTTCTGTCTCCAGGTTTTCGCCCTGACGTTCCCCAGCGATGAGCTGTCCCCTGGAAGTGTAAGATAAAATAAGCCCTTTCTCCCCAAGTTGCTTTTGGAGAAGTTGCAATGGGAGAGTAGCTGTTTATGACAGAAGAAAAAGACAAGAAATAAGGTTAGAATTCTCTGAGAGGACATTTCAGTCAGTACAAAACGAACAGGGTGATGAGCACGCGCACTCTCTTTACCCTGCGTCTGGGCCTGGTCTTGCACACTGTGGTTCTAGCTACTCAGGAGGCTGAGACAAGAAGGCCATAGGTTCAAAGCCCGCCTGGGTTAAATAGGTTTAAGACCAGCCTAGGCGATGCAGTGAGACCCTGACTCAAAATAAGAAGTGAAAGTACAGGGCTGGGTTGAAACTCAGCAGCTTAATATGTGGGAGGCCCTGGTCAAATATCCAGAACTTCCTCCCCGCCCCTACCCTCCCCCCAGAAAAAGAGACATGAAGAAAATAAAACAGAGGGATCAAGCTACTCCTTAGCTTGTCAAGGGCAGGCCTGGGAAGCCAGACGTTTGCATTCCAAATTCTGTGCCGGTGTTATTCAAAGCAGCAGGTCTGTTTGCGGTTGAGATTTGTCGACTGCCACCATGTCCTACTTTATTCTGTTTGGGGGGGGGGGGGGTTTTTGGGGTTTTTAGGGGGGGTTGTTTTGTTTTGGGTTTTCGAGATAGGCTTTCTTTTTGTATCCTTGGCTGTCCTGGACTCACTCTGTAGACTAGGCTGGCCTCGAACTCGCAGAGATCTGCCTATCTCTGCCTCTCCAGTGCTGGGATTACAGGCATGCGCTACCTCACCCTGCCCAAAGAACTCCGAGCAGAGGATAGTGTTGCTCCATTGGCTTCTGGGTTTTAGGGGCCCAGTACATCTTCACTGCAACACTCTGCTACTTGCCTTGTTTTGTTTTGTTTGTTTTCTTGTTTGTCTGTTTTTTCGAGACAGGGTTTCTCTGTGTAACAGAGCCTTGGCTGTTCTGGGCTTGCTTTGTAAACCAGGCTGACCTCGAACTCACACCTGCCTGAGTGCTAGGCACAAAGTCACGAGCCACCATGCTCTCTGCCTTTCTTCTCCTTTTAGGAAGATAACATGTGCATAAGAGAGGCCGGGACAATAACTGAGGTGACAGCCATAAAGAAAAATGTGCAGGTCACGTCACTGAGGCAGCCTGTTCGTGTGGGTTGTTATTTCTATCAGATTTAAGGACATGGTTTGAAGGGCTAACCATTAACCACACTAAGCAGATCAGCACTGCATGAGCTCTGAGCCATGGAGATACACCGGCCCTCTGTGTTCTAAGTTCAAAAGATCTGTGAACAAGATATAACCCGAGTGAACTGAGAACCCAGAGCGTGAAGCCAAATGCACACAGTAAATGGAGCATGGTCGCTAACACCACTGGGCCACAGAGCTGTGAGAACATGTTCCTGGGGGCCTTTAGAATCCCTTATTTTTCCAGGAATTCTCCTGCCTCTGGCTCCCCGGTGCAGGGTCAACAAACATTTTTAGGTACATTTTATGTAAGAAACTACAGCAGGGAACTGGGGTGTGTGTGTGTGTGTGTGGCTTAGTGATAGAGAATTTTCTCAATATATGAAAAGCTTGGGTTTGATACACAATCATCACCACTTCCCCCCCCCCCCAAAAAAAAAAAAAAAAGCTACAGTGGGGACACACGATCTATTTATGCAGCAATCACTTGAATCCTTTTTAAGATAAGGAAGAGATCACGTAGCCCAGGCTGACCTCGAATTTAGTGTTTCTCTGGAGTGCTGGGATTATAAATATGTGTTGGGATGGAACCCAGGGTTGCAGGCTTGCCAGGCAGGCTGGGACATCCCCAGCCCTCCTTTTAAAAAATAAGCATGTTGGCTGGGCCAGGTGGCACACGCCTGTATCCCCAGCACCCTGGGAGGCAGAGGCAGGAAGATCTCTATGAGTTCGAGATTAGCATGGTTTACAAATTGAGTCCAGGACAGCCAGAAAGAAAAACCCTGTCTCGAAAAACCAAACCAAAAGGAAAGGGGGGAGGGGCATGCTTGCCTTTACAGAGGAGCTCCAAGACAGCCTGGGTTACACAGAGAGATCCTGTCTCAAAACAAACAAACAAACAATAAACAATGCAAAAGCTGGCCATGATGGCCCCTGACAGTAGTTCCAGCACTGGAAAAGCTAAGGTAGGAGGATTTTGTGAGTTCAAGGTCAGCCTGGGCAGCATAGTTAAAAAAAAAAAGATTTGGGTAGCTAGAGAGATGGCTCAGCAATTAAGACCACCTGGCTGCTCTTCCACAGGTCCTGAGTTCAATTCCCAGCATCCACATGGTGGCTCATAACCTTCTGATAATGAGATCCGATGCCCTCTTCTGGCATGTAGGTGTATATACAGATAAAACATTCACATACAGTAAAAAAAAAATAAAATAAAAAATAAACAAAATGACTTGGGAAATGCCTGTGCAGGTATGGGGGCTCCAATCTCCACTCTAGGATAATAGATTATGACAGGCTGTATTTTAAGATGCCCACATAACAGTGGACATGCCTCCTTGTAGTTAAATTCTTCCTTGTGGGGCTGTAGAGATAGCTCAGTGGTTAAAAGGTGCACGCGGCTCTGGCAGAGGACCAGAATCCTCATCCCAGCACCTACTGTAACCCCAGCTCCAGGAGATTCGATGTCAGCTTCTGGCCTCTGCAGGGCACTGCATGAAAGTTCGGAACCACCCCGTTACACCTAACTCATTTTAAAATAAAACTAAAACATTTAAATTTTATTTTTGGTTGACGCAGAGCCTCACCGCAGCTGGCCTGGAATATACTAACTAGACCAGGCTGGCCTGGAACTCACGGAGCTCTGCTTGCCTCTGTCTCCCCGGTGCTGGGATCAAAGGTGTTTGCTACAACACTGGGCCAAAAGATTTGTAAAAGACTGGCTTTAGAGTTAAGAAAGGGACGAAAGCTAGGGCTTAGCCTTGCGGTGGGTAGGTGCCCTGTCTGCGGGACTCACGTGGCGCCGACTAGGCAAAGCTGAAGAACCGGCTCCGGAAGAGACCCTAGCGAGGACCTGACGGACCCTACACCACAGCCTGGGGGCTGGAAAAGCAGGGTGAGGGGGTTGATGAAGGAAATGAAGAGAGGGTTTCAGAGAGGAGCTGGGAGGACTGGGAGACGATTGGAAGAAACAGCAAGGAAGAAGAGGCAGCCATCGGGTCAGAGGTGCCGGGCGAGGCTTCCTGAACAGCATTTGCAACCTGGCTCCATGGAAGAAACGGTAGACGCTTGCCTGGCGTGCACCGGGCCCTGGGGGGTCATGCCACAGTGCTTCACAGGCCAGATGTTGTACTGTAATCCCAGTACTCAGGCTCAGAAGGTGCAGGGAAAACTCTCCACCTAAAGGTTTTAGGTAGCTTGGGCTAAATGAAACCCAGTCTCAGAAAGAGGGGGTGGGGTGGGGAGGGGAGTGGGGAGTATTTTAATCTTCAAACTCTATTTAAAAAAACCTGGTGCCACCACCCTGCGTGGCACCCCGCCTCCTTGCACTTAGTCTTCAGGAGGACGTACATATTAAGTGCTGTCCAGTGTGGGTGCTGTGGACATGGAGTTTGCTGGAACTGGAGAGCTCAACAGGAGTTGCTAGGACACAGACACTGGTGTGATTGTGCCCGACATCTAGGAAAGTCACTCTGAGGCCACCCTCACAGTATTCTAGGAATTAAGCAGGGTCTTCGGGCGTCATGCAGCCTTTGGTCCTTTTGCCTCTGCTCATCCCTACAGCCTTGTTTGAGGATCTGAAAGGGCCTAAGGAGTGCCAGGGACAAAAAGCACCTTCTTACCTCCCAAGGAGCTCATTGTCCGGCAGAGCCAAACAAGGGATTGTCCCTGAGGTGAGTGCACCCTGCAGCTGAGCACGGAGGACATGCCAGTGCAGGGCCAGGAAACATGGCTGCTAGCAGGGAGACTCTTTCCAGATGAGGCGGGTGTGGGGGGTGCATGCTTGTCCTCTCAGCGCTTGGGAGATGCAAGCAGGAGGAGCATGTGCTCAAGGCAGCCAGAGATACATGAGCCCCTATCTCACCCTCCCTCCCCAAGGCCTTTAACTTCAGCACTCAGGAGGTGGAGGCAGGTGGATCTCTGTGAGTTCAAGGTCAGCGTGATCTACACAAGGAATTCCAGGACAGTCAGGACTATACCTAAGGGGCCTTTTTCATAAAACCAACCAATAAAACAAACAAAGACCCCCAAATCAAACCAACCAACAACAACAAAAAAAAAAAACCAAACAAACAAAAAGAAAAGGCAACATCTGCCAGGTGATACACTGGAGGGGGAAGGTCCAAGGGAGAGCAACTGTACAGAGAACAGAATCCAGTATGGCCGAACAGGGTACAAAGAGGAGGATGCAAGAGATGAATGGGGAGAGGTGGGCAGCGGGTGGCTTTGGCATGTAGTTTAGTAGTACTTGCCTGACATTCCCAATGCTCTGGGGTTCAATCTTCAGTAAGAGAAGGAGAGAGGCAGGGAAAGAGAGAGAGAGAGAGAGGTCAAGCATTCATCAAAAATGTGAAGATCAGAGGACAACTTATGGGCCAATGTCTCCCCAACCATGTGGGTTTCAGGGATCTGTTTTCAGGCCTGGTGGTAGCAACTTTACCTACTGAAATATCTAGCTGTCCTACTTCTTTGTTGTTTATATTTGTAAAAAAAAAAAAAAAAAATTATGGGGCAGCCAGGCATGGTGGCACAGGTTTTTAATCCCAGAGCTCCAGAGGTAGAGCTAGGAGGATCAATGTGAGTTCAAGGCCAACCTGGTCTACAAAGGGAGTCCAGGACAGAGAAACTGTCTCAAAGACCAAAACCGAAAACAAAAGCAAAAGTATGGGGCTGGAGAGATGACTATTGAGTTAAGAGCACTTGCTGCTTTTCCCGAGGATGTGGGTTTCATCCCCAGCCCCTTCATGGAGGCTCAAACCGTCTATAACTCCAGCACCAAGGAATCTGAAGCTCTTCTCTGGCTTCCACGAACACCGCACGGATGTAATCCACAGACATATGTAGCTGGCATTTGTGGGTTCTTCCTTCTTCTACCCTTCTCTTCCCTTTCAATCCTGTAACACTAGACTCGAGAGAACAAAGGATAGAGAGGAAAGGAAGGAGATCCCTGAATAAAGTCCAGGGTCAGAAAGGGAAGTACAGAAAGATGACTACAGAAAGTAGTCATCACGGACTACTTGGTGCTGATTAGGGATGCTGATCTCCTCGGGGCAAGTCTGAGCTTTGCTGTCGGAATATCTAATTTATTCTCGTTGCCTCTTCATTGTGCAGGACAACTTAACAAACAGCAACCATCAGCTACTACTTACAACCCAACAACAACTACCATCAACTCTTGGAGCATTTACATACCCTCCAAAAAGCCCCCAAACTCCGAACATCACACAATTGCAGACACTATCTGTAGCTGGCAAAATCATGGCCCTGCCAGAGCCTGAGGCAAATCATAGTCAGCTACTGCGAAGCAGCCGTACATTCCACACCTGGGAGTAAAATGAAAACATATTCTTATAATTTTCTGTGTTTCTAGAGAAACCAGAGTTCTCACTACCACATACATACAGGCAAAACACCCCTACATATAATATAAAATAAAAAGATTAAATTTTGTAGAAAAAAATTCCACCTTTTCTCCCTCTCTTTGTCCCGTCCTTTGTTCCCTCCTTTCTGTTTGCATTTTCAAGTCATAGCTGACCTGGCTTATACCTAGAAAGGACAAAGTTAAGGAGTTATTTATGGTTTGTCCATGCTCTGCTGTGTAGACAAGTTTAAAGTTGCAGATTCCGGACACCCAGTTCCCACCCATGATGGGGATTAGACCTAGGGCCTTGGGTATGCTGGGCAAACGCTGTACCACTCAGTTACATCTCCAGGCTTTAGGTTTTTGAGACAGGGTCTCATTATGTAGCTCAGGCTGGCCTGAAACTTAGCATTCCCAAGTATTGGGAAAACAGGTGTGTGCCACCATGCCAGCGTGTGACATGACTTTTGGTGACCCTACGAAACAAAGTGAGAGGATCTCCGAAATAATTCATACCACCCGCAGATCCTCCCCTCACCCCAACCTGCCCGTGTTCTGATTTTAAAAGGAGCTGGGACCCCAGTACGCAAACAGGGATCCATTTGCAGAGAGAGGTTTAGACACACTATTAACAATGGGGTCCCTGCATCAACAGATTCGGCATCACCGGGAAACTGGCCAGGCAAACAGAAATCTCCAGCCGCACCCTCCATCTCCTACATGAGAGTCTGTGTTTTTACTAAGATATGCCGGAGTGACACCGTGCACGTTTGGCTTGAGAAGCCCTGATCGACAAGATAGGAAGCTGCCTGGCTCGTGAACTTTATTTCACAGTATTGCAACCCGCACTGTGTTTGGCATGGCTGATTGACAGATGATCAGTTTGTCAGCCTTTATGTGCACAAATTTATGACCCAAAGTAAACTCTACTCTTTCTTTTTGGCTTTTCAAAAAAAATTTTTTTTTAATCAGTGCCAAGGACTGGACCTAGGGCTTTCTGCATGAGAGGAAAGCACTCCTCCCCTTAGCTACATGGCCAACCCTTTCAGATATTTTTATTTTGAGACGAGGCTTCACTAAATTGTCCAGGGTAGCCTTGAACTCACTCTGTAGCCCTGGCAGGTCTTGAACTTGTGATCCTCCTTGCCTCAGCTTCCCAGAGTAGCTGGGATTGCTACAGGACTGTGCTGGCATCCTTGTACCCTTTTTTGTTTTGTTTTGTTTTGTTTTGCTTTGTTTTGAGGCAGGATTTCTCTATATAGTCCTGCTGTCCTGGAACGCAGTATATACACCAGGCTGGCCTTGAATTCACTGAGATCCTCCTGCCTCTGCCTCCTCCCCCAAATGCTGGGATTAGAGGTGTGTACCATCTTGCCTGGCTCACTGTACGTATTTTTAAGTTACAGCTTTTGTGGGTGCCAGAGGAGTCCAGAAGAGGGTGTTAGATCCCTGAGGCTTGAGTTATGAGTGGTTGTGACCAGCCTGAGATGGGCGCTGAGATCAAATTCAGGTCCTGTGGGAGAGAAGTACATGCTTTCAACCCTTCGGCCGTCTCTTCAGCAGCAGCAGCGGCACCGCCACCACCCTTTTTCTGGTTTTCTTTGTAGAAATCGTAGCATCAGGATCTTCTACAATTGAGACTACCCTCAGGCTCACAGTGAGTCAAAGCTGGCCTTGCAGTCCTGGTACCCTGGCCTCTACCTCCTGAGTGTTGTGATTCCGGGCATGCGGCACCTCGTCCAGCTCCAGGAAGCTTCCATCTTCCTAAACTGGAATACAGTCACACAGTGACTCCCCATCAGCCCACCCGACCACAACTGTACTTTTGGTCCCTATGAGTTGGACCTACTCCAGGTATCAGTGAACCTTATGACACATCTTTGTTCATTTGTTTGTTTTTGTTTTTGTTTTTTTTTGTTTTTTTTTTTTTTTTTTTTTTTTTTTTTTTTTTTTTGAGACAGGGTTTCTCTGTGTAGCCCCGGAACTCCATCTGTAGACCTGGCCTTGAACTCACAGAGATCTACCTGCCTCTGCCTCTAGAGTGCTAGAGCTAAAGGCAGGCATGCCCTACCAGCACCCGACGGCCTTTTTATAGCTGGCTTATTTTACTCATCGTGATGGCGTTCTGACTTATTTGGTTGTAGCGGGGTTTTTGTTGTTATTGTTTTATTTTTTTCTTTCCTTGCATTTATTTCTTCTGCCGCAGAATTTCTCTCCTTCCTACGGCCGGATGATATTTTACAGTGTGTGCCCAGGGCATTTGATGCCATTCATCCAGGGCGGACATTGGGATTGCTTCTACCTTTCGGCTACGTGGATAATGCTAATACCGTGTGGGCATATGAAGAGTCGTAACCCACCTTCCTTTCTTGAGTCAGAATCCTAGTATGTTGTTCAGCCTGGTCTCAAAAAACTCCTGGGCCAGAGGAATACTACCATAGCCAGCTGAAGGGTCACTGGGGCTGGGGAGTGCCACAGGGGCTCCCCCTACAGCCCGGGACAGCTTTGAACTCACAGCAATTGACCTACCTCAGCCTCTGGAGCACTGGGGTTATCGACCTGTGTCACCATCCTGAGTTTTTTTAAGGATGACCATTTGCTGGGCATGGTGGCTCACACGTGAACCCCCGACACTCAGAAGGTGGAAGGAGGGAGAAACGAGAGTTCTAGGACAGCCTGGGCTACCTACTGAGTCCTCGTCTCAGGAGAGCAAAAAAGAGAAAGAAAGACTCCTCTCGCAGCCAGCATCCCTCACAGACACGCCGTGTCCTTCCCGCTTACACACAGTGTTGTCTAGAATGCTAAATAAACACAACATCCCGCCTGGGGGATATGCTCACCATGGATCCCTCTTTAATCTATCAAGTCTCTAAACGACTTTCATTAAGGAGAATGAATTATCTGTTGTTGGGAGCAAATTGTCTGTTTCATTTAGTGTCTATCCTAAAGGAGGCCTGGCTGCAGACCCAGAGCCGGAGTCAAACCATTCATTTGTGGAGCTCAAGAATTGATCTGGTGACACCACGCTCGTCCCCTGATGCTATTCCTATCCACCCAAATTATCTGTGTGAATATAGGCACATGCCGCCCCCACCCCCACCCCCACCCCCGATGTGCTGGGCAGCTGGTGACAGGCAGATGATAGGCTCAGACAGAGCTACACAGTTGGCTGCCCTGGGCCACGAGGCCTCCCTCCCTGCCAGTGTTGCTGGGCAGAGACATCTGTAGCCCCAAAGCCCAGGGCAGACACAGCCCAGGCAGTCTCCATGCTTGGGCAGGGCAGGGCACATCCAAAGAGAGGGGCAGCTGAGCATCTGTGTGACCCATTCTCAAGCACTGAGGGGCCGGGGAGAGCTCAGCCAGTGAAGTGCTGGCTGTGCAAGGTGGAGCACCCGGGTTAGGCTCTCCCAGGGCCTGAGTAAAACCCAGGTGCAGCGGTGCGCGCCCGTAATCACAGTGCCGGGAGGTGGAGAGGAGAGGAGGGTGCCTGTGGCTTGCTGCGGCTTGCCGGCCGGTCTAACTGAATCAGCCAGCTCCTGGTTCAGGAGAGGCCTTGTCCCAGAAGCGTTTGAGGAAGACATCTATCCATCAAACGTCAATGTCTGGCTGCCACATGCGTGTACGCACACATGAGCTGCACTACACGTATGGGGAGGGGGGGGGAGAGAGGTAGAGATTACCTCCCCCAAATGTATTGAGAGCTCTCTCAGAACCCTGGTTTCTGGCATACCTTCTTGCTTGTTTTCCCTCAGACAGCCAGCGGGGGCTCACTCCGGCACTCTCAGTTTCTTTCTCTCTTTTCTTTTCTCTTTTTTTCCTTTCTTTTCTTTTCTTTTCTTTTCTTTTCTTTTCTTTCTGGGTTTCTCTGTGTAGCCCTGGCCATCCTGGAACTCACTCTGTAGACCAGGCTGGCCTCGAACTCACAAAGACCTGCCTGCCTCTGCCTCCAGGGTACTACAATTAAAAGCGTGCACCAGCAGTGCCCACTGGCACTTTGCATCTCATCTCTACTATTTTGGCTCTAGGTCAACTCTAGGTTGTCAGATACCCTTGAGAAGTGGGGGCGACACTCACCCCGGCTCATCTGGATGTGGAGGCTAAAACTCTGGATTTCACCTTTCCTGGAATCACTTTCACTTTGAAAAGAAAATCTTGACCTAAAGACAGGGAAGCAGGACTAACTTCCCCATTCTCACGTTTAGGCCTGGCCCTGGAGGAGGATCACTTGGGGGCTGATCATTTATGGGATCTGATTAAGGGCTTTGGCCGAGATTTGCACCGTCTCTGAGAGAGGCCCTATCGATTTGGAAGGATGCACGCAGAAGGAGCTTCCGTTTGTCACGCTCCCCAAAGAAACCACGATAGAACTACCGTCAGCTGAGTGTGCAAGGGAGGAAGAGGCCAGGGCTTGTCTACAGGAAGCTGAAGACGCAGCAGTCTGGATAAGGGCGCATAAGCTTGATGACTCCGCAGGAGAACCAGTGTCTAGCCAGAAGCTTTGACGCCATGGGTAGGTGACTGTGTGACAGCAAGGATTCAGGAAAGCCCGGAGAACATGCATGAAATACCAACACACTTGTAGGCAACTGCCTGAAACCCACAACTTGCCACCTCTCAGAGTGATTCCACTCTGTCTACTTGGAGTGCTGGTCCTCCCTGGCCTTAGTGCCTCTTACGGGCTTATTCTAGAGCCCAGTAAAACACGCTGCCTGCAGAAGACTGCCCAGACTGCCCTCCCTTAGCTGGGACTGTTCTTGTTTCCTTTTTATTTGGGTTTCTTAAATCCTGGAAACCGAACCTGAGGCCTCATGAATGAATGGGAGGGAAGCCGTAGACTGAACTACATAAGAAAGGGGGAAAGCAATGGACAGGAAAGGCTTAGATATCCTTCAGCCTGCTGCCCACAGTGTTCACATCTTGAATAGCTACATTCGAGCATGGAAGCCAGGAAGTTGATTTTGGAATAGTTCCCCAGCCCCCCCCATCCTATCATTGTTTTCTTTTTCTAAACATTCTGTTTTGAAACAGGGTCTTGTTAAGTTGCTGGGGCTGACTTTGAGCTTGCCTTTAGCCCAAGCAGCTTTTGAACTTGACAAGGTCCTCTTGTCTCAGCTTCTTGATATCTGGGATTACAGGCCCAGGACACCAGGCCAGGCTTAATCATCCTTTGGTATACATCCAATAGGGCATCCCATCTGGCATTTACGACCTCTCTCTCTTTCTGTTTTAAGACAAGTCTCATTATGCAGCCCATGCTGAACTCGGAGTTACAGCAATTGCCTCAGCCTCTGTAGTATAGAAGCCACTGCTCTGCCTCCAGTCATACATTCTTTTGCTTTTTTAATAATAATAATAAAAAAATTAGCCAGGCAGCAGTGGCATACACCTTTGGTTTTAGCACTTGGGAGGCAGAGGCAGGTAGATCTTTGTGAGTTCAAGGCCAGCCTGGTATACAGAGTGAGTTCCAGGACATCCAAGACTGCCCAGAGAAACCCTGTGTCAAAAACGAACAAACAGTTATACTTCGGATCATGATGATGCAAACCTTTCTTTAATCCTAGCACCCCAAAGGCTGAGGCAGGAGGATCTCTGTGAGTTTGAGGCTAGCCTGGTCTACATCGTGAGTTCTAGGACAGCTAGAGTTACGTAGTGAGACCCTGTCTCAAAATAATAATAAAAAAGGAATATGTTTAGTGTGTGTATATGGGGTTATGTGTCTATGGAGATCTGAGGGCAACTTGGGCCCTAATGTGATATTTCTTTTTGTTTTGTGTTTTTGTTTATTCTTTTCCCAATGTGGTATTTCTTTTTTTTAAGAGGCAATTTAACCAGTTTATTTTTTTACATTGTTTAATTTTTATTATTATTATTAATTACATTTTATTAACTCTGTATCCCAGCTGTATCTAGCTCCCACATTCCCTCCTATTCCCACCCTCCCTCATCTCCTCCCTGCCCCTTTCCAAGTCCACTGATAGGGGAGGTCCTCCTCCCCTTTCATCTGACCCTGTTTTATCAGGTATCGTCAGGACTGGCTGCAAAGTCCTCTTCTGTGGCCTAGCAGGACTGTTCCTCCCTTGGGGGTGGGGGAGGTCAAAGAGCCTGCCATTGAGTTCCTGTCAGAAATAGTCCCTGTTCCCCTTCCTATGGGAAACCAATTGGTTACCGAGCTACCACAGGCTACATCTGAGCAGAGGTTCTAGGTTATATCCATACCTGGTCCTTGGTGGAGTGTCAGTCCAATGTGGTATTTCTTAATGCCATTTTCCAGTTTTGGTTTGTGTTCCAGGATCTATGTTTTAGCAAAGGAAATCCGGTGTCTGTCATTGGTGGTCCTTTCTCCTGGGTAGCGTAAAGTAGTGGGCTTTTTTGTTTTCTAGAAAGGGTCACAGATAGCCCAGACTGTCCCGCCTGCACCTCACAAGGCCTTGTGATACCCAGTGCCAGGCTGGTCCTCAGATTCATTACCCTCCTGCCTCAGCCTCCCAGGTGCTGGGATTACAAGTGTGTGTCCCCTGGTAATGCTCCAAGTAGGTCGGCTCAGCACTCTTCCGTTGAGGCTGGGAAAATGCCTGCACCATGTAGTTTCAGGTTGTTGTTGAGGTAGAGCTAATGCTGCTCCTGGGACTTGCTAGTGTCAAACTCTGCCTGCTGGGAGCTCCCAGGCCTTTTTGGTTTTGCTGTGTGTGTGTGTGTGTGTGTGTGTGTGTGTGTGTGTGTGTGTGTTGTGGGGTTTTGTTTGTTTTTTTGTTTTTTGTTTTACCAGTAAGCTTTGAATTGGTTAGCTGTGCCTAGGGGAATTTCCCTTCTGAGGCCAAGGCCTCCAAGTAACTGCTACCTTATAATAAGGTCTTTCTTTGCTTTGATCACTTGAAGCCTGAGAACATGGTTTTCTTAGGGGGCAGGTGTTTGAGCCTGTGTTTAAATTCTAGGAATACATTTGGGTTTGCTAATGTAACTTGAGAGGGCTGGTGAGTTATTTTGGGTGTGCATGGCCCGGCCCTGTAATGCTAGGCCACTCTTGATAAGGGCCAGCTAGATTGGACCAGCTAGTTCCCTAAAAAGGCTCTCATTCCATCCAGCCCGGAGTGCTGACATTGCAGCCTCCGTTCTCTGGACTAAAGGCCCGCACACTTTTCTCCCAAGTGGATCAGGAAGCTGGAGGCAGGAAGAAAGCTTGTTTTTCTTTCCCGTAAGCCCTTGCTCCACCGTGTGCAAAGACTCTCCCCTGGTTTCACTCTGGAAACTAGGAAAAATCAAATGAACCCTCCCCACTCCTTACCCTGGAGATCGGTGTCATGTGTCCCACGCTAGCCTTGAGTAGCCAACGGTGGGCTTACATTTGCTAAGTAGATGAGGCTGGCCTCGAACTGCTGATCCTCCCACCTCTACCTCCCCAGTGCTGAGTCCAGACTTTTGCCACCACGCCCAGCTCAAATTAGCAGCGATTTAAGCATACTAAGGAGACTTCCGTAAATACTTTGAAACCAAAGGACACAGGGACAGATGCCTAGGCTGGCACTAGTGAGGCCACACCCACGTTGGAATGGATTCCCAGCACAGGAGGACTGGCCAGTGTCAGGGCTCCTGGATGGTTTGTCTGTAAGATCAACGTGTCAGGCCGAGCATGGTGCAGCCAGCACTTGAAAGCTGAGGCAAGTAAATCAGAAATTCAAGGTCTTCCCTTGTCACATAGGGAGTCTGAGACCAGCCTGGGCTACATGAGATGCTATCTCAAAACAAACAAACATCTAGAAAAACTGTTACAAGAGAAAATCTAGGTGTGGAGGTGGAAGTAGTCCTTTGGGCCCAAGGCCTGCCGTAGAATCTTCTACTAGGGAAAGCAGACAAATTCCTGCCCCAGCTGGCTGCTGTACAGCACAGTGTCACGGGGAGTCTTGGCTGACTCACAGTTTCGCTGGTCTCAGCCCAAATGCCCGCCCGGATATGGCACTAGGTTATCCCTTCCTAGAAAATTCGGCGCCTCACTTTGGCCCATCTGTTAGGAAAAGACCTGGAAAGACGCGCCCTGTGCCGCCACCTAACGGCTGTTCTGCGTCAAGGCAGCTCTCTGGCTGTTTCTCTTCCTCAGCAGCATCCTTCTCCGCCCATCCCACCAGCTTGGAGAGGCTCTCTTCACGGAACCCAGGACTGTGACTAAGCCTGTCAAGTCTTCCAAAACTTCGCAATGTCCTCCTCGTTGTTATTTCCTGTCTGTTTCCCCGCCGTGATTAACCGTAAAACTCTGAAGGCGGAGAGGACCAGGGTGCATGTTTACCAGAAGGGGAAGGAAGCCGGGAGCTGGGGAGAAGGTATCCCTGGGCTTAAGGAAAACAACAGCCTGGAGACAGGTGGGCGGATGGAGCTGATGGGAAGAAAGGCTGAGTCCTTAGGCTTGTGAGAAAAAGGAAGAAGCAGGTGCCAGTCAGATGGCTCTGCCAGCCTTCCCAGTTTTATCTTTTAAAATAATGATTTGTTTATTTGAGACAGGGACTCATGCAGCCCAATCAAGCCTATGTGCCTTGAAGTCTATTTTTTTTTTTTTTTTTCTTTCTTGACTGGGCCTCACGCTGTGGCCCTGGTACTCCACTACGTGGACCATGCTGGCCTGGAACTCCTAGATACTCTCCTGCCTCGCTTCCCAGCTTTCCAGCTGCTGAGGTGACAGGAGTGTGCCACCATACCTAAGTACACATCCGTTTTCAAGCAGGAAGATGAGGCAAACAGTGGCGTTTCCAGCCAGGGCCGCAGAGGGGGGGGGGGCCGTGGTAGCAAATGGCACTCCCCTGAAGTACCAATGGCTGACGAAGGCCGGGCATGTGGGATGCCTGCCCGGGAACGGTAAGAATTAGGACACAGGGAGCGGTGGGGACTGTGGCGATGAGGGACACCCCAGCTAAGGAGGTGACAGCGGCTGAACCACGGGTGGTTATGAATTTCATGAACTAGTGCACCTGCGCTGCTAGAGCTCGCCGATTCTAAAGAGCTGGGAGTCCGGGGTCCTCTGTGAAGTCTCTCTCTCTTTTGAAGTGTTGGCAGCTAATGTTGCTTTAAAAAAAAAAAAAAAAAAGCCAGCATTCTGTGGGCCAAATAAAACATGTCAGTGAGGCATATTTAGCTCCTAGGCCGACTCTGAAAACTTGGATCCAGGGCTATTTGTGTTCCAGAATCGTGACACGCCAACAGGACCCTTTCGAGGCATGTGGCCTCCATCAAGCAAATGCTAGATAACGGGAAAAGAATGTGTGGAGTGCTTTGGCTCAGGGTTAGAGCGCAGACGGGGTCTTATCCACAAGGCTACAGAGGGGCTGCTTTGTCATTACCTCACGTGTTTCTTGAGAGCACTGAACGTATTCAACTAACTTCAGGAGCAGTGGCTGGCTGGGCCCAGTGATAAAGGCCTGTAACCCCAGCTCTTCAGAAGGCCGAAGCAGAAGGATGTCAAGTAAGGCAGCACAGTGACCAAAGAGGTCTAAGGATGTGACCTAGAGCACTCAGCTAGCGCACACAAGGCTCTGGGTACAGTCCTCAGTGATGGAGGAAAAAAAGAGCCATTTGCTGAGCACCAACTCTATGCTAAACAAAGACAAGTCCATCCTTCTCTGTGGAGGCGCAGGTTCTGGGGTAGGTAGACTTTTAGGGCCACCCAGGTCTCTGTCACAGCTACTCCGCTCGGCTGCTGTGGCTGCAAAGCAGCTTTAGGCACCACACAAGCCGATGCCTATGGCTGGGTCCCCCTAAAACCCCTTTCTCGGCAGGCAACAATCTAAGTTTGGCTTATGGGTCATGGTTTGCCAAATTCTGACCTAGAAGATTTAAGAGAAGGTTTTAGCTGCAGCCTAATACAATCATTTTTTTTTTCTTTTTCTTTTTCTAGGGCTTGCTTTGTAAGACCAGGCTGGCCTCAGACTCAGAGATCTACCTGCCTCTGCCTTCAGAGCAGGGATTAAAAGTGTGTGTCACTATGCCTAGCTTACTATTCTTTCTTTTATTAAATCGTCTTATTTGTTGATGGTGTACACGCGTGCTTGCGTGTGTGTGTGTGTGTGTGTGTGTGTGTGTGTGTGTGTGTACATGCTATTCACAGCCATGAACTGTGCACACTTGTGGAGATCAGAGGACAACTTTTTTGTTTGTTTGTTTGTTTGTTTGTTTTTTGAGACAGGGTTTCTCTGTGTAGCCCTGGCTGTCCTGGAACTCGCTCTGTAGACCAGGCTGGCCTCGAACTCACAGAGATCCACCTGCCTCTGGCTCCCAAGTGCTGGGTTTAAAGTACGCCACCACTGCTGCCAGGCTCAGATTTGCTTTCTTTTTCTTCAACCCTAAGGGTCCTGGGGATTGAATTCAGGTTGTCAGGCTTGGTGGCAAATGCCTTTTCACACTGAACCACTTTGACACCCCTCAACTCTTTTTTTTTTTTTTTTCCTATCAAGACAAGAATTTAGGATGGCGTCATCACTATGACTTTAAAGTGATATTTATAATACTCAATGTAATAGTATAACAATTCTCCCTCTCTGTCTTTGAGACAGAGAGTCAAACTCAGAGGATCTGCCTCTGCCTCCTAAGTGCTGGGATTAATGGTGTGAGCCCCATGCCTGGCACCATGACCCTCTTGTGAGCTGTCGTTAGGTCAGTGATTTCTAAATAGCATCAGCTGACATCACTGGAGGTGGTGCTGGTCTGCTCTAGCTGCTGATGCTAATTTGTCCAGGCTGTCTGAATATGAACCTGATTTAAGGTAATTTTCGCAAAGGGAACCATTTCCACAGAATGTTGACTTTTTGACCAAGATTGAGTTATTCTAACGAGTGATTCAAGATTCCATCCTCTCTCTCTTTCTCTTTCTCTCTCTTGAGCAGAGCAGATGTAGATCTGCTAAGGTTTATTAAGGAAAAGTGAGAAAGAACTGTGGAGGATGGGAGGGTCCTCAGGGGTGGAGCAGCCCCCTGTCTGTTTTGATGGGATTAGAGACTGCCATTGACAGACAGCAGGATCTGAGCACACCTGTTTGTCCCTGAATAACCCCTGGACTGGCTACTTGACCTTTAAAAATATAATCCAATCTAAGGAGAGTAAAATAGAGCAACATTTTGTTTTCTTACTTTTAACTTTTATTTTTTTTTAAATCGAACTTGTCATTTTCTCTTTCCCTTAAAAAGAGATTTATTTATTTATTATGCTGACAGCATGTATGTGCACCAATTCAGGCAGGTGCCCACGGAAGCCAGAAAAGAGCACTGGATCCCTTGAAGCTAGAGCTATAAGCAGTTGTGAGCTGCTGGAGTAGGCCCTAGGAATTGAAGTCAGGGTCTCTGCGAGAGCGGCAGGTGCTCGTAACTGCGGCGCTCTCTCTCCTGCCCCTTCAGAGGTTGCTGTTCTGAAATATCAACTAAAGAGGCTCTGATCTTCACGCGGCTGTGGAAGATCCCAGTTCTTAGGTACCAAGGAGCTGCTCACAGCCATCTTTTTTCTGTCCATCTGCAAGCTGTTTGGAGGTAAAAGACATGGACAGAAGCACCTGCTTAGGGCCCTGGAGAAAGTTTTCCAATAGGTTTGGCCTCTTGGCCATTTCTTTTTCTTTTTATGCAACACCTAAGTAGCTCAGCGATTGTGTTGTGACTGTGAAAACAAAAGGCACAAACTAATCATGGTGGAGTGATTGTGTGTGTGTGTGTCTGTGTGTGGCTGGGGTGCCGATGACATCACTCTCCTAGACCTGAACTGAAGGTGTTTCTTTTACTCTCTTTTCTTCTTCTTTTGCTAAGATTTATTTTGTTTGTTTGTTTATTGGTTTTTAGAGACAGAGTTTCTCTGTGTAGCCCTGGCTGTTCTGGAATTCACTTTGTAGACCAGGCTAGACTTGAACTCAGAGATCCACCCGCATCTGCCTCCCAATTACTTATTTATTTCAGTGTGTGCTTATATGCACACATGAGTGCAGGTGCCTGTGGAAGCCACAAGAGGGCATCCGACCTCTGAGCTAGAGTTAGAAGCGATTGTGAGTTGCTTGATGTGAATGCTGAGAACCAAACCCAGGTCTTTTGCAAGAGCTGGAATTTCTCTTAGTCTCCGGACCCCACTTTTTTCATTTTTATTTTTTTCGAGATACTGTAGACCAGGCTAGCCTCAAACTTCCTTTGTTTCTTATTCTTTGGGGAAAAATATGGTCTTTCTAGGGTAAAGCCACCATCATGTAGTTTTTGTTGCTTTGTTTTGAGACAGGATATTGTAGGCTGGCCTTGAGCTCACTATGTAGCTGAAACTGGCCTGGAATTTCCTATTCTCCCTCCCTTGAGCCCCAGCACACTCTATTTGAGCTATTTAGAGTTGTTACCTAGTCTCACTACCCGGGGTGTGAAAATGCAGGGCAATGTGGCAGGCAGATCTGTATTAATATCTAATTCTTCCTCTGCCGCTTTGAAAGGTTAAAGTTGTTTATAATCTTGAGCTGGGTTGTAACTCAATAACAAAAATCTTGCTTTGCTTGAGGACTTGGGTTCTATCCCCAGAACCAAGGAGAAATAAAGAAATAGAATCTTGTTACAAACTAAATAACAAATGAAGATCAAAACTCCTTGGCGCTCTTAGAAAGATGCGCTATCATAATACATCAACACTGAGGTTCCAAGAAAACGTTCGACGAGGCGACTTCTCATAAAATCAAAGGGCCTGTCAACGGATTTCCCCTGGAGGAGGTAGCAAACACATTATGTTGACAGATTACCCGAAAGGTGTTTTAAAATTCCTGACAGTAGCCTACGTTTCAGAGCTTCGTGCCCTCGTAGTCCATCATATTTCGTGGCATACAGATTACATTAAAGGCCTTCAAAACCTTCCAGCTCTGACTTGCCGACTTCACACATTCTGAGTGTCAGAGAATGCTGCAGGTGCTGGATGACAAGATGGAATAGGGACGGCTGTGAGTACATGGCAGCTCAGAAGCCTGCCAGCGCCAGATCCCCGGGATTTGGGGTTACATGTTGTGACCTGTCCAAAGTGGGGTGCTGGGAACCGAACTCCAGTCCTCTCCAAAACCAGCAAACACTCCTAACACTGGGCTATCGCTCTAGCCCTGCTGCTGGTTTTGTTTTGTATTGGTTTTTTGTTGTTGTTTTGGTTTTTCTGTTTTTGTTTTTGTTTTGTTTTTTTTGCAGCACCCTGGACTTACAACATAACCAATTAGTCCACTTTTTTTTTTTTTCAGACAAGGTTTCTCTGTGTAGCCCTGGCTGTCTTGGACTCGCTTTGTAGATCAGGCTGGCCTCTCGAGCCCACAGAGATCCACCTGCCTCTGCCTTCCTGAGTGCTGGGATTACAGGCAAGTCCCACGGAACCTGGCTCTAATCCCACTCTTGGTAGAAGCCTAAAGAAAAAAAAGGGCGGGGGGGAGAGGGACAAGAAAAGATATGAACATTTGTCTGCACGATATCTGAACACCAAAGCCAGCACATGCAATCCTGGCTCTCTAGAAGCTGAAGCCTGAGGACCCACATGCGTTCAAGGCTATCCTGGGCTTCATAAAGAGTTCAAGACTACCCCCCAAAGTCCTACCTCCTAGCACCTACAGCCTTCCCTTCCTACACCCCATTCTTCAGCCCAGGAATCATGGTCTTCTGCTTGTCTGTGTGTGGGCTTGTCTGTCCTTCTCTCTGAACTAAGCGCCCTCTGCAACCTATGCATTCACACAAGACACTTTGTCAGAGAGTGCTAAGGATGAACTTGAACTTCTCACCTTCCTGCCTGGAGCTCCAGGCTCGTGGGATTGCAAGCAGGAGTCGCCTGGCCTGGTTTGCGCAGTGTCAAACCCGGGGCCTCGTCCCTGCTTCGGCAAGCACTCCCATCCGCTCAGCCCCGACTTTGAAATTCTTGATAACCTTTTGAACAAGCAGAGGTCTTCTCCCACGCAGCCACCCACTTTGCGGCCTTCTGAACCCGCCATAGCACGCCCAGGGCTTAGCTCAGTGCTAAGGCACAGCGAAGCGAATGCTCCACAAGATTGCCCACTTTTGCCAACCTAGCACTGCCCCGAGAGCGGAGCGTTGACCTTCAGCATGGGCACGCTCCAGCTCCTTAGGCTCCAGGGACTGCCCGAGCAGCTGGGGAGGCTTCGGAGCTGAGGCAAGTGGACAAGGCTGTCTTCCCCAGCTCTGCAGGGAGCTGTTCCCCAGGAAGCTGCTAGGAAGACGGAAGTGCCCCTCTCCAACCGCAGTGACAGCGTCTGACTCATTTGTACTCTGAGCTAGAGAAAAACACATCACCTTGGGATGCTGCCTATGCCAGTCCCGCTGTTACAGGAAACAGGAGTCTCTGGTGAATCTGGAGACAGCTAGTTCTCTTCCATGCTGTGAGTGAGAAGTCAGTCGACTTTGACTTTTTTTTTTTAAGTGTCTTTGTTAACAATCACGTTGACACGCATGCTTAAAAGAGATCTTGTCGGCACCCCTGCTCGACCTGGCTTCTGTGAACAAAACACAGCAATAGGGACTGCCGTGGAAGTAGCTGGCTCCCTTTAAGCCCTGTCCCACGAGGTGCTAAAACTTTACCACCAAGACTAAGCTACAACCCAAACTCTGACATCCTGATAGGCCTGGAATTGCTTGCCAGTTGAGTCTTGGGGGGCAGGGGATCTGTGTGCAATTCCATAATCATTCTGAACTTTGAGGTTTTTATCAGCTAACATTCCCCGAGGTCACACGGCTTTCTGTAAAGATTAAATGAGACCCGGTGGGCCAGGCATGGTGTAGCCTGGGCAACATTGTGAGTTCACAGCCGGCCTGAGATATACAGGGGAACCCTGACTGAGAAGAAAAGAAAGCGGAGGAGCCAGGTGGCCCGTGCCTATCATCCCAGCATCTGGCAGGAGGATTGCCAGAAGTTCGAGGCCAGACCCTTTGAAGTAACGAGTTCCAGGCCAGTCTAAGCTACGTGCACGACCTTGTCTCAAACACAAACAAACAAGAGATAGAACATGAATTATTCACAGCACCAGGTTTGCCCTTAGTCAGAATGCTACGCTACAAACAGAGCCTAAAAAAAAACAAATCATAAATAGCAAAACAGAGCCTGAAATGTCCTGTAAAATTGTTGTTTTTCCACCCTCACAGTTATGATACTGCTCCTGGCACGCAACCACGTGTAAAATGCCTTTGGCCTGCAACTCTTATTTTTCCCAGGACTAGAGTTCTGATTCCAGCTCTCCCAGGCTGCCTCACAAGCCACCTGCAACTCCAGTAGGGATCCAGTGCCCTCTTCTGGCCTCTGTGAGTATCTGCGCGTGCGCACACACCCACACAGACACACAGACACACACACACACACACACACACACACACACAAAATCTCAAAAATAAATAAAAGGATGAAGTCAGAAATGGTATGCTCCATACACCAGATTAAAGATATACTTGCTGCTAATCTAGGAAGACACTGAAGTATTTATTCATTTCCTTTTTCAGTACTGGAGACTGATCCTAGGGCCTCCTGTGTGCAAGGCAAACCCTCCATCCCTCAGCCTCACCTCTCCCCCCCCCCTTTATTTTCTTTTACTTTTTAAAAATTATTTTTGAGATTCTAGTCACACCCTTTTCCCTTTCCCTTGCCTTAGCTCCTTTAAAAATCCTCCTATAGGGCTGGAGAGATGGCTCAGAGGTTAAGAGCACTGGTCCTGAGTTCAATTCCCAGCAACCTACACGGTGGCTCAAGACCACCTATAATAAGGTTTGGTGCCCTCTTCTGGCATGCAGGTGTTATATGTAGGCAGAACACTGGATACATAATAAATATATTTTTAAAATCCTCTATGTTGCTCCTTGCTCTCTCGACTCCCCTGCAAACTCAGCAAGGCTTTGTAACTGGAGCTGGCCCCTAACTCCCGAGGCCCCCACCGCAGCCTTTCCAGTGTGGGGACTGTGAGTGACTGTTATCATACACAGCTCCCTTACATTATTAGAAGAGAAAAGAGAAAAATCAGGATGGCTTAGTTTAGTAAGGGGAGACTGAAGATCTGTGGAGATCCCTTGGCATTTTTATGATTATGATTATTATTATTTTAGACAGTCTCTCTGTGTATAGGTCTGGCTGATCTGGAACTTGCTTATTTATAGACCAGGCTGGCCTTGAACTCACACAAAAAAAAACATCTGCCTGACATTTTGATTTTTAATAAGCAGGCTTAGGGCTGGGGATGTAGCTCATCTGGTAAAGTGCTTGCTTCGCACCGCGGAAGTCCTGGGTTCAGTCCCCCGCACTGCAGAAAGGAGGCATACATGGTGGTGCATACTTGCAATCCCGCACTGCAGACGCAGGGGCAGCAGGAGCAGAAGTTTGAGGTCATCCTCAGCTGCATCGCAAGTTCAAGGCCGGCCCGGACGACTTGAGACTGTGTCTCAAATAAATAAATAAATAAAGTTAATTAATGACAAAGATATAAAGGAAAAAAACAAACAAACCGGGGAAAGTCAGACCTTGTGGGAGGGGAGACAGTCTGCACGTCGGCCTGAAACTCACATCAGTCCTTCTGCCTCAGGCCCCCTCTCCATGGGCATTTTGAAGAAATGTTTATTTAAATGGCCGGATGCTTCTTTTCTGGGAAGAGGGGCCCATGAGTGCCAAACAATGGGGAGACTCAATTTAAAAAAGACTAGGCCTCATGTACTTAGCAGCCAGCCCTGGATGACTGACAGGCTAGAAGCACCTTCCATTAAAAAAGAAAAAAAAAAAAAAGTCCCAGCTAGGAATACAGTGGTGGTAGAGCATTTGCGTTCCTGATAGGTTCACTCCCTCGCAACTGAATAAATCATAACTAGCATGATAAGAAAAGGGATCCAGAGTAAGATGCACGGAGAAAGAGCTTCTGGGGGAGTGCAGAAATGGTCGTGTCCCACTGAGATCTGTTGACATTCTGTGGAGGCGGCTCTATTCTACAAAGGTGGCTTCCCAGTAGCACCAGTAGAGAGGCCTTGAGCCGAGACCCTCAGGGACTAGGCAAGGGCGCAGCCGTGGATAGCTAGGAAGCAGTCCTCTGTTACAAGGCAGAGTTTGAATGATATTGTCAGGCAAACGGAAAAGAAGGCCAAGGACTTGCTCCTGCGATGTTTTCAGTGGGTCCACAGTCCTCTGCCCCCTGAGGACATTCTGACAGAACTGCTTTTCTCCGCAAGGGAAATTCACATTTTGAACTTTACTTTTTAAGATACATTAAATCATATTTTTGCTTCCAAGGGGCAGGAGGGGATGTACATAATGACAGCTCATTTGCTTCATGTCTCATCTAAGGAAATTATCTCTTCAGAACGATCAGGTGCTCCTGACCTGTTCTTAAGTGCGGGTATTTTGGAGCTAACTTAGGAAGTGTGTAGGATGCCGGTCCTGGTGGCGCAGGCCGGTAAAATTTGCTGAAGGAGGAAGTGTGTAGGATAATTGCTAGCACTCAGAGGACCCGGTTCTAGCCTAGATGCGCAGATGTCCCCTTTCTCTGGGGGCGGGGGGGGGGGGGGGGAGAAAAGATACTTGCTCATGCCAGGAGAGCTGCTAAAAACCTCAGGATGGAAAGCAAATTGACAGCTCCTGTCGCGGATCAACAGTCATAACCCGGAGATTCTGTTACACAGAAACAGCCCAAAGCAGGGCCCCCTCCCCCGTCTCTTTCTTCTCGCCATCTCTGTGCAAATGCACGAACACGGAGGCCAGAAGTCCACCCTGGTGTCCTCCGTGGTCCCTCCCCCCACCCTTAATTTTGTGTTTGTTTCTTGTGTTGTTGTTGTTTGCCTGCATGCATGTTTCTAAACCATGAGCATGTAGTTCCCGCAGAAGCCAGAAGAGGGCATTGGATCCCCTGGGGCTGTAGTCAGAGATGGCTGTGGTGCTGGGATTTGAACTGGGTTTTTGGGAAGAGCAGCCAGTGCTCTTAACCAGTGAGCCCTCTACCCCCCCCCCCCCACTGTCTCTTCCTGAACCCAGCGCTCACTCATCCAGGAAGACTCACTGGACAATAAACTCCATGATCGTCCTGGGTCTTCCTCCTCACTGCTGGGCTTACTGACGGGTGCCATCATGCTTGGAGTTTAAGCGGGCTCTTAGGGATCTGAACTCAGAGTCTCATGTCTGTTTAGCCAATACCTTACCAACATGAAAGGTCTCCCCAGCCGCTGTCTGCCCTTTTTAGTTTGTTTTGAGACAGGCTGTCCTCAAACTCACTTCGTAGCTTCAGCTGGCCTTGAACTCTTGACTCTCTTGCTTCTACCTTTTAACTGCTGGGATTACAGCCATATGCCATTATATCTGGCTCTTTCGTTTCCCCCACTGTTTTTCTAATTTTTTTTTTTATTTGTGTATTTGTAGGAACAGTAAAATGTGGCATCCATCAAAAGCGGTCCTCATGGGAAGAAAGAAATCAGTATTACTGAGTATTTAGTTTGCACAAGCACTAGGCTAAGGCCATCTATTACTACTCATTCAATACTCACAAACGATATCTTTCAAATAAATAAATAAAACATTTCATTTTATGGATGCAGAAATTGAGGCTTAGAGGGCAAATTCCCACGTTCTTAACCACCTAGACTGTCCCTGTTTCTGTCTAGGGTTGGACTCTCCTGCAGGCTTTCACGTGGCAATATCCAGCCTTGAGGGCCCTCAGCCATCCAAACAGGAGAGAGGGAAAAGCAAAGCCCCTTACCTCCAGCAGGTTGCACTGTAACTCTGCTTACCTGTGTCCTTCTGCAGCATTCCTCCACGGAGCTCTGAACTTGGCCTGCCTGGACCTAAGTGCAGGTTTCTCGTCCCTGTCCCCACTTCCGTGAGCCTGCAACACGGCTGCTTTCCCTGAGGGTGGAGCGTGGCTCACCCTGATGCCTACAGAGGTTAGGGGACAACAAGAAGAGCAACTAAACCAGCTCTGCTCTGCAAGGCAGAGCCTGTTCCAAGAACTCTGAGGAAGTCTGCTCAAGCTTGCAGAACAGTTTGTTAGAAGATGGATCCAGAAGGCTGGGGATGTAGCTCAGTGGTCGAGCACTTGTCCAGAACATATAAAGCCCTGGGTTCAATTCACAGTAATACAAAATCTTTTCAAAAGTAAGGGATGGAGCCCGGTGTGATGGTGCATGCCTTTAATCCCAGCACTGGGGAGGCAGAGGCAGGGGGATTGCTGTGAGTTTGAGGCCAGCCTGGTCTACAGAATCCAGGACAGCCAAGGCTACAACAGCGAAACCATGTCTAGAACTCCCCCCAAAAGTGGGGTATGGCTATACAATGATGTTCTCCTGTAGTCTGGATAGGAGTAGGTGCTAGAGATGGAAGGGCAGCAGGTAATTGGGAAAGCCTCATGCTGGGCAAAAGGCACAGCTCAGAATAGCAAGGGCTCCCTGATAGGGAGTACAGTAGTGAGAAACTCAAGAAGGTTCAATATTTAAGAATCAAGCCAGGCCAGGAATAGAGGCACATACCTGGAACCCCAGTACTCAGAAATCAAAGGTAGAAGGTTGGTGAATTCTAGGCCAGCCTGGGTTACACAACAAGATCCTGTCTCCAAACAAAGAAGAGGACAGGTGTCATGGAGTAGCCTTTCTCTGCCTATACCCCCTCTTAGGGCTAGAATGCCACTCCTTCCAGATCACATGTAAATGCCTTAAGGTCTAGCACCACCGTATGTGTCCTGATTTGGAAACACAGCTGTTATAGGTGGAATTAATCCAGGCCTCATGAAGGTGGCCTTGTTCCTAGTACTGATAAAAGAAATTTAGAAGGCTAGAGAGATGGCTCAGTGGTTAAGAGCACTGGCTGCTTTTCTAGAGGACCCGGGTTCAATTCCCAGCACTCACACATCTACTCACAACTGTCTATAACTCTAGTTCTAGGAGATCCAGTGATACCTTCTGGCCTCTGTGGGCACCAGGGATACACACAGCACACACAGACATATGCACAGGAAAGACATTCACATGCATGGAATAATGAAATAAAACTTAATTAAAAACAAAAAGAGAAATTTAGAGCCACACAGAGAATATCCTGTGAAGAGGAAGGCAGAGAAAAGGGTGACGCATCCACATGCCAAGGGGTACCACAGCTCACCAGCATCATTGGAAGCTGGAGGGCATGGAGCAGTTCCTCTCAGCCCTCAGGAGAGAGACCCACCCAGCTGGCACTTTGATGTCATACATTTGGCCTCCAGATCACCGAGACAATAAAATTCTGTTATTGGAGTCACTCAGCCCATGGTATTTTGTGACAGTGGTCTTGCAGACTAATGCACCTCCTTTTCTCTAACACAGAACCCCTGTTCTGCACCGCTTATGACCAATCTGGTCCTGGTTTCCTAAACCTCAGCCCCAAAGAGGCTGACATTGTGGAGAGCTTTTCAATAAAAATATCCTATTGAGTGTTCTCAGGGAGGCGGAGGGAGCTCCCTGGAAGCCAGCAGGCAGTGAAGGGGGCTTAGTGTCGTGTAAAATGGGGGAATGCTCCACTTCTTGGAAGCACATGGTTTGAGAGAAAGGGGTCCCAGGATGGAGCTGGGCGCTGACTCTCGGGGAATGCAAACATTCAACCCCGAGTCTGGAGGACGGAGGCTGCTTAACATGGCTCACAAAGTCTTTGTTCTCAGCCTTCTCTTTGTCATCATTCAGGATTGTTACCAACTTGCCTTTAGTTAATCTGATAAAGTCAGCCAGTTTCCATGGTTACCTTGAAGCAGGCAGCAAGGTGCCTTTCCTAGGAGGCCCTAGGTTTAAGCCAATGACAAAACGTGCAAGCCTGGACCCCGGCAAACCTGGACCCAGGGGGCAGAGCTGGGCGTGTGCTTGGAGACAGAGCAGAGCCTCCCTGGCGACAAGTCTGCACCACAGAACCCTTCCTAGGAAGCAAGCGCCCTGTCAGGCCCCTCACCTGGCTTTCCTCCAGTTGGTCCTGGGTGATGACGCTGGGTCACAAGTCACTGGGCCAGTACTCAGGAAATCTCCGCAACTGAGGTCAGGATGGGTCCCTGACACTTGCAGACAAGAGGTGCCTATCTGAAGTGAGTGCTATGGTCATACGTGTGGGAGGAAGGCTGTGGTACAGCCTAGACAGTTAAGTGGGGCTGAAACTCCTTGGCAAGGGCTTCCAGTGCCCATGACATTTTCTTTGTGTCCTGGCAGCTCCCCAGGGCTCAGCCATGGTGCTGAGTTATTTAATAACCCAGATGAAGGGGCTGGCCGTCAACATAAGTCTGCCTTCATCTCCGTCACCACTGCCAAGTTGGTAGGTTCTCAGGACCACCGCTGCTTCAGAAGAGCTGACTACAAACGCCCAGTTCCCTCAGAGGACTCAGGCTTCAGGAAGTGCGCACACATCTAATATTTACACACGATTTTGTGCGTGTGTGTGTTTTGTTGGCAGTGAAGGTCTTTAACTGCTACCCTGTCTGGTGCCCAAGAAGGTGGGAAGAGGGAGTAGTGTCCCTTCAAGCTGGGGTTGTAGATGGTCGTGAGCCACCAGATAGATGGGTGCCAGAAGCTAAACCTTAGGCCTCTGCAAGAGCAGCCAGTGCTCTTAACCGCTGAGGGGATTTATCTAGCCCCAAGTTGCTATATTTATGGTGATAATTTATCAGAGTGAACTCTACAAATCAAAATCAACCAAGGGACGGGACTCACGGGACTCAGAGTTCAGGAGGTGTCCATGCGAACCCCCCTCCCCCAAGCCCTAGGCTACGAGGCGTGGTGATGATATCCACAGTACTCCCACGCTCGAATAGGGAAGCTCATCCAAGCCTTTCCCGCTTAATTTTTAATGGGGTTTGCCTATATAATGCCCTTGTGACTTTCAGTCTCCAGGCCCTTCTAAAGGTCACCTCTGATATTCTTGTGACCCCATCCTTAATCTCTTGTTAGCTTTTCCAACAGCCAAAGCCCCTAGGCAAACAAAAAAAACCCCACTCTGTCTAGCAGGATAGTCCGGAGCCTGGAGCTCTCCGGTGAATAGCCCAGGGCAAAGGCCGGGCTCCTCTGATAGCCCTCAGTCTTTCTCCCTGCATTCTTTGTCTTTCCCAGTCTGTCTAGTTTGACTCAGGAGATGCCGAGATAACCTACGGTGAGCTAAGCAGATCTTATCCAGTCAGGGATTCACCCTGGAGCCACCATCCCCACTGCTGCGGTAGAAAATTGCCTGCCTTTATCCTGTTGTTGGAAAGAGGCAGCCTCTTGACAAAAAAAATTCCTCTGCAGCACACAGGGAAGAGTCTACAGTCTACTTATATTGATTTCTCTTTTTCTGTTGTGGTGCTGGAGATCAAATTCATAATACTTACGGTGTCAAGCGAGTCTTCTACCACTGGGCTCCACTCTCAGCTGCTGTAGCCTTCTTTAAATTATATACATATGTATAAAACTTTAAATTCTATATATAACTTTATTTTTTATGTGTATGGGTGTTTCGTCTGTATGTGTTACGTGCATGCGTGGTGTCCGTGGAGGCCAGAAGAGGGCGCCAGATCCCCTGGAACTGGAGTTGTAGCTGTTTGTGACCTGATGGGTAGTGGGAATTGAACCCCGACTCCTCTGAAAGAGGAGCCAGGGTGCTCTTAATTACCGAGCCATCTCTCTAGTCCATTGAACGTATTCTCTGCTCTGTTCTGCCATTCCTTCATCCCCTGCTTCTTGTTCTCGTCTTAGGTCTTCGGGTACCACAGAACATGTCTTTTTCTTATAGCCCCAACGCCTTGCATGAGCCAGTCGAGAAAAGCATTCTGCAAATACGTGTGACAGGGTCACCTGCTTGAGAACACAGCTGTGTTTAATCTCTCCAGATAAGTGCTGGTGTAGATGCTTCCGGCTGCAGGCCTGCCTGCTGTTTAGTAAAAACACATTCATTTGGAAGATTTCCTCTGTGTACAAAGATGATCCCTTTTAATCCCTGTACGCTAACCCCATAAGCAGATACAGAAATCGAGGCACAGAGAACAGTTTTCCGCATGCTCTAAGCCTCAGGTGATCTACCAGGAACAAGACCAGACCTGCCGGATCCCAGAGCCCTTAACCACTATTCTGGGATGAATAGAGCAGTCCTCTGAGATCAGTGCTGTTGATAGGAGGTTGAAGTCATGTAGCTGGGAATGAGATTGTGAAATGGAAGTACACTAAAAGGAGATAAACAACACATTGATCCTGTGGTTCCGGGTAATACAAAGCTATTGTCAATCCGCAGGCTGAAACGGCTTAGTGTTAAAGGCTACATTAACCTACAGGTTAAGAGCAAACTGGGTCATTTCTGCATGGATTTTTCCATCTCCTCTGAGCGGTGCTGGGATTACAAATGTGCATTACCATGTCTGCCTTGCTCAGCTGTTTATCCAGGCCCCAAACAGCAAACATTTCCTGCAATGAAAGTGGGTTTGTTTTTTTTTTTTTTTTTTTTTAGAGATTAATTTATTTTTACTTCATGTGTATGATTGCTCCGACCACATTCGTGCATGTGCACTGCATGCGTGTGAGGGCCCTAAAGAACGTGTAGGTCCTGGAGTTACAGACAGCTGTGGCGTGAGCCCTGTGGGTGCTGGGAGGCTTATGGTCAGAGGGCAACTTTCGGGAGCAGGCTATGTCTTTCTGCCTTGGATTCTGGAATCAATCTCAAGTCATTTGTCATTTGGCTTGCCTGGCAAGCATTTTCACTGAGCCATCTCTGCAGCCCCTTTATTAATTTTTCAACAAATATCTGAACCAAGCACCACGGCTAGGTGCCAGGGCGGATGGATATAAAGGACTGTCCTCATACCACTTAGAGGTACTTGTTGGGATTCAAATTTAGGCACGATAGACTAACGCCCCTTCTCCCTGACACTGGGACAGTTGTGGATTTGACGGGGAGTCGTTGGGGACCGAACCTTCCCACATGCTGGGCAGGTACCCTGTCCCTGTGCCTCATACCCAATCCTTACTTTTCATCTAAAGAAGTAGGCCATTTGATTCAGTGACTGCTCCATACAGTGTTGAAATCTGTACTGCAAAAACAACATTGAATTCTTCAATTCTTCAAGAAAATAGGCATTAAATTCTAGGTAGTTCAACAGCAAATTGCTTCAGCAAAAATAAATATATTGGATGTAGGGGCGGAGCTCGGTCGGTGAAGCCCTTGCATGGCGTGCACGAATGCTTGGCTTGATGCCCAGTGTGACATAAGATTAGGAATGGTGTCACACCTCAGTAGGCCCATCATCTGGGGGGCAGTGGCAAGAGGACCAGTGTCTTCCTCAGTTCAAGGCCATCTTGGCTGCTTTCGTTCCTTTTCCCAAACAGTGACAAACAAATAAGAATGTTTGCATATGACTGAGTTTTCACTTCTGTAATCACGGTTGCGTGCAATCATCTCAGAACTCTGGAGGCAGGAGCAGGAGGAACAGGAGTTCACAGTCAGGCTAACTGCGCAGCGAGTCTGAGACCAGCCGGGGTTAGGTAAGACCCTGTACTTCGAAGGAAAAGGAAACAGAGTGTGGTAACGATGCTTACGTTTACTTAGAATGATTCTAATGGGCACTGGTTTCAGAAATCGGTGCCTTGTTTTGTGACACAGCCCCCAAGATCTCAGTTGTTGTTATAATATAATATAAAATAGGAGCGTCGATGATAATGGTCAGCAGATAGGAGGTGCCTGACAGGCGCTGTTTTAAAAGCCGCCTGTGTGCTAGCTCACTCCTTGCTGCTCATAATCTCTTGATGGCGACATCATTATTGTTCCCATATCACAAATGAGGAAACTAAGGTCACAGAACGTGTCATCGGGAAGCCTAGGCCTCCCACCCAAGTCTATTTCAGGCTGGGGCCTGTACTCTTCATCTCTAGGCTGTAGTTTCTCTATAATTGGGAAATTAAGTCTGGGCAAGGTCATTTATTTATTTATGGTCTCGCCCTGTTCCAGAAAGCATTTCAGACATCTGGTTAAGTAACTTGCCCAAGATCACCCAGACAGTGAAGGGCAGAGTTCTCTCACAGACTGTGCAAACAGTGAGCTAACACGGGGGAAGGCTCCTATCATATATTTTCTTCGCAAACATGAGAAAGGGAAAGAGAGGCATTTTCTTTGGCTGCTTTCCTGTTTGTGGCAGTTGGATATGTTCTTGGCTTTATTGGGAACAGACTGACTAGGATAAGAGAAATTAAGGAGCAGTGGGACGAGGCAAGCAAGGGCCCAAGAACTGCCTACGAAATGCATTTGGGACACCAGCATCGCTTTAGCAAGCTAGGAGTTCTCAGGAGTAAGCCTGAGGCATAGCAGAGAAGAGGATCAGGAGACAGCTCAGCAGACGGGAAGCCGTGTGTTTTTGGAAGGAGAAGAAAGGAAACAGAAGGACATAGATAACTTGCTGCCCAGGGAAGGTAAGAATGGCAGGCTGCAGCTGAGGTAATGTAAGAGCCTGTGTGAACCACGCCTCCTGAGGGTTCAACAAGCGCGCTCTCGCGCGCGCGCGCGCACACACACACACACACACACACACACACACACATCACTACCATGGCATTGTGTGAATGAACACAAACAATTAATAACTGGGTTTGAAAGCACAGGAAAAAAAAAGCAAAGCAGGAAAGACAAACGCTACCAGCCGTCCACTTCTTTAAAAAATGAAACAAGGCTGGGCACGGTGGTGGAGGTCTTTGGTCCCAGCGCTCGGGAGGCAGAGGCAGGCGGATCCCTGTGAGTTTGAGGCCAGCCTGGTCTACAAATCGAGTCCAGGACAGACAAGGCTGCATAGAGAAACCCTGTCTCAAAAAGCCATAAATAAATAAATAAATAAAATCCTCAGGTGTCTCCAAGACAGTTCCCTCGCTCAGTGATTCAGCTCTCCATCCCCTCTCAGCGCACTAACGTTGTCCCTCGTAAAACGAACCCCTACCCCGCTTTCTTTTATTCCGGGAACTCCTTTCGAGCTGAGTTTGTATAAAGAACTGTCTCTTCTTGGCAATAACTTTAAAAATAAACAAATGAAACATACACTTGCGTGCGTGGCTTTTTCTCCCCCCTCCCCCAGTGGAACATTCACTTTCTTCCAGTTTGAATTATTAGAAAGACATTGCAGTACTTGTCCCCAAACTTTTTTTTTTCTTAATGAAAGGAATCTGTCTTGATTAAATATCCTTAACCAAACATGCCTTAGTGGCGGGGCAAGGACTGCTTTGATAGCAGCCCCTCGCCGGGGCGGTCCACCCAAAGCTGCCAAGGCAAGGTGTGTTTGAAGTGCTTCTTAGGAAGTGCGGTGTTTACCTGAAGTTGGCCAGGGCCATTCTGTCTAAGGGAAGCAGAAGGCTCAGCCTGAGAGGCCGGCACGGGAAGAGGAAACGTTCCTCCCGGGCCTTGAGTTTTCCAAAGGTGTTTGGAATGCACAGTACTCCCTCTCCTTGGACCAGTACACAACTCTGCCTGAGGAATTGTTAGCTTGTTGGAATGGATGGGTGCTTATGAACCTCACATCACATGGATTTTTTTTTAAGTTGTTATTTTCAGGACATTCTTCTCTCACACATATACTGAAAGAAAGAAAGAAAGAAAGAAAGAAAGAAAGAAAGAAAGAAAGAAAGAAAGAAAGAAAGAAAGAAAGAAAGAAAAGAAAGAAAAGGGAAGGAGGAAGGAAGGAAGGAAGGAAGGAAGGAAGGAAGGAAGGAAGGAAGGAAGACTTCTAGCACTCAAGAAGCAGAGGCAGGTGGATCCTCCTGAGTTCAAGGCCAGCCTGGTCTACAAAGCGAGTTCTAGGACAGCCAAAGTTACACAGAGAAACCCTGTCTTGGAAAAAAAAAACCCTATGCAAATAAAATTTAAAAGGCCTCTCAGTACAGGCTTTTTGGACAGAATCCCGTGGTGGTATTGGTCACTGTGCCTTTGCTTTTGTCAGGAGCCCTGAACAAAGAGTTCTCTGTTGTAAGCAAAGGAATCCAGGACAAAGAAAGTTCCACATCACTTCCAGCTTCAAATAGCTGTTCCTTCTCCTGGAAGAGGGCATAATGTATACATTTATTTTTAAATATACATATAACTTTAAAAAAAAGATTTCTTTTTATTCTTTACCTGTATGATTTATTTTTATATATTTTTGGCCCATGTTCATGTATGTACACACATATGTGCCTGGTGCCAGGGGTGAGATGGGGTGTCAGAGCTGCTGGGGGAACTGGGGGCACACACACGACTGTAAGCTGCGGTGTAGGCTAGTTATTATGAAAACGTTAACATACTATTGTGACTAAACATCTGGCCTGAATCAAGCCTTACTGGCAACTCGGCGACACCTAATTTTCAGTAAGAGCAAGCTTGACATGAGTATAGTGAGGGCACAAATAGATCAGTCAGCCCGCACAGTGACTCGAGGCTTACAGCCGAGCCTGACGTCGTTTTTCAGAATTATGACTGATGAGCAGTTCTAAGAAACCCTGAAAGAAAGGGGAGTCATTCTGTAAAGGCATTTGCATGAAAGAAGTGGGCTGGGATTTAGTGGAGACAGGGAGTTCTTATAAAGCAGCTGATGTGAGGAGCGATTTTGTGTTCCTAACAGTTGACTGAGTTAGTGAAGAATAAAGGTGACGCAGAGGTCTGTGAGGAGCAAAGAATGGCAAAGCGGAAACTCAGTGAAGGAGTGTTCAGCGGTGAGGAGAGAAAAAAAATGCAGAAAGAAAGATATATAATTGCGTTTGTCTCTAAAGTCACTGTCAGGCATGGCAGCTCACAGCTGTGATTCCAGCCCACTGGAGGCTGAAGCAGGAGGATGGCTATGAGTTCAAAGCCATCCTGAGCTACATAGTAAGTTCCAGGTAAGCCAACGCTACATAGTGAGAACCTGTCTCAAAAAAAAAAAAAAAAAAAAAAAATTAATTTTATTAAAATTTTTGTTTGGTGGGCTGGAGAGATGGCTCAGTGGTTAAGACCACTGGCTGCTCTTCCAGAGGACCCGGGTTCGGTTCCCAGCACCCACAGGGCAGCTCACAACTGTCTGTAATTGCAGTGCCTCTGGATCTGACATGCTCACACGTGCAGGCAAAACACCAATGAACATCAAATAAGTTACCTATTAAAAAAATTTTTTTTGATTGGCGACCCATCCTTGAAGCACGTGTATTTATGACATTCTCAATAGCCACAAACTAGGACTGTCTCCATTATTCCTTGGCTGCATATCCCAGTCTTTTTAAAAGAGAAGCCAATGTCTCCTTCTGTTGTTTGCGCTCTATAACCTAATCGATGCCATACTACCTTTGGAGGACAAAGCAGGCTTCGTAAAGGTCAGAAACATATGTGAGTAATCAGACCCCACCTTATAATGAAATGTGCCAAATAAATGCTCTGTTTTCCCTCACACATGGTGTGTTAGTGAAGAAATAGAAGCTTAAAAACTAAGGAGCTGTGTTACTCTTCCTGTAGAAATGGTGCCGCCCCCCCCGCGCCCCCCTCCCCCGGGGTGGGGATGAGCCGAGGCTTCAGCACAACCTATTGACTTTTCATTGGATCCACGCTTATTTTACAACTGCTAACCTATGAGCTAAATTACATTTTGAGTCTACGCATTTATGACTGGATTAAGTTTAACGGTGAATTAGCTCTTGGAAAAGGTACCTTGCTAGAACAAAAGCCTTAGCTCTGAGATGGATGCCCCTGATTGCTTTATTGCACCCAAAACAAAAGGCATTGAAATTTGGCAGTAGTGTAAGACATCTACGCTCATTAAATAAAGTATGTGCAGTAATTGTTTCCTAAGGGCCCAGAATCTGGAAACGTGTTCACAGCAGTGCTGTGAAAGATGATGTATTAAACGCCTAATTACTAAGGCTGTTTTGTTGAGAAATTACAATACATTTTCCTCTCTCCCTCTTTTCTTCTTTCTTCTTGTCTCTTGCTATTGTTGTTTGGGATGATCTTACTATGTAGAGCAGGCTGGATTTGAACTTGTTAATTATCCTTCTGCCTTAGCCTCTCCAGTGCTGGGATGACACGGATGAGTCACCAGACTCGGCTACAGTGTATTTAAAACATTTTTACTGTCACCATCATTATTGATTGTTTTTACTATTACTTTGTGTGTGTGGCTATAGGAGGTGTGTGGAGGGGGCATTAATTACACAGTGTGCATGCGGAGGTCGGAGGACAACTTTGTGGGGTCAGTTCCCTCCTTCTGCCTTTCTGTGGATTCTGGGGCTCACACTCAGGTCACCGGGCTTCTCAGAGCATGAGCGTTTCCTCTCTGAGTCATCTCACCCCCCTCAATACGATATTTAATATTTTAACAAAGATTTTATTGAAATTTTATTTTAACAAAATAAGAATTACAGTCTCTTCTTTTTTAAATGCGTACCCGAGTGTATGTATGCACGCCACAGCGGCGCAGAAACCCAGGAAGGTTTGCGAGGTGTTAGATCCCCTGAGAGGGTCGTGAGCTACCATGCGGGTACTGGGAACCGAACCCAGGTCCTATGCAAGAGCAGTAAGGATCTCTATAGTACATTTTAATTTTGGCAAAAGAGGACGGGTCAAGCTGGGCACAGTGGGTGGTGCACGCCTATAATCCCAGCACTCAGGGAGGCAGAGGCAGGTGGATCTCTGTGAGTTTGAGGCCAGCCTGGTCTCCAGCCATCTCTCCAGTCCCCCTTCTGTTTTTTGTTTGTTTGTTTGTTTGGACAGGTCTTACTATGTAGCCCAGGCTGGCCTTGAAGACTCACAGTGGTCCTCCTGCCTCAGCCTCCTAAGGGCTGGGACTACTTGTGGGTGCCACTTTGCTTGGCCTAAATACTGATTTTCTTAAGGGATGAAAAAAGAGACTGCCGGCTCACTAAATCCGATAGAGAATCTCATGAAACCATAAATGTGGGGGCTGACATGACTCAGTGGGGTGCTTGCTGTGCACGCGTGGGGAATGAGCTGATCCCCAGCTTCCACACAGAAAGCCTGGTGTGGTGGAATGATGGAAATAGGAAAATCCCAGGGCTCACTAGCCAGACAGTTTAGGCAACCAATGAACTATAAGTTCAGTGAGAGACCCTGCCTCAAAAATAAAAATGGAGGACAATAGAAAAAGACAATGTTGATCTTCATAGACTCATGCATTTTCATGAGTGTATAGATAGATGATAGATATGTAAAAACAATCTCCAACAGCTTCACACACACACACACACACACACACACACACACACACTTTTTGAAGGAAGGAAAGAAGAAATGTATTTATGTAACTCGTTTGAAATCTAACCAACCCAGAGGCAATATGAACCTTCACTGGGTCATCTGATGTAGTTCTATAATATGAGGAGTGGAAATGTGATTTTTTTTTTTTAAAGTAAAAGGGAGCTGGCAGAAATGCTCTTTTCTTGAAACAGTTTCTTTCCTACAAGCTAAGAACCCCTGGCCTCCATACCCACATGAACTAAGCCACCATCTTCAGGCACTGCTCTGGTGCTGGGTTTGGGGAAATGAGGACTGGTTTGTCTTTCACCTACAAACAGGGGTCAGGATGAGCCAAGCTCTAGCTTTGGTCCATCCAAGGGCCAGGTAAGTAATAGGACAGACGGAACCTTGGGCCTCTCTGCAGCGTATGTTAAATGCACCTCTGACTGGCTTTCCCTTCTGACTCATTGTTTCGTTGAAATCCATATTTTTAGACATTTTCTTTCATAATGAAGGCTGAATGTAATTTTTTAGAAAAAGGTTAATTTTAGAAAATCCACTGTGTGTAGGCTCAGTATTAAAATGTTCTTTTCTGTTGCTTCAGGCAAGTTTTCCAATGTCATCAAGTCAGAGTTCAGAGTTTGTTGCCTTGAAGAACACGCAGGTCTGCAAATTACTCATATATATATATATATATGTATATATATATATGAGTAATTTATATATATATAAATTTATATATATATATAAATAAAGTAATAATATATATATGTTCTTGCTATGTATCTCTGATGCCCTGGAATTCACCAAGGTCCAGGCTGGCCTTGAACTCACAGATATCTTCTTGCCTCTGCCTCTTGAGCGCTGGGATTAAAAGCTTGTGTCATCACACCTGTTTGTTTTTTGGGGTTTTGTTTTTTAGATAGAATCTCACTGCATCACCCAAGTGGGCCTCCTGAGCGCTGAGAGTATGGGTGTGAGCCACTACACATGGCCAGCAAATCACTTTGATTTTTTTGCCCAAGGATCTCAGCGTGGTGGCTCATACCTGTAATCAGTACCTCAGAGGCGAGGGCAGGAGGACCAGATTTGGCTCTCCAGCAAATCTGAAGCAAAGGTGCCCTTAGAATAGACTGAAGACATAGCCTGAAGGGGTGAAGTGCTTGTGCAACAGGGCGCTGGAGAGCTGGCTTCCAGGGTGAAAGCACGGACTGAGAACCCAATGGTACCTCAGCACCACATGGTACCTCACAACAATCCAGTGCTTCCTGACCTCTACCAGGCGTATTCACGACACACACACATACATGGAGGCAAAGTACTCATACACATAAAATAAAATAAAAGTTTTGGGGAGGGGGGTTGTCCAGACAGGTTTTTTTCTGTGTAGAAAAATAAATCTTAAAAATAAAAATATATGGGGAACAGAGCAATGCAGACTACCCTTTGTTTGGCAAAAGGAGGAGAAATGGATTTGTGTTTGTTTATATCTGCAGTAGGAACTCTGTCTGGAAGGGCAAAGAAACAATAAAAGCTAAAGAATTTCTGGGCACAATGGGATGGTTTAGCAGGTAAAGAAGCTTGCTGCCAAGTCTGAAGGCCAGAGTTTGTTCCCAGGTCCCACAAGGTAGGAGGGAACAACCCCTGAAAATTGTTTTCTGACCTCCACTTACACACCACAGCACACGAGTGCACACACACAAACGTGCACAAAGCACATGATTGAATGCATAGGTTGAGTCCAATGATATACATATAATAAAATGCATTAATACACAGTGTCATACAATACATACAGCCCATAATGTTATAATAAAATCCGTTACTTTTATAATAAAAGTTACTTTTGTAATAAAAGATAAAATGCACAGGAGAAAAGGAGAAAAACACTTCCTCAAAATGACATTGGGGCACATTCTTTTGTTAGAAAAGGCTGTTAAATGTGGCGTGGTACCAACGATGCTCACACCACCACTCCCTTGAAGCCCCCTGGTCCCTTAGAGTCATTTCAACTTTGGGGAGATGATAGAATGTAGCTCTTCAAAAGAGATTTCAGATTCCTCAAGAGGACTTTCTCAGCCTGAAAGAGGCTGTTCAGAGAACGTTTTACTTCTTAGGGTAGGTCAGGATAGCCGCTGTTCTAATGAAAAATGAGCAAAATGTTTAAAATATGTTTGTTGGCATGCTTTAAAAAAACCTCTTATTTACATTTCTTATATCTTTTTCTCCCTGCTCCACGCCAATCCCTTCTAACACCAAACACCAGGTAGGAGAGAGAAAGGATTAGTGGGAGAAGGGGCACAGTTCTTTCTTAGGTGCTTCCTGCTGGTTAGGGTCAGCGGGTCTGTTTTCCTGAGTTCCTTCCTGGCCTCCCATCAAGTTGGAGCTAGTGTCTACGCTCCAGAATGGCTCTGGTGTTTTGAATTAGGAAGGATTTGGGACAGCAATATGGTTGGAATGAGAGTAACATAGGGAAATATGTGGACTCTTGTGTATTTAATTACATTTTCTAGGTATTATTATTTATTTTATTTTATTTGTTTGTTTTCTGAACAAATTGAACTCAGGGCATGACACATCCTGAAAAGGTGCCCCACCACTGAGGCATGTCCCCAGCTTTTGCCTGCCTGGGGTCTTGTTAGTGGTGATTTAGGGGGAGACACTGATGGAGACTACAGAGGAAAAATGGTTATAGAGCTCACTCCGGGCCATGTGCTGGCAATGCCCATGTACCCCATATACCCATATACCCCCTGTCTTAGTCACCGTTCTAGTGCTGTCAAGAGACACCATGACCAAGGCAACTCCTATGAAGGAAAGAATTTAACTGGGGGCTTGCTTACAGCTTCAGAGGTTTCTTCCATTATCATCATGGTGTTGGGGGCCTGGCGGCTTGCAGGACAAGTAGGTGTTGGAGCAGAAGCTGAGAGCTGTATCCTGATCTGTAGGCAGAAAGACCGGACTCGGCTTGGTCTTCTAAAGCCTTAAAGCCCATCCCCAATGACACACACTTCCTCCAGCAAGGCCACACCTTCAAGTTCTAATCCTTATAATCCTCTCAAATAGTGCCACTCCCCAGTGACTACATATTCAAACATGTGAAGCTAAGGGGGCCATTCTTATTCAGACCACCACATCTCCCCCTTCCTTTTTTTTTTTCCCTCTTGCAGAAACTGTTCTTTAGGGCAGCCACTGTCCTACCCTATTAAATAAGTTGACCCATGGGAAAATATATCCAATTTCTATGGACAGTGCATTGGGGGGTTCTACATTCATGCTCCTGTCCCCAAGCTGTTCAGAGTCCAAAGTGGATTGGGATGTGAAAGACGAAGACCAGGGGCTGGAGAGATGGCTCAGCATTAGAGTACTTGTTGCTCTCGAAGAGGACCCAGCTTTGGTTTTCAGCCCCCATATCGGGCTGAAAACAGCTCACAAGCACCTGTAACTCCAATTCCGGGGGCTCCAACTCCCTCTGGCCTCTGTGTGCACCTCCATACACACAGACACATGGACACACATTAAAAAAAAATCTTCAAAGAAAACAAAGCCAAGGGCCAGCTATAGGAGACTCATTCCTGAGGGATGATTGCTAGAGATTAGATGTGTTTGCCCAAGTGTGCCCAGTGTGGGCACACAGGAGGGGGTCATCGGCTTATCTGCGTTTCCTGTTGTATGCTTTCTTACGTCACAATGCCTTCTCTCCCACATTCAACTCACTAAGCAAATATTTGTTGCATGTCTCTGCTAAAGTTGTTGGGGCTGCCAGCCGAATAGGACTTTTATTCCAGTGGGGGAATAAGATAATAAGCGATTAAACAAGTCAAGATATCACACTGGGATAAACAAAGCAGATTAGATAAGGACCTTAGATGGCGGTCAAACCGGAAACAGTCCAAGGAGAGGTGCGGGGCTTTATCTGGGGACCCAAGGCATGACTGGAAGGTGAGAAGTAGGCACAGGGGGATTTGGAGGAAGGTGTTTGGCAGCCAAGGCAGAGCAGCAAGATTGAGTTCTGTGAGCTGGAAGGAGTGTGCGGGACTCAGAAATCAAGAGGCCAGTGACTAGAGTGCAGTGCAAGTGAAGATGGACAGGAGCCCCAGGGCAGAGGTGTCTCCGAGGGCGTGCAGGCTGCTAGGCTGAAGCTTGTCTTTTTAAGTTACAATGTTGGTGCAGTCTGGAGAGGGGAGTGTAGGTGTTCAGGGACCAGCCATGCATTTCCTGTCCTTTCACTGGCATTAAAAATGTGACAGTTTGATGAGCAAAACATTAAAGCAAAGATAGGATAGACAAAAAGTTAATTACATGTGTGTGTTTGCATGCATGCATGCGTGTGCGCATGTGCTCATGACATAACTCATATGTAGAGGTCATAGGACAACTTGCAGGAGTTGGTTCTCTCCTTCCACCACGTAGGCCCCATGGATCCAATTCAAGACGTCAGGCCTTCGAATGAGCTCCTTTGTCCACTGACTGAGCCATGTTGCTGGCCATAGAACAGATATTTTAGGTAGGCTACTGTGAACTAAATTTAGAAGCCACAAACAGGGTGTGCTGGCATGAATCTTTAATCCCAGCACTCTGGAGGCAGAGGCAGTTGGATCTCTGTGAGTTTGAGGCCATCTTGGTCTACAAAGCCAGTCCAGGACAGTCGGGGCTCTGTTACACTGTTTCAGAAAACAAAACAAAACTTAGAAGCCACACCTGACACTGAGCATTCTACAAAGGTTGAGTAACTGGTTAGAATTTCAGCGATTGCAGAGGTTGGAATGTTACCAGTCCAGAGCCCAATTACAGTTTATCTTGAATTAGCTTTACCCCACGACCAGCTTACCTTTTGAAGACCCATTCATTTCCCACTTTGGTGTGACTTAACATTCTGAGACAATTAGGCAAATCTCTTTGGAATGTAACAGCCGACTCCTTAACCTCACCCATTCAAAGACTAAGAAAGTTGTTAGCACCTGGGGCCTACGGCAGAGATGTCCCTGTCACCATAGCCTGCCTACCCAATGTTGCCACCAGTGTATTTGAAAAGGATGTTGCCTTATGGCTTTCTTTGTTCTGTGTGTACAAACTTCACGAAATTGTTGCAGTGTTGGAACATGAAGTTTGAGAAGACCTAAATCTGTGTTCAGGGGCCAGAATTAATGTCCCTGTGTCTTCTGAGATGGCAGCACCACTGTTTATGCTGTCTCTACCCAAAGGTCTTAGCATTGGGAATTTTCCTTTCAAATGTCACCATATTTGTAAGTACTGGGTATGTTAAACTCTTTTGAAAAATTCAAAGTCCTCAAATCTCCATGCTTTCTTAGGTTTGACGAGGATTTGTTTACTTTCGTTTATATTCTTTTTGTCTGTTTGCTTGTTCATTTGTTTGTTTTGAAGCAGGGTTTCACTCTGTAACCCTGACTATCTTGGAACTCACTATGTAGAGCAGGCTGGCCCCAAACTTCCAGAGATCTGTCTGCCTCTCCCTCCTGAGTGCTGGATGTGGCATTCTTTTATAAACACCCAGATGTTTGCATTCTTTTATAAAACAATTAAAAAAAAATATTGGGTGCTGGAGATATGGCTCATCAGCTAAGTGCACTGCTCTTCCAGAAGACCTGGGTTCTGTTTCCAGCACCCACATGGAGGCTTTCCATCTCCTGTAACTCCAGTCACAGGGGACTTAACTCCTTCTGACCTCTGTGAGTACCAGGTACTCACATGATACACAGACACCCATGCAGGCAAACACTCATACATATAAAATACAGGTAGGTTGCAGGATGTTTGATTATTATACATAGAAAACCTAACTGGGAAAAATAGATGTCGGATGCAGTTAGGTGTGTCCTGAAGAGATGTAGCTTCGCTGTGCCTCTGCAAGTCTTAGATAAGAATGCTAAAGAATTGGGGGGGGGGGGTGTGTGATTGTGTATGCCTGTGTTCCCAGCACTCCGGGAGGCAGGATCTCTGTGAGTTCAGCCTGGTCTACAAACTGAGTCCAGGACATCCAAGGCTACACAGAGAAACAGTGTCTCAAAAAGCAAAACCCAAAAGAATACTAAAGAATCCAAAGTTCCTGCCTAGGTTAAGGCAAGTTGCTTGGGAGACCCAAGTTGCTCTATGACCCAAAGCAAAGTCAGATGGGGGCCCATCCTGAGGCCCCCTACCATGACTGTGACATGGTTCAGCCTGGCAAGGATAAAGGAGAGGAGCTAGAGACTTCTTGGATGAGCAATTGGACCTTCGAGAGCTTGCTCTCTTTTTGGCTTGGAAGAGCTCTCAGGGAAGGGGCTCCAGGTAAGAGGGAGAGATTCTCTATCTGGACCTGCACACACAACAGAGCAGCACTTGGCAGTGCCCTGATAAAACATTATTCTAGGAGAGAGAGCTAAGGAGCCCTCTTGGGTTTGGAGGAGCTCAAGAGAAAGGTAGACTGGCTTGATAGAAAGACACAGATAGAAAGAGATTTCTAAAGAGCTAGTAGTTGTAGGATCAGACTTGTAAGTAGATGTTTTGTAAATAGTTCAGAAAATAAAGTTACCTTGATGAGCTAGTAGGGTTTTACCTCAGTTTACACCTCCGGCGTCTTCATTGGTATAAATATTAGATACTTTTAACAGCAAAATACTATAAAAAAAATCTTTAAAAGCCATTTTAATAGCATATACTAATTATATACAATAATAGGGTTCATTATGGCATTTTCATAATATACACATATATATTATAAAAGTGTATGCAAAAAAAAAAGTGTATGCATACGCGTGTCTGTGTGTGGGTCTCTGCATGTGAATGCAGTTGCTCGTGGAGGCCAAAAGAGGGTGTCAGATTCCCCCCTGTATCTGGAGTTGTGAGCCACCTGAACTGTGTGCTGGGAACTGAGTGCTGTGTTCTGAAAGAGCAGTTAGCACCCTTAACCGCTGAGCCCTCTCTCTCTCTCACACACACACACACACATGTTTTTTTCAAGACAGGGTTTCTCTATGTAGTCCAGGCTGTCCTGGAATGGCCTTATAGACCAGGGTGTCCTCGAACTCACACAGATCCTCCTGCCTCTGCTCCCCAAGTGCTGGGATTACAGGTGTGCCCCACCGCGCCTGGCTGCTGAGCCATCTCTCTAACCCTACATAAATACAACATATTGCTATTATATTCACCCCCATTCCAGTGGGTTCTATTTGGGTTGCTTACAGAGTCCTGGGTGAGGGACTATTTACATGGCCAAGGCTCCCAGCTTGTGACCGCATCACTGAAAAATGTTTCTCCTTTCCCCAGCAACAATTAACTGCCCATAGTTCCTTAGGCAGGGGTGGGACCTCCTGATTCCCTTCCTCAGCTCTGGGCACATCCTTTATCACATCATTTCCTTTCTTAACTTCTACAACCTTTGTTCCATCTCCATTTAGGGGTTGTATTTAACTTCAGAGTTTTAATTTAAGCTGGGATATTGTGGCATATGTTTATAATTTCAGCAGTTGGTAACTGGAGGCAGGAAGATCAGGAGTTCAAGGCCAACCTCAGCTGCATAGTGAATTTAAGGTCATCCTGGACTTCATGAGATTCTTTCGCAAAAAACAAACAAGCATTTGGGGGACTGAGGCAAGTAGATTTTTATGAGTCCGAGCCCTGCCTGGTTAACATAGTGAGTTCCAGGACAGCCGGATCTACAAAGTGAGACCCTGTCTTGAAAACAAACAATGCACCTTTAATTCCAGCCCTCTGTAGGCAGAAGTAGGATGACAGGAACTGTAGGTTCTGGGCCAGCTTGGTCTGCATATAGAGTTCCAGAAAACAAGGAAAGAGACTCTACAGAAAGAGACCCTGTCTCCAAACAAAAACAAAAATTAAGGCACGGAGCAACTGAGGAGATATTCCAAGCCAGCGTTGGCCTCCACATGCACGCACACGCATAAAGACACGTATACACATTTAAAAAGTCTTAGCGGCCAGGTGTTAGTGGCAAGTGCCTTTGATTCTCAGAGCTTGAGAGGCAGAGGCAGGTCCAGGACAGCCAGGGCTACAGAGAGAAACTCTATCTCAGAAAAAAACAAACAAACAAACAACAACAACAACAAAAAATTAGCATTGCTGGGCTGTGGTGGCACACACTTTTAATCCCAGCACTTGGAAGGCAGAGGGAAGCAGATCTCTGGGTTCCCAGGCCAGCCTGGTCCTACAGAGCTAGTTCCAGGAAGGCCAGGACTTAAAAGAGAAACCCTATTTTGAAAACAAAACAAAAATCTTAGCATTAACTCCCAAAGAGTAAGACTTCTGAATTGATTTATTTTATTTTTATTTTTAAATTTTATAATTACATGGGGGATGTTTGAGGGTGTGCTTGTGCCACTGAGGTCAGAGGACGACTGTCTCTGTCTGGACTGTGGGTTCTGGGGGTCCAGTTCAAGTCTTTAGACTTGGCAGCAAGCACCTTTACCTGCTGAGCCACCTTACTGGCCCGTGTAGGGATTGCCTTTGTTTATTTGGTTTTATTGGGGCTCACTGTTGTTTTATTTGGGGTTTATGTTTGTTTTGTTTTAAACCAGGATCTCTGGTAGCCTAGACTGGCCTCAAACCTACTATACAGGCTAAGGATGACCTTGAACACCTCATCTTCCTGCCTTGACTTTCCCCAGGGCTGAGATTACAGGTGTGTGCAGTCACACTGAGCTTCATTTGTTTCTTGTTGTTTGCCTATTTATTGTAGTTTTGTTTGTTTTAGACAGCTCAGTACCGTAGGCTGGCCTCAAACTCATAGCAATCTTCCTGGGTCAGTCTCTGGGGTACTGGGATTATAGGCATGAGTTTGGATTTAGTCTGTCTTTTTTTTTTTTTTTTTTTGGTCAGGATCTCACTATGTAGACCAGGCTGGCCTTGAACTCACAAAAATCTGCCTGCCCCTGAGTACTGGGAGGTAGGTTATATCACTACACCTTGCTTGTTATTCTGTAATCACTGGCCACAATAGAAACATAATTTTTTTTTCCTGACAGGGTTTCTCCGTGTAGCCTTGGCTGTCCTGGACTCTCTTTGGAGACCAAGTTGGCCTCAAACTCACAGAGATCTCCCTGCCTCTGCCTCCCTGAGTGCTGAGATCACAGGTGTGTGCCGCTGCACTCAGCTATATGAACATAATTTCGATGCGAAATAAAATATTGATCCAAAAGATTTATGTATCGTCTCTCAACCTCAGAACACATACGGAATAACTAGTGCTTTGAGGCTGCAGTTATTCATTCAGTTAACCAGAACCCCAGGCAATGTACTTCATTCAGTTAACCAGAACCCCAGGCAATGCACTGGGCACCAGGGATAAAATTAATGTGTGATATTCTTCCAGCCACTGACTCAGACAAAGCCTTTGTATGTCCTGAAAAATGAATAATTTGCTACTATAAAACTTCATAGGAATTTGTATTACCAGTAAATATTATTTTAGAATGTTGACTTTTTTTAAAAATTTGTAATAAAATAATGTATATTTCAAAAAATGAATAATTTGTTCACTTACAAATCGTAGGCTGTGACTACCCTGGGTGGACAGGACATTTACTCTAATATAGCTTGCAAATGTCATCTTTCATTGTTTTCCAATGCCTAACAACCACCACAGCTTGGAGGTTTGTTTTTTTTCCCTCTCTCCTCCTCCTCACCACTTCCAGAGCTCAGGCCGCTGTCACCATGACAACCAGAACAGAAAGCGTTGAAACCTTCTTTCTTACTATGGGCACATATCTCCCTATAAGGACATTTTTATATGTCAGCCGAAGTGGACCCTGGGGGCTGTTCTTTAAATATATCATTAAGTCATATTGAAATTGGCAGTCTAGAGGCAAGATTTTGATGGTCAAAAAACCAGGGTTTCTCATATCTTGTTCCCAAGAAAAGAAAGCAAAGTATAGGAATGTGTTTTTTGTTGACAGGGGCAAATTCGGGCAGAGTTCTGGTTAACATGTCCAGGTTTCTCCTGAATTACGCCAGATTGGCCGGGGAAGCCTGTTTGAGCGCTAAGACTGGAAAATGATTTCCCCAGCTGAAACCTGTCCTTTGAGCCTTAGGCTCATGTCGCCATCTGTCTTCTTGGCATTTCCCTTGGCTGTCTCCGGTTCAGCTCACAACAGCCCCATCCCTCTTCCCTCCTGGGCATTAATGGGTCCACCAAGCAGCCAGGGTCCCGGCCAGTTGGAGGCATTCTTATTTGTCCCTCTTCTTGCCTCTCTCCATCGCAATTCTTATCAAGTCCTAAGCTAGAACAAGTCTGTTTTTCTCCTTCTCCAGTCCTACCCACCACTTTCAATGAAAGCATAGCTGTCTTCTGCCTCTGCTTTTTTTTTTTTTGGGGTTTTTTTTTTTTTTTTTTTTTAATGGCTCATTTTTCCTGGTATAAGTGTTTTTGTTCTTGTGCGTGTCTGAGAAGAGGTTGTCAGATCCTTCTAGGATCGGAGTTATGAACAACTGTGAGCCACCATGTGGGTGGTGGGAACCAAATCCGGGCCCTCTGCAGAACGCAGTGCCCTTCAACACTGAGCCATCTCTCCAGCCCTGCTTTGGTCTTCTGAGATAGAGTCTTACTCTATGGCTCGAGCCGGCCTCAGTCTTGAGATCTTTCTGTCTCTACCCATCTGGTGCTGGGGTGTGTGTGTGCAGGTCTAAAGCTCTTACCCAGCTACCTGGGTTACTCTAGGCTTTTCTCTCCTTCATCCCGTTCTTCTTCAGAGAAGAGCTGAAGTGATCTTTACAGAGGATAAATCAGGGGCCGGAGAGATGTCTCAGTGGTTAGGAATGCTCTCTGCTCTCCCAGAGGACATGGATGCCTGTAGCCAGTGGCCCCTCTCATCAGGCTTCTGAGGGAACACCCACACACATCACACACACACACACACACACACACACACACACACACACACACGCACGCACACAAATGAACCTTCAAAAGTAGATTAAAGGGAAAAGAAATAAAGAGGATAATAATCATAGAAAGGTCCTCTTTAAAATTCTTTTTGGCTTTCCCTATGCATGGGATAAAAGCCTCACTTCAGTTTTTCATCTAGCTTTGTATTACCAACCCCCACACCTGACCTCCCTCCACTCTCCACGAGGCTTGAAATGCCCTGGCTTTAATTTCCTCTAGAGTCAAACAGCTGCTATGGGTCCTACTTTTTCCACAATGCTCTTTGCTCATTTCCAAGCCTTTCCTCTTTTCACACCTTCTTGGAACTCTTTCCCGGCTTTTGCCAGAGCACTGCATGGTGGTCTTTTCCTTCTCGGCTCTGAGGTCTCAGTTAAACCGCCCCCCACCCCCACCCCAAATCCCTTCTCTCACCAGCTGTATCCGAAGCTGCCTCTTCTGTCAGTGTTTCTCTACCAGGAACTTTGGTTTCTTTCTGTATAAGATTTTTCTGTAGCTGGGCATGGTGGCGCATGCCTGTAACCCCAGCACTCAGGGAGGCAGAGGCAGGCATGATCGAAGTGAGTTCAAAGCCAACCTGGTCTGCAAAGCAAATCCACGACAACCAAGGCTACACAGAGAAACCCTGTCTTGAAAAAAACCAAAACCAAAAGTAACAACAACAAAATATTTTTCCAGAGTACACGGCTATCGTGACCATTCGTTTGTATTCTTGTCTCTGCAACTAGGAAAGGAAATTCCTTGTGGGCAGAAACTTGATGGTGAGTGGCACAGGAGAAGCAGCCATGGTGCCTGTCCATCTGTGGGCACGCCTGCCTTAGTTCTGCGAAGGACCTTTCCTCCCAGGAAAGGTACATTTCTTCTCCCTTCGATGCCAGGATCCGATGGCTAGGAGTCAACTCAAATGGTACAAATGAAGATTTTGGATGAGAAGATTACTAAGTGTGGGATAGACTGGGGTAAGACGACCAGCAGGATATGTTCAGATGCTAACTAGCATAAGCAGGAAGTCATTATATGTGGAAGATGGGAGTGCGAGGGGGGCGGGGCATGCAAAGGAATGAATGGGCAGAGTCCAGGAAGACACCTGCTGGGAAGGAGACAGACCCCTCTAGGCATGTGGTCCCAGAAGTGACAGCGAACCAGGGCAGGAGTCATATCGTCTTTTCTTACTCTGCCATGTCTGGTCCAGTCCCCTTCATGACTGAGGCCAAGCAAGGGAGCCAGGCTGAGTAGGTCAGTTTGTAGGATATCAGGCTTTCCAAACCACAGAGACAAAGAACAGGAGATAAAGGACATGGAAGAGTAGAGAGGCTCAATGCCAGCAGCTGCGCTCAAGGCTAGTTTTGTCCCTATGACTTAGCAGCTTGGGAGTTTATGTTCAGCCTGTAGCTGCCTTTTTGTTGTTGATGTTGTTTGTTTTTCTACTGTGGTCCAAGGAAAAATAATTTTGATTTCTTTGTTGTTATTGTTGGTTTAAAAGAGGGTCTCATGTAGCCCAGGCTGGTCTTGAACTCACCCAGTATGTGGCTGAGGATGACCCTTCTGCTTCTACCTTCCAAGTGTTGGGATTTCAGGCTTGCAATCGCCACAATTTTGATTCCTAAACAATTCCTGGGGGGTTGGGGCCTGCTTTTATCCTGAACAAGTGGGTGAAGTGTTTTTCTTATTAATAAGCACTGCCTACTCAAGATAAAGAAAATGGTAATCTCATTTGGCCACCTTCTAAATTGCATTATGAAACTTACTAATGATATTCATAGTATTTTCACAAAGTCTATGGGACCAGTATTTGGAAAATTTGATTTCTAGGTTCTGTCAAAGCAGTAGCAGGAAAAATAGTGCAGCAACCTGTTTTTCTTTTTCTGAGTCAAAATGCTTTAAGTATTTGGGTTCCAGAGTTCCTCCTTCTCTGAACAGTTTGCTGAGTGAGGACATCTGTAGCTGACTCATTTTATTCTACAAATACCAAATTGCACCCAGGTCTATTTCAGGGATATTGGTCATCTTGGAGCTTTTACAGACAATATGCTGGAGGAAAAATACATGAAATGCGTGTCTTCCTGAACCCTGGCTGCGCAGGTTCACCTTTGGGTAGTAGTGGGAACTGGGGGCAGCTCATAACAGCTGGAAGGGATTGCAGTATCACTGGACAACTCCTCTCTAAAAGTCTTTGGCTTAGAATTGAACTTGAAAGCTTAGCTGGACATACTGAACACTTCCATAGAAGCCGAGGGCCTTGGTACACAGCGCCAGCTGCCTAATTGCTTGTCTCTGTTCCTTAGGCTCTGGATCTGTGAATGGAGCCCCACAGCCGCAACAGCAACTGGATTCTCAATTAATTTTTCTCTCTTCTTAAAATGCTCTGGACACTGGAAACGTTGTTTAATTATAGTAACCATCTGTCTGCTCTCCGAATTGTGTAAGCAGAAAATACACAATGTGCTTGCCATGTTTATTGATCTCTGGAAGCTTCAAAGATAATGGAATGCTATTTAATAGGATGCGGGAGGGAGGGATTTTTTTTTTTTTATCTTTCTACTGTTTAGAAAAGAGGCGCATTGCTCTACGCTTCCAAATGTTTGAAACAAATGCTGTGGGAAAAATTCTAATTTGCCTCTGACTTCCCCGGTTTCACAGAGATTCCCCTGACAGAAAATTATGTCCTGAAATACCTAGATGCCACCTGGAATATATCCTGAGTGAGGTTTAAAACCCAAAAACCAATTTGGAAAGCCAATTTGTCATGATAAAGATCTTAACTGAATCACCTGGGACCTTATGCTCACCAGTGCTCAGCAAGCGCCCCTGGCTTCCACTTCATTAACCGAGTTCTACCTCTTTTAGACGGAACGAGAACGATTGGGTAGTCTCGTTCCGAATACACAGTTGCTGTAGCTTTAGCACAGCGCCTTCACGATGTGTGTGTGCTGTGCGCTTATGCCCAGATGAAAATGACCTCATTTCTTTCACTATGTGCATTCTGGCCTTAGCGAGTCACCCAGATGGAAGGATGCAGTAAATATAACGCAGTTTCACATCTAGAGACAAGAAGACACGCTTGGAAACTAAGCTTGAGAAACACAAGGCATTTACCCCTTTGACTGGGGAAGCTCTCGGATGTGGGAGAAGTACGTATGAAACGTGGACTCTCGTTTTCTCAGATATGAGGCGTTTGTCTTCTAGAGTCCACCGGCCTGCGGTGGAGGGGAAGGATTAGCTCGAGCCCGGAGAGGCAGGCTGCTCGGTAGAAACCCATATGCTCTCTGACACTGATTCTAATCATCTCTCTGTCAGCCCGAGGTTAGTGCTTATCCTGAGGGAGGCTCCTGCTGTGAAAGCATTGCTGGCAATGAATCTTTAACAAAAGATCAAGAACTTGACATTTATTTTTAAGCACAAGAAGGAAGTGTGCCATGTTGGCAGCAAGGACAGGGCTAAGGAGAGCTACCCAACAGGTACAGAGAGGAGTGGATCTCTGAGGTCCACCGTTCAACACGCCAGTGCCTTCACTTTTGTGAACTGGCCACCGACACCTCGATGGGGACACGGAACACACCTATGTGCACATCTTTTCGAAGGAGGAAGTTGGGGCGATGCATTTATTACTTTTATTTCGAATCAGGTTATTTTTTAAAAGAGGATTTTTTTTTTCCTTTTATTTTTAGTTGCGGGTATGTGTGAGGGCACAAAGACACTCGGGAGGTCTCTGTGGGGAACAGAGATACAGAAGATCCCCTGGAGCTGGAGGATGGTGGTGGTTATGAGCCGCCCAGCGTGGGTATTGAGAACCAAACTTAGATCCTCCGAAAGAGCAGTAAGGTGTAACTACTGAACTCTCCCTCCGACCCCGTCGGATGTGTTCTAGCATTTTTATATCCAATTGATGATTCAGGGAGGTTTGATTGGCACACAGTGCAGAACAGACAGCTGTTCTCATTTTTAATTGACCAAGCTAGCAGAAACAGCAACAAAGGTTTTGCTCTTCCCCTCCCCTCTCCCGCCCCAGCCGAAGATGCACGCATGCAAACTTGTGACTTTGTTAATGTATGTGGAGGTGGGAAGGTGTGCTTGGGGAGAGGCTTAAATCAAGTACGCCGGGTGAGAAGTTAACAGCTTCAAACTGTCCACCTACAGTTAAGGACATTTCTTCAAAATTAATTTTAAAACACAACAGATGCAGAAAAGGGTGTGACTGTCAGAAAACTCACCAATGAAGTATAATAGGGTGTCAGCTTCTCCCCTAGAAGAGAGCTATTTCTATCTTAGGGTTCAGTTCAGTGTCCCCATTAGTTCTACTGTTAAAATGAAATGCAGGTGACGTGCCTCTAAATTCCTATAGCTGAAGGACCCAGAAGGAGTAAAAAAAAAAAAAAAAATCTTTACTAGATTACAGCCAGTGGAAGGCAGCTTGTGTGAGAGTGTGTATTTGTGAGTGTGTGTGTGAGTACGTGTGTGTCCACATCTATATCTGTGTGTGGTGTGTGTGTGTATGTAACTATGCATGTGTGTCTACGTCTATTCTGTGTGTCTCACATGTAGATCACAGTATAATTGGTAAGGGTGGACACTCTCCTTCCACTACATGAATGCCAACTCAGGTTGGCATTCTTTCACTCTGAATATCTTACAGGCCTTGAGTCTGTTTTCAGTCTTCTTAGTTTGGCATAACTGTTACTGTTTTTTTTTTTTTTTTTTTTTTTTTTGCTGAGAGTGAAGATGTTCATGGTAATTGAGAGGAAAAGAGGCTACTTCTCAAACAGGAATATGTAAGAGGAAGGAGAGAGAGCTAGTGAATTCTGTTTAGTTGTTTGTTCTAGAGACAGGATTTCTCCGTGTAGCCTTGGCTGTCCTGGAGCTCAATCTGTAGACCAGGCTGGCCTTGAACTCATAGAGATCACCTGCCTCTGCCTCCCAAGTGCTGGAATTAAAGGCCTAAGCCACTACTGTCTGGCCCATGAATTCTTAACTGGAACACATTTGCTCCTTCCTTTTATGGTGGTTCTCATCCTTTCTAATGCCGTGACCTTTTAATACAGGGGTCACATTGTGGTGACCCCCACCCTAAGATTATTTCGTTGTTACTGCATAACTGTATTTTGCTACTGTTATGAACTGTGTTTTCCGATGGTCTTAGGTGACTGCTCTGAAAGGTGGTTCAACACCCCTCCCCAGGGGGGTGCAACTCACAAGTTGAGAACTGCCACTTTAGGATATAAGGATTAAGAAGTAGGGCTGGAGAGGCGGTTCAGCAAGTAAGAGCAGGGGTCCTACCCACATGGTAGCTTACAACCATCAGTAACTCCCATTCCAGGAGAACTCATGCCCGTTCCTGAGGCCAAGGACATGCGTGTGGTGCACATACGTACATGCATGCAGACAAAACATTCATATATACAACATAAAATATCTAAACGTTTTTAATCGTAAACGTATAGAGCAGTTCATCAGTCATTTTACATGTATGCTCTTCTTTCTCATACACAATCTTAAATACTTTCCATGTTCAGCCCTCTACCCCAAAAAGAGAGTTAACATGTCCCCCATTTTCCTCACACACAATAGAAAGTTTAATTTATTTGCCCAAAGCCACAGAAGGAGGAAGTCATCTCTGGTAACCATCTGTGCCAATCTGATCTTCCAGGAAACAGGCAAGGAGCTGGAGTTCAGAGCGTGCACAGCCAATCTGGCGCAGATGCCTGGTAAAGAACTTAAAGGAGGGCTGCACGCGTCGGAACACATCTGTAATCAGCGCTTGGGGGATGGAGACTGGAGGGTCAGGAGTTCAAGAATTTGCTCGGTTACAAGATGAGAAGCCAGCCTGCCTACCTGAGACCTCGTTTCAAACAACAAACCAAACAACGGGGATGCAGGGAGAGGGAGAGAATAGGAAGAGGGTCCCATAGTGCTCTTTGAGAGTGACTCCAATGATCTAAGGACTTCTTACAAGATCCCATCCACCAAGATTCTGAAGTCCTCAAACATGCAAGCTTCTGGGAGAGGAAACATTGAAGATGGAAGTCCTGGCACTCAGCTCTTAGATACACCAGGTTTTACATTCAGACTTTCGGCCTAGGGAGGGCTGAGATTCACCAGAGCAAGAGCATATTAAAAGCTGTGGGACTCCCTGCCAGCAGGAGGGCTCAGCAGGCCGAGGTGCTTGCTGTACAAGAGTAAGGATCCCAGTTCCCTTCCCGGATCCCACAGAGAGATGCACGCCAACCGCCACACGTGTGCCATGCCAGCCGCACGCACACGCACCCCAACTCAACAATAATACCTTTTTTAAAAGATTTATTTATTTATTTATTTATTTATTTATTTATTTATTTATTTATCTATTTATTATCTATTTATTTATTTATACAGCATTCTGCCTGCATGTGTGCCTGTGCACCAGGACACCAGATCTCACTATAGATGGTTGTGAGCCACCATGTGACTGCTGGGAATTGAACTCAGGACCTTTAGACGAACAGCCAGTGCTCTTAACCTCTAAGCCATCTCTCCAACCCAATAATACATATTTTAAAAGCTACAAGACAGAATGAAAAAAATGAAGGCAGAGAAGAGAAATGAGCTCGGAGTCCCAGGGTGGGCCACGTTTAGAGACCAGGAAGAGATGGTGCGAAGTAGTCACGGAAAAGTAGATGGAGGAAGAACTGAGGTGGCTGCTATTGTACAGAGTGAAGAAAACATTTTTAATCTCTGTGTGTGTGTGTGTGTGTGTGTGTCCTGGCTTGGGTCCCTCTTAATCCACTGACCTCTCTCTCTAGAACCAAAGAAGAAACTACTTTAGGGAATGGTCAGCCTCACGAAAGGCGCTGACAGCAGAGAAGAGACAATGAGGGCAGGAAGTCTGTTCCTGGAGTGGGCAATGGGCTGCTTTTAGTGTGTGTTAGCCTGTCTGCTGTCTACTGGCCTATCCTTCTTTTCTGGCTCTTCTCACTCTGATGTAAGCTGTACAACAATCTGTATCCTAGAATCTAGAACAATGTCATGTGCATGGCAAGTGTTCAATGAGGAGTCATCAAATATTTCTTTTTTTTGTTTGTTTGTCTTGTTTTTCAAGACAGGGTCTCTCTGTGTAGCCTTAGCTGTCCAGGAGCTTGCCCTGTCGACCAGGCTAGCCTTCAACTCACAGAGATCTGCCTTCCTTTGCCTCTGCCTCCCAAGTCCTGGGATTAAAGGTCACCACCCTTCCTCAAATGTCTTGAATGGACAAAAAGTGTGTGAGAGCCAGGCACGGTGGTGTAAACCTTTGATCCTGGTGCTTGGGAGGTAGAGGCAGGCAGACCTCTGTGAGTTCAAGGCCAGCCTGGTCTACAAAGTGAATCTAGGACAGCCAAAGCTACACAGAGAAACTCTGGCTCGAAAAACAGCGAAAAGAAAAAGAAAAAAAGAAAAAGAAAAAAGAAAGCTTGTTTTGTATTTGGGTATAGGAAATAATGACATCATCATCATCATCATAATAATAATAATAAAAACTGAGATAGACACTCCCTATGCTGGCCTTGAATTCTCAATTCTTCTGCTTCAGTCTCTTGTATACTGAGATTATAGGGAGACATCCTATGACCAGCTAAGATTAGATGACTTATTCAACATTAGACAAGGATTTAATCTCAGGTTTCCTTGTCCATAAAGGGGACGCCTCAGGGGATGAGCCTGAGGACTTGAGTTCAATCCTTGGAACCCATGTAGTAGAAGGAAAGAACTAGCTCCTGAAACTTGTCCTCTCTCTCTCTCACACACACACAGAGAGTGACATATGCACAATTTCCTCAGTACAAAGTAAGTATAAATAAATAAATAAATATATAAAAGGGAAATGTCTTTTAAAGCAGATGATAGCAATAAGATAATGTTTGACACTTTACTCAGAATGGTGTGTGATATTTAGTGGTTTACAGACCGGAACGGTTCACACAAAGCAGAGCACACAGCAGCATGGCAGGCTGTTCCAGATAAGTAAGTCATCTGCTTGGGAAGGGATTTGTCGTGACTCCTCATCTATAGTCATGTTTCAGTCTCACATTTCGCTCAGTCTCACAACTTTAAATACCACACAAAAAAAAAAAAAAAAAAAAAAAAAGGAATGTTCCCAGGGGCTTACGTTTCCAAGCAAAAGCATTAAAATGCATCTCGGGGTTGGGAAAAGGGCCATTACATATCTGGGTCAGTGTCGCTACTAGCCTCCTTTCATGTTAAATTGAAATAACTCTGAGAGCCACATCTGATGTCTCACATCTGTCATCACAGCCCTCCAGAAACTGAGGCAGGAGGATGGCTAGCTTGGGCTACATAGAGAGTTCCAGAGCAGCCTGGGCTACACAGTAATTCCTTATCCATCTCCCTGTCCACCCCCACCTCCAAATGTAATAACTTTGTGTCTTTTTGCATAATACCTTCTTTCTTCCATCATTATAACTCAAACATCACTCCTTTGTGGACCTACAATGGACAGAGGCCTCCCTACACCTCCATCTTCCTCTCAGTTATCCTGAGGAGGATGGAACAGATGCCAAGGCTTGGAAAGGCCCACTGCTGCCTCTGAAGGTTAACCAGGAAGCCCTCAGGAGCTTGTGTGGGTTTAAAACAGGTGAGGATACCATTTTCAAGGAGATTGGGCGGAAATGTGCTGAGTGAAGAGGGTTGGGGGGGTGAGCGGTGGGAGCTGAGAGGCCATCTGGGTTAGCGGCCTTGGCGCTTGGCCAAGGCTTCTGAGTTAATATTTCTCCTTTGTTCCGGATTAGGCAACATGCTGCCTTCTGCTACTCTGCATTTCTTCCTTCCTTCCACTCAGAATATCTGACCCTAGTCTTTTGTGCTTGTAGATGGGCAGAACTGATTACGTTTTTTTTGTTGTTTTTTTTGGTACTGGCGTATTGATACCAGACATCAGGAGGAGAAGCCAGGATGGTGATTAAAGTTCGAATTCTTTGGGACTCAGAATTTGGGGGAAGCTCCTACACCTTATAAAATGCTAAGAGAGAAATATCTAGAGAGAAGCTTCAAGGATGAACTTTTCCACATAGGGACAGAATTTGCATCGGTATGCTGACTCTTTCATCATCTTTTCTTTTTCCTCTTTCCCGTGTGACAGGGGGTGACGGGTTGAATCAGGAAGGGCAGAACACTGGAGTGCCACAGCAGGAGAATGGGCTCTTAAGTCTGCATGTGTGCCCTTCGAGATGACTCAAAGCCCCACGCTGCAAATCCCCCCCTTTAGTGCTCCCGCCTTCACGGGGCTACCAACATCTCTGCAAGCGCCTGACTGGCCTGTCAGTATTTTTAACACCTTTGCTTGTCACTTCCTAATATTAGACATTGTGCTAACGGCTTAGCAAATGTTTCTCTTTTACTCCCTGTCCCCCGCTCCCATCCCAAAGAACAAATAACTCATGCGGCAGGAGCTATTAACAGCCTCACTTCATACAGAGAAAACAGCCTTAATTCCTAGTTCAGGCACAGCATCCGGAGAGCTGGCAATAGGTCACCAAGGAGGAGGAACAAACACAGTTTAAGGGCAGCTTCACAAAGGTGAAGTGTGCTTAGCAGGAATAACAGGATGCTGGGGTCAGGAAGGCGCTCTCTGATGCTGGGACCCTTTGAATGAGAAACAAACAGTGGTGTTCCCATTTCCACTCACAGGCTGATTCCTTCCCTCAGCTGAGTGCTGCGTTGGGACCAAGAATAATGAACAGAGGCAGGTCACGCGCTATTGGGAGGCAGGCAGCTCAAGACCGTGGCCTAAGATGCGGCTTTGAAAGCTTTTCCAAACAGGGCATCCTCTGGGCAGGCCGGCCTGCTCCCACGGAAATTCTAAAGCTCTAGAATCTGATTTCCTTTTCTTTCTTTTGTTGATGTGAAGCTTTTGCACAGGTTCCCTAGAAGCCAAAGGTGAGGTGTTTGTCAGGCCTGGGGAGCTGTCATGCTTCGGGGAGGTGACAGATGAGGTGTCATATGGGCGGCTATTTCACCTCCCTGCAGTTGGCTCTTTGTGCAGCAAGGTGTGAGCAAGCACTGACCTATTTAGGATGCTAAGACACCATCTGAGCACAAACTGGGGTGTGGGGGAGGATGGAGGCAGGGTCCAGATTATGCAGATCCTGAAATACCATGGGAAGAGACTGAGGGTTTTGGAGAGGTTTCTTTAAATGGCCTTGGTTTTCATTATTTTAATATCATATTCATTTATTATTATTATTTCTTTATCATTTGTAGACATGACATTATTTGTTTCTATGTCACACTAAATAGACTCACATGGTACCTATATTTTATAAATACAACTTATTTCTAGGTCAACAGGGTCTTAGGGAGCAGAGTCCGGTCTCAAAGTTCTGATTGTCCTGCTCTTCCTCCCTAGTGCTTGGATTTCAGCCTCACCCACCCTGCCCGGCTCAGAAACTCTTACTCTTTGTCTCACATTCATCAAATCTGTTATTGAAAATAGGAAAACTTTAAAAAAATATTTTCCATTTCATCTTTAATCTGGTTGGGTCCTGATGTTGGAGTCCGGCTCTCTCTGCAATAATTGAATATAATGAAGTACTTAGAAGCACTTTCCTTTTTGTGAAGCACTGGGTGCACGGAAAACTCATCCATGCTTCCCTTTTGCTGTGTCCCTTCACACCTTCATGACTGAAAACTTTTCTAATTGGTTTTTGGTGTCACGCTGCTAGGGATCAAACCCAGGCCCTTCCACATCTATGCCAGATCTTTACCGTGAGCCAGATCTCTCTCTCTCTCTCTCTCTCTCTCCCATTCTCTACACACACACACATACACACATACACACACATGGTCAGTTTCGATTTGTAACTCAGAGTGGCCTTGAACTTGGTAGATATACAGTAGCTTAGACTGGCCTCAAACTTTATATCCTCCTGCCTCAACCCACCTCCGCAAGTGCTGAGCCTAATTGCCTTTAATGCTTACAGATTTATCAAGAAAAACATAATTATTCTATAATTATTAAGGTAAAGTAACGAAACCTTGAGTTAAAAATGTATTTAGGCTGGGTGTGATGGCCTTAAAGCCCAGCGCTCAGGAGGCAGAGGCAGAGGCAGGAGGATTTCTGTGAGCCTGGTCTTTGAACACGCATGTTTGCACACAGCTGTAATCCCAGTACTTAGAGGTAAAGGGAGGAGTATGAGGCCTTCAGAACAAGGCAAAGCACATAGCCTTTAGTAAGGACATATCTTGTTTATACAGATACACCGCGTTCTCACAGGATTCCTGAATTTCAATTCATCACCCATGAAAATCTTAATTGAATGAGAACTGTACATAGGCCAAATGAAGTTTTGGAAGATCATTAATTCACTTTAGAGAAAGAAATAAAATTAATAAACAAAGAAAAGAGCCAGGCACGGTGGTGCACACCTATTATCCCAGCACTCAGGGAGGCAGAGACAGGCAGAGTTCGAAGCCAGCCTGGTCTACAAAGCCAGTTCAAGACAGCTAAGGCTACATAGAGAAACCCTGTCTCGAAAAAAACTAAAGCAAAATAAATAAATAAAATTAAACAGAGAAAGGTAGTCTAGCAAAGCATTAGTGTGAGTCATTGGCCATTTGGATCCAAGCAAATTTATCTAAAGAAGCAGTTATTTTGTATTTATAAAATTGAAAGAAAATATTGGTATTTTTCCTTTTTCTCTTGTGGGTCATCTTCCTTAATATCCAGAATGTTTGAGGGAAAACAGAATGGCAGCTGAGCATGGTGACTCAGGCCTGTAATTTCAGCACTCAGGAGGCTAAAGCCAAAAAACAACAATGCAAACGCCAGCATGGGCTACTAGGAAGACCCGGTCTCGACAAACAGGCCAAACCTCAGGGCTAATGGGTTCTCTGATCTCTGAAACTCACACTCAGGCGTATTACTCCCATCTGTTGGCCATCTAACAAAACTGGTTCTGTGTAGAACCCAGCATCATATATATATATATTTTAAAATCAGGGCAAAAATACACAGAAAAAGGCTGAGGATGTAGTTGATTAAAATGCTTGCCTCACGCTGACAAGGCCCTGGGTTCTGTAGAGATCAGGCATGGTGGTTTACTCCTGTGATCCTAATGTTTGGGAAGGACAGCAGGAGGCCCACGAGGTTGAAATCAACCCTTTCCATAGGGAGCCCACGGCTGGCCTTTAGTGTTCACTCTGTAAAGCCATCAGTCTCTAGACCGCTCGTAGAATTCCTGGCTGGGAGCTCGACTCAATGCTACAGGGCTTGCCTAGCAAGCAGAAGACCCTCCGTTCAGTCTCCACATCAGAACCAGAATAAAACAAAACATGGTTTCTATACCTGGCAATCAGGGACCATTCTTCCTCTCCGCTCTCCTTCGGCCACTGCCTTTCCCCTCCCTATGTCTGTGACTGTGACTGACTCATACTGTTCTGCAGGATGAGAGTGCTTCACATGGCGGCATGGATGAGAATGGGCCCTCTTTCCTGTCATGAGCTGAATAGTGTCTGTTTGTGTTTACAGATTTTGTTCACCCATTCCGATATCAGTAGACACTTGGGCTGTTTCCACTTTTTGGTGTCCTAGACAAGTCCCTGACCTCAGTTGTTGTCAATCTGCACTTGTGAGCGGAAGTGCTGTATCAACGCTGTACCGCATGCTTAATTGTTGAGGCACTTCCTTTTTTTCCCATAGCAGCTGTGCTACTATCCTTGGCACAGATTCCAATTTTTCAGTATCCTCCTCCAATTTAAGTTAAAAGAAAAAAAAATAAAACATTTGATACTATTTTTATAGCCTCATCTGGGTTTTGATTGTTTTTAAACAATGAAAAGATTTAATTATTTTTATTTTATGTGTATGGGTGTTTTCCCTGAATATATGTCTGTACACTGCCGAGATACAGTGCCTGTGGAGGCCCAAGAGGGCATCAGATCCCCTGGAAGAGGAGTTAGAACCCGTGTGGGTGCTGGGAACTGAATCTAGGTCCTCTTCAAGAGCAACAAGTGTTCTTAGCCACTTAGCAATCCCTCTAGCCCCATGTTTTTTTTTTTTTTTTTTTTTTTTTTTTTTTTTTTTTGTTTTTTTTTTTTTTGTCATTGTAGCTCAGACTGGCCTCAAATTTTCTGTGTAGCCACTGCTGTCCTTGAATTCCTGTGATGAGATTACAAACGTGCCACACCTCATCTGGTTTAATTATTCTGCGTGTCTGGATTTTGTGATTCACTTTAGTGCAATATGAATACTTACACCGTACGTGTACCTTTTCCGGCTATCAAGGCTGTATGTAATTATTGAAAGGCCCACAGATCTTGTAATCCAAACTTTCCCATCCTTCACAGAGCTGATGGGGCCACGTGGCAGTATGCCTGAAATGTTTTGTTTTGTTTTTTTTTTCCTATACAAAGCTACTTGCTCTGTGCAGTCACTGATGTAGTTACCCTAGAAACCACTGGGCGGCAGCAGCTCCCTCCCAGAGCTGACTCTACTGTGGAAAGGGTGTTGCCATCAGGCCAAGAGCCTTTCTGAAGCAGCAACTGTTCAGAAACAGGGGCGTTCTCCATATTTAGTTATACTTTGTCACCTGAGTTTTGTAGAAATGCTGAGGTTAATACCTGACTGGAAAGGGAGAGGGGAAAAGTGACCCTGGGGGTGGGGAGACGGCTCTTTTGGTAAATTGCCTGGTCAGCAACAGTGAGTACTTAAGGGTAAAAGCAGCCAGGCATACCAGCATGCATTTTCGACCCCTGTTCTGCAAGGCAGATCTGGAAAATACAATGACCAGTAACCCTATCTCGAGTTTGAGGGCAGCCTGGTCTACATGATGAAATCCTGGTCAGGCAAGGCTACACAGTGAGACCCTCTCAACGACAGCAACAATGTGCCAGGGCTGGAGAGACGGCTCAGTGGGTAAGGGTGCTGGCTGCTCTTCCAGAGGACCGGGGCCCTGTTCCCAGCACCCACACGGCAGCTCACAGCCACTCAGAACTCCAGTTCCTGGGGATCTGATTCCCTAGTCTGGCCTTCAAGTGCACTGCACAAACATGGTTCATAGATACCGAGACACATGCATTAAAATTAATCAAATCTTGAAAATGAAGGTGCTAGAACTCAAGATGTTGGTAGAATGCTTGCCTAGTATACGTCATGCTGCAGGTTCAGTCCCAAGCACTTCCTAAAAAATGGTGGCCTGGTGTAGCCCTGTAATCCCAGTTCTCAGGAGGGAAAAGTAGGATCATCCTTAGCGACACTGTGCGTTCCAGGCCGGTATGATTTGCATGAGATTCTGCCTAATAGCAAATAAAATAAACAACAACAAAATAATAAGGTGGAGAGAGCTGAGGAAAACAGCCTTTAACAACCTCTGGCTTTCACGGACACGTGTGTTCACACACATGAACGTACACAACACACACAAATGAAGAGAAAATAAATAAATGGCCTTGATACCCTTCTAGCTGGCAGCTCCTAGCTAGTCTCACAGTGTTCCCTCACCAAAAGATAAATAGTTCACAGAGTAACAACCGCCATCAGACAAGGTCACTTGGCAGCTTGGGGGAAACAAGACAGTAACAAGGTTATACTGTAATCATATCAGCCCGGACACAGAAAAGGACATTAGACAAGCACAAAAACAACAGTCCTGGACCTCGTTTTCTGAAGCTTCAACGGGATGAGGCCTCCAGCTGTTGTTTCCATCCTGATTCTCTTTGCTGCCTCATTGCCTTCATCTGCCTCTCCTCGAACACTTTCTCACGCAAACTGACGCCTGTGCGATGCCTGAGGTTTCCATGATGCTTTGTTCATTGAAAATGCACATGGATGACTTTGTTTTGTTTTCCAAGGTGTTTCTCTGTGAAGACCAGGCTGCCCTAGAGTATGCTCTGTAGACCAGGCTGGCCTGGAACTCAGAGATCTGCCTGCTTCTGCCTCCCTGGTGCTGGGATTAAAGTTGTGTATTGCAGCCACCACTAGCAGCAGCTTCATGGATTACTTTTATGAGAATCGTCACACCTTATAAGCAGCAGTAGTGAAGAATATACTCTTAGCCGGGTGCGGTGGTGCAGGCCTTTAATCCCAGCACTCTGCAGGCAGAAGTAGGCAGATCTCTGGGAATTCGAGGCCAGCCTGGTTCCTTCTCTATCCTCTCAGAAATGGCTGGGGACGTGGTACTGAAGAGTTTAAGTTAGCCTGGGTATAACTCCATTTTGAAATAAAGAGCCATCTTGACCGGGAGCTGAATTCAGGTACCAGGAAATATCACAGAATATGCACTTGGCAGAAAAAAAAAGTTAACTCTCCTAGCAACAGCCTCCAGGAATTAATACAGAATAAATGCTTCATAGAAAGTAGAGACAATCTCCCTGGCAATAATCAGTGGGAATCGGTTGGGAATCGGGTGAGAAAATTCTCCCCAATGTTTCAGATATGGTTTAGAAAAACAGCCATTGTGATTATATGCCTTAGCCATTGTGATTGTGTGCCTCAGAGAAGGACACCCCACCCCTCTAACTTTTACCCAATCCTGTATCATCAAGGCTTGTGCCCCCCTGCTTGCTGCCATGGAAACCCCCTGCTCACAGACTTTCCCTTTAAAAATCCTGTTCACTCATAGCTCAGGGTCCCACTTTTCTACTGCTGCGTCAGTGAGACTTGGGTCCCGAGTTTGATCGCTCTCGTAATAAGGCTCTCTTGCTCTTGCATTGAGTCGTCTCCTGGTGGTCTCTGTGGGTCCCGTGATCCTGGCATTACAGTACAGTTGGTAAAGTGCTTGCCCGGCATGTTCCCAGCCCTGGGCTCCATCCCAGCCTTGCGTAGAGTGAGCTTGTAATAGAGCATAGCTGCATTCATTCCCAGCACCTGGCTGGGGGGAGGGGGGGAAGCCTGGAGGGTTCGAAGTTCAAGGTCATCTTCAGCTGCTTGGTCAGCATTGGGTACATGAAAACCTGCCTCCAAAAACTGTGTGTGTGAGAGGGGGGCCAGCTTCAAACAGCCTCTTTAACCTTTTCCTTGGGTCACGCATCAAAAGTATCTATGGTGCCTCTCAGTTTTCCTTACTCTCCCTTCCTTCATCACTTTCCCCTCATTGACCCTCCACATGTCCCTCTCTTTACTCCTGCACACACTCTTACTCCTTTTAGCCCATTCTTCCCCTTGTGAGTCCTGTGCTGAACCCTAACCTCTTAGGGTTCTAGCTTCTGGCAGTCACGGCGGAGCACGGCTCTGTCTGCTCAGCTTGGCAGAAACTACTTGACCGCTTCTCCTCCCACTGCCCCTGAAGGAGGCCCCAGAACAGCTCCACGGGCAGTTGGAGCTCCACAACCTGGTCAGTGGCTTTACTTGGACACCCACCATAGGAAACAATCCTGAAAACAGATTCCGTTTATAATGTGTGGTCAGTTCACCTAGCCTGGGGCCAGTTGGAACACACGAGGCCCTGCATCAGGTAACAGCAAAAGTAAATAAACAAATATGGTAAAAATTAAACTTTAATCTTTATTACATTTCTTTGTGGGTGTTCAAGTATAAGTGTGTGCCGTGCACACAGGGGTCAAAGGACAATCTTTCAGGGTGAGTTGGAATTCAGTCTGGGTTACACAGTGAGACTCCTTTTCAAAAAACGAACAAACAAAAACAAAACACAGAAAGAGAGAGATTGAACTCATTCCTATTTCATATATGTGTGCACATTAAGCCACAGAATAGCTCCACAGTAGAGCACTTGCCTAGCATATGCGAGGTCCAGAGTTCAATCCTTAACATCAAAAATAACCGTCTCCGAGCCCAAAGCCTTGCTCACTCATGTGGTGTGAAGCTCTACTCTGTTGGACACAATAGCCTGAGACAGCTCTCAGGGTCCCCTGGCTCTTCTCTGGCCCAGGCTGGGCAAAGTTGATTCAATTAAACATTCACGCACAGTAAGTAACTCATTTCCAGAGCCCAGGGGCAAACAGGAGATGTCTGGAATCTAAGCATTCCAGTGAGGAGGGGCTCCTGAGCAGACCACTCACCCCCTAAGCTTTTCAAAGTAAGCCCTTGACCCTCCAGCTCTGCCCTGCTTCACCCAAGCCTGCCTGTTGACCTTGCCCATGAATCTTGTATGGTCACCACATTCTTCTAGCAACTTCTTTTCTGTGTGAGTTGCCAACATTAGTTTAAATTTCTTGTTACCGAAGGGACTTAACAGATATCTTTGGACGTGAGAGATGGTTTGGAAATTCTCTCTGTTCCGCCTTTAGTGATGCTTAGACCAAGAGAGCCCGCTCAGAAGCTCGACTGAGCCCAGTTTTGCCCCCATTAGTTTCTTATCTGTCCCTTGGTGATAATTGTAGCAGCTACCTCAAAGGCCTGTTGTGAGCATTGAGAGAAATGTGTAACATCTGTGCCACAGTGTCAGGTCTGTAGACTGTGAACCCAAGAAATATTACCCCTTCCTGTCTTACCACCAGTATTTCTAGTCAGTCAAAGTTATTCTAATTACGAAGGGACTGCATACTAACAATGCCTCTGAGACAGGTTTTCTCCAGGTAGCCGATGCGGTTTTTAACTTGCAACATTCTGCCTTAATCTCCTAAATTCAGGGATTACAGGCATGTACACCCACACCTGGTTTTTAGAAAGAAAAATTTAAAAAAATATTATATTTGCTTGTGTGTGGGCTGTGGGGCATGCGGGTGGGTAGGTACGTGTGCCATAGCACTTTTGTAGAGGTCGTTGGACAGCTTGGTAGAAATCAGTTCTCTCCATCCACCATGCGGGGTACCAGGATTGGCAGCAAGTGCCCTTATTTGATAAGCCATCTCATTGGCCCTACAGTGATAATTTTAATTTCCAAATGTGACCCCCATAACTTTAACTCAACTTTTGAATGCAGTCTGTTGTTATAAATAAAAGTGGTGTCGGGCTAGATAATTTTTATTATTATCTCTAAGATTATCTCAGTGGTATTGTTTAATCTGTTATCACAATTAATAAGACATAGACACCTGTTAGATTTTGTAATTGCCTTATTTACCTTGGGCTGGACAGATATTTCCACCTACGCTATTTCAATAACCTTCCCATCCATCCCCCAGCCCCCATCCAATGCCATCGCCTTAACCATTCCTATCTGGGCTATCGTCTATCCATAATCTTATAAATACTGCTTGTATTTTTCATCTGTGTGTTTTCTCCATCCACGTCATCCTTGAAGTTCTTCCTCCTGGCCCATGTGGTTCCTTTTCCACATTAACCCATCGTGCCATCTTCCTTCCTCCTTTCTTCCTGTCTGTCTGTTTGTTTCCCATGATTCTCCTGTTCCCAAAGTCCAGGAGCCCTCGCCATACCTACCCCATTCTGCCCTATCCAAGTTTTAGGCTTTTTAATCAACCAACAGGAATAATGTTACAGGCAGGTTTACACAACAAGGATAGATGTATCCTGGCAGTCACCAGATTTTGAGGGCCAGTAATTAGCATCAAAATACAAGCATCAGACCAACCCCCAACAGTAGTCATTCAAAGGTCACATCTGTCATCCCAGGGCTTGGAAGGTTGAGGTGGAAGGATTGGGAGTTGGAGAGTGTCTTGGCCAACACTATAAGACCCTGTCTCAAATATAAACAAATAGCTGGGCATGGTGACACACACCTTTAATCCCAGCCATTGGGAGGCAGGGGCAGACAGATTTCTAGGTTGAGGTCATCTAGTCTAGATAGCAAGTTTCAGGCCAGCCAAGACTCCATAGTGAGTCTCTGTCACAATACACAAAGAAACAAAGAGGGGCTGGGGAACTGTCTCAATTAGTAAAGTGCTTGCTGTGAGAGGATGTGTACCTACCTGAGTTTGGAACCTTAGGGTCCACATGAAAAGCCAGCTGTGGTGGCGTGCACTTAGCTCACGGGCCAGTCAGCCTAGTTGAATGATCCAGCTCTGGGCCCAGTGAGAGACCCTGTCTCAAAAACAAGGTGGAGAATGATTGGAGAAGATAGCTGAAATCAACCTAGCCTCCACATGAACCAATGAGATGGCTCTGGCAGGGGTGGGTGGGTAAAGAAACTTGCTGCCAAGACTGATGACATGATTTGACTCTCAGAACCCACATAGTAGAAAAAGATCAACTCCTGAAAGTTGACCTCTGACCTCTACAGTTACATCTTGGCACACACACAAAACTAACTAAATAAGTTTTTTAAATTACAATAATTTAAATAAACTCTAACTCTGCTTCAAAATTAGTAAATTATTCAAATAAAATATGGCTTCTGAATAAATCTACAGCTTTTTTTCCCACTAAAAAAAGAATGTGATATTCATTACGATTTTTGGTTTGGCTATCATGGATAGAAGTCATTGTCAGCTTCATGAATTAGCTAAGTGAGAAACATATTAATTTTTTTCCTATTGTCCTAAATTATCTTGGCTCCATCACACTCATCAGATAAATATTCAACCTCAAATTGGCTTTTCTTTTTGAAGATCAAAGTATTCACCAAGAATAGATTCTGTTAAAAGTGCCATTCCATCTACAATAAAGGCAGCTGTTTGATAAATACCACATCATCAAACCTAGGCTAGAACTGATATAATTGCTTTTAAAATGAAAATTAAAGTTTCAATTATTTCTTTCATTCAGTGAGGGTAAAGGACATTCTTTTTATAAATTGGGAACAATTTATAAAGCACATGACTGAATAGAGCTACCAAAAATTATGGAGGATAAAATAAAAAATATTAAAGACTTCGTCTTCTGCCTTGTGCTACTAAATATTACCAACACTAACCTTAAACTATGCTCTTCCAAATTGAGTCCTTTTCTACATGCTCTCTCAGGGTAGGACAGTGTCTTACTTGTTTGTCTATTGTTGCAAGAATTGCCTAGAACACAGGACCGCCCACTTCATTCTATACAATAAAATAAAATAATTTCTTTTGTTGTTTTTAAGAACAGTCTCATGTTGCCCAGGCTGACCTCAAAACTCCCTATGTAGCTGAGGCTGGCCTTGAGCTCACAATATTGGTCTCAGCCTCACAAAAGCTGGAATTACAGGTGTGCCCAGTTCCTTATTTAATTATTTAAAAACCAGGGTCTGGTTTATCCCGGCCTAGCCTCAAGCTCAATAAGAAGCCAAGAATAACTTTGAACTTCTGATTTTCCTGTCTTCATCTCCTGAATGCTGTCATCACAGGTATGTGCCACCATCCCAGCTTCCGCGGTGCTAGAGAACAGACCTGGAACTGTGTAGATACTTTTAACAAGTGCCTAAGACAGAGTAATTTATAGGAAACAGAAGCTTATCTAGCGCACAGTTCTGCAGGCTGAGAACTCCAAGTTTTGCGGCACCAGCATTTGCTTGGCACCTGGGAGGACTTTTTGTTCTGTTCTAACATGGCAAAGGACATCATAGCAATGACAGGGAACAAAGAAGCCAGAGAGAGGCCAGGAGTTCAAGTCTCTAATAACAGACCTGTTCCCGGGTCTGGGGAGACAGCCCAGCAGTTAGGAATACCGGCTGCTCTTTCGGAGCACCTTCATTTGATTCCCATCACCCACAAGGCAGCCCACAACGGTCCACAATTCCAGATTTGGGCATCCGACATCCTCGTCTGGCCTCCACAGGCACTGCACAAGTGCATGCTCAGACATATATGTAAGCAAAACATCCATACACATAAAATAAAATAAATAAAATAAAATAAAATAAAATAAATAAAATAAAATAAAATAAAATAAAATAAAATAAAATAGCCATGCTGCAATGGAGAGGGGAATAAAGGGTAGGAGTGAAGGAGAGGAGAGAAATACAGAAGGAGGAGGAAGGAGGGTAAAATCACAGTAAGGATGTAGGAAAAGTCATAAGGAATCATACTATTAACTACCTACCTAACAATACATATCATATATGTAAGTTTGTATGCACATATTCCCACTAAGAGCCATAGACTAAGAAAATCACCAGTGCCTGCCTTGAGAAGCCTTCTTCTGTGATATTGGTTACGGTTGTCCAAAAGACTCCTTAAATGTTATAAGCTGCTGCCCTGGGTTGGCCCTGGGTTGGCCCTGGGTTGGCCCTAGAGGTAGAACGCACCTCAAACCAGAACACAGAGGACCAAAGCTGGACTAGCTTTCCTGGGGGCAGAGGGTGCCGTACAAGCACGTAAAGCAACCCAGCTATGATGCCTACGAACTGCAACGATGACCAGCATGGCGCAACAACTATAAGGATGTAATAGTGGCGCACATACCGTGGCAGTAACCAACAGCTCTATAATTGGCCTTTAGACCCACTCAACAAGAGGGGAACCATGTCTGGTACTGAAAACATAGCCAACTACTTGGGGCTAGCGAAGTCAGGTATCTTGGAGGAGAGCCTGCAACCACTACTTTAGTAAACCAGCACAATCCCTAACCACATTCTAAACAATTATTCTCATACCCACAGATGCGTATCGGTCTCACCCCTCACCAAGGACATTTCTCTTTGTTGTAGATAGAGATTATTACACAAATGGAGAGCTATGGAGCCCAAGCCCCACCGAGCTATCTGCAACCACTCCTGCACCGAAGGCTCAGGGTCTCATTGAAAAAGTTAGAGCAGAGAGATAATAAGACCCCAAACACAGGGGATTTCTTGTGGAATTGCGTATCCTGGAAATGTCAAAGAAACTACACCCATGAACTCACCAACATAGCTGCCTAAACATGATCTGAACACGGATGATACCAATAGACGTGCTAAAGAGGGTGGGGGAAAGGCCATGAGGCTTCAACCCTAGACAAAGAACTACAGGCAAGTAAGGAATGCCGAATCAGGAAGAAACAGTCACCCTCAGGAAAGAGCACACAAATCAGTTATCCAGCACCAAATGGTCAGCCCTGAAAACATACTTATATAAGTAACGTTATATAAACTGAGTAGTTTTGTATTTAAGCATTTAGAAACACACACACACACACACACACACACACACACACACACACACACACAGAAAGAGGGACTGAAGGGAGGAAATGAAAGAGGAGAAAATAATTTAATTGTATTATAATCTCAAAAAGTTAAAAAAAATCATACTAAAAAGCTATTTCTGAGCCTGGTGATGGCTCAGTGGGTAAAGGGACTTTCTATCAAGCTGGGAAGGCCACCTGAGTTCAATCCCTAGAGCCCATGTAGACAGAATGGGCTCCTAAGGTGGTCCTGACTCCGCATCTACGCCATGGCATATGCACGGAAGTTAATAGACATAATTTTTAAAAATTGAAAACAAAGCTATAATAACCAACCAATCCATGAATTCACAAATGGACTAATTCATTGATGAGGGCTGACGCTTCATGGTGCAGCCCCTTGCCAACAGTTCCTTCTTTCAGATATCATTACTGAATGAATTTAGGGATTAATTTTCCAACACATGGAATTTGGAGGACATAATCTAACCATAGTAGGGAAATTGCAATAAAGCAAAAAACTTCTTGAATGGCTTAAAAATAAATAGCATTACACCCATTAATCTCCACACTTAAAAAGAGATTAATTATCTTAGTAGTCGAAGGTAGACTTTCACACACTACATCAGTATATTTATTTATAATTACTAGTGTGTTTTATCACTGAAATAGAAAGCAAGCCACTGCACCAAGGAAAATACAAAGGAATAATGTAAACAAACAAAAAAGAAACCAGCAGGACCACAGGCAGGCGATTTCCAGGGTGAAAAGCACTTGGAAATGAGAATGGAGATCCAAATCACCTTGTTTTAGGAACTTCACAACACCAGACACAAAAGGACCTTCAAAGCTTCTGGACAAGAGTTAAAAAAAAACACTGCAGAGGATCAAAAGTGAGTGGCTTTGAACAGCGCAGTAGCAGAACCAGATGTGCTAGACATCAGTCAAGCATCTTATTTTGAGATGCTTTCAAGTGCCTAGTGAGAGGAACCCACTTCACTATCCCCAGGAACAGAGCGAAACCTGCTTCCACAGCGTGTAAGATCACCTTCCCCTGGAAACACGCATTCAAACTCTCCCCAAACACCCTCGTGGACAGAGACCAGAAAAAGAAGTTCACAGATGGAGTGTTGCCGTCTGGCGTTTTGGGACTGGATTTAGTGATGCACACTTGTCATCCCAGCACTCAAAAGGCTGAGGCAGATGGGTCTTGAATTCAAGGCTAGCCTGGGTTACACAGTGAGACTGCCAAGAAGAGAAGTAGGAAACTAGGTGTGGTGTGGTGTGTGTTTGTAATCCCAGTAGCTGGTTGAAGCAGGAGGGTCAGAGTGAGCCTCCAATACACAGCGATTTCAAAGCCAGCCTGGGCTACTGGAGACCCTGTTTTCAAAAAATGAAAAAGTGGGGGAAACCTAGAAAGAAATGAAAGAACAAAAATAGAAGGAGAGGGCCTGGGAAAAGGCTCAGCCAGTAAGAGCAGTAGTCACGTGAACCGGATGAGCAGAGTTCAAGCTCTTGAAGATGCATAAAAATTCAGATGTAAGGTGAGTATCTGAAAGCCCAGCATTCCTGTTCCAAGATGGGAAGCAGAGAAAGGAAAATTGCCCAGAAGTTCAAGAACCAGCTAGCCTGGAGCACAGCAGCAGAAAAATAAGAGAGAGACCTTCCCTCAGCAAAGTGGAACAGGAAAGCCAGCTCCTGGAAGTGGTTCTCTGACCTCCACACAGACTGTCTGTCTGTCTGTCTCTTCTCAATTAAACACAAAATTGTTGCTAGGCAGTGGTGGCACATGTCTTTATTCCCAGCACTTGAGAGGCAGAGGCAGCAGGATCTCTGTTAGTTCGAGGCCAGCCTGGTCTACCATAATGAGCTCTAGGACAGCCAGGGCTACACAGAGAAACCCTGTCTCAAAACAGAACAAACAGAAATAAGTTTTGTGGTTTAATATTAACTCACTGCTGCTAACCCATTTACTATTTGGTCTGTTTTTGGTATTTCCCACTTCATGCAAAGCATCAAGTAGGCCTTGAAGGCAAAGGGTGGGAATTATTTAATATAAAATTGATTGACACTCAGTTTAGGGTTAACTCAGTTTAGGGCTAACCTCAAAGAGAATGGAAAGGAGGGTGCCTGCCTTTGAGCCAATCAGGCTCTAACTGTGCACATTCTCCAATTAAGCCTCTCTGCCGTAAGTGGTTCATCTTCAAGTAGGCTTTTTTCACACAGAAGCAAAACGACCACAGCACAGCCCTGGTTTATTTATTTGTTTACCTAGATTAAAAAAAAAAAGTGTGTGATGTCTTTGCCTGTGTGAATATGTGCTCTTTGTGCATATCTGGTCCCCATGGAGATCAGAAGAGGGCATCGGATCCTCTGGCACTGGAGTTACAGAGGGTTGTGAGCTACCATGTGGGTGCTGGGAGTAGAACCTGGGTCCTCTGCACGAACATTGTTCTTAACCACTGAGCCATCTCTCCAGCCCTCAGCCCCAGCTTATGTAATTCTGCTGGCTACTATTTTCCATGGGGAAAAAAAGAGTGATTCTACTGCCTAAGCATTCATACCGATCTTTGGAAAGAGCTGTTCCCTTCTTCAGGGATCTGTGTCTAGGTTATTTCAGCGCTCTAGACAGCCTGCTTCAGAAACCCTTGAAACTTGTTTTAGGGTTCAGTGGCTAGTGTCTGGGAAGGGAGAGGGTGTACATGCTGAGAGCTAGGCAGGTCCTCAGTTTCAACCCATGCATCTGGTAATTTCCCAGAATTTCCTAGAGTCATAGTTTGCAAAAGAAAAAGATCAGGGGCCAGAGGGATGACTCAGAGGTGAAAAGCGCTTGCTGCTTTTGCAGAGGACCTGAGGCTGCTTCTGCATAAACCTTCAATTCTGTTTCCTAGCACCTATGTCAGGCAGATCACAACTGTTGTAACTCCAGTTCTAAGGGATTACCGCCTCTCAGGCACATCAAACATGTACACACACACACACACACACACACACACACACACACACACACACACACAGAGAGAGAGAGAGAGAGAGAGAGAGAGGAGTGATACACATCTACAAAAATAAAAACAAATCTTTTAAAAAAGGCAGATAAACTGATCAGAGAAGATGCTCTTCAACCCCCCACTTCTTCCACCTCTCACCTTGTGAATAACACCCACTTACATGGAACATTTTCCTAGGAGTCAAGGTTCTTCTGGTGGGGAGTGTTTTTCCAAGACAGGGTTTCTCTGTGTAGACTTGGCTGTCCTGGAACTAGCTCTGTAGACCAGGCTGGCCTTGAACTCACAGAGATCTATAGCCTTGGCTCTCCTGGACTTGCTTTGTACACCAGGCAGGTCTCAAACTCCCAGACATCCACCTGCCTCTGCTTCCCGGATGCTGGGATTACAGGTATGCCCTGCCACACCTGGCTTTTGTTATTGTTTGTTTTCCAAGACAGGGTTTCTCTTTGTTTCCCTGACTATCCTGGAACGTGTCAAAATTCTTTACCCTGCAGAATATGGAATAAAATCCACTAGCTTTAAGAAATATTCTTGAGAAAATTGTCCTTTTGGAGTGATAGGTGGCTTAGAGTTAAAAACAAAAGCCAAATCCTCAAACTCACAGCATTATTCCAGTTACTTGAGGTGTAACATACGAACACTTTGGTTTCTAGGAGATATGTAAATGAGTCGCTTGTATTTTTAATTTGTAAATAAATAGCACCAGGTTTCCAGATAGCTACTGAAATAAAATTCTTTAAGAATGTTTTAAAATCACTTTTTTTTTTTTTTTTTTAATTTTTGGTGTTGTGTGTGTAGGTCAGTTCTGGTCCAGTTCCAGGTCCTCACTTTGTTTTTTGTTTGTTTGTTTTGGGTTCTTTTGTTTTTTGTCTTTGTTTCTCAAGACAGGGTTTCTCTGTGTAGCCTTAGCTGTCCAGGACTTCCTTTGTAGACCAGGCTGGCCTCAAACTCATGGAGATCCACCTGCCTCTGCCTCCCAAGTGCTGAGATTCAACCTGTTTGCCACCATGCCTTGCTGGTCCTCACTTTGTTAAATAATTCTGCCACTGAGACACACACACACACACAATCAATAATGTACCAACTTTTTATTTTAGTGCTAGAAATTAAACCCAACCTCCACTCCCCCCCCCCTTTGTAGATAAGAGTCTTGCTTATTTTGCCAAGGCTGGTCTTGAATCTGGGTTTGGGCAGGAGTTAAGAGCATCCTGGGCTATAGGATAGTTCTTTCTCAAACAAAACAGAACATGTATAGAGAAACTAAATGTGTATTGGTTTTTATATTTGTTTTGGGGTGCTGGAAATAGAACCCAGGGTCTTACATGCAAGTACTTTACTATCAAGCCATATGCTAGCTCACTGTCTTAGCTGGGGTTTCTGTTGCTGTGATAAAACACCATGGCCAAACCAACTTGGGGGGAAAGTCTTATTTGCCTTATACTTCCACATGACAGTTCATCAATGAAGGAAGTCAGGACAGGAACTCAAACAGGGCAGGAACCTAGAGGCAGGAGCTGATGCAGAGGCCATAGAGGAGTGCTGCTCACTGGCTTGCTCCTCATGGATGCTCAGCTTTCTTACCAAACCCAGGACCACCAGCCTAGGAGTAGCACCCACAGTGAGCTTGGCCCTCCCCAATCAATCACTAATTAAGAAAATGCACTGCAAGCTTGTCTACAGCCTGATCTTATGGAGGCATTTTCTCAGTTGGGGGTCCCGCCTCTCTGATGACTACAGCTTGTGTCAGGTTGACATAAAACTACCAAGCACACTGACCTACTCCTTTTATTCTTTCATTCTCTCTCCCACACCCCACTGCTTTGTTGTTGTTGACCACGGTAGTCTTGAAAGCACGTAGATTCATTTGCCTCTGCCTCCTGAGTGCTAAGATTAAAGGTGCATGCCACCTTTAAAAGGCCAGCTTTGCCTTTTAAAAAATTATTATTGTGTTTTGTTTGTGTGTGTGTGTGGGGGGGGGGTGCGAAGTGAACACGTGGACAACTGGCAGGAGTCAGGTTTCTCTCTCCACCATACGGATCCTAGGGATCAAACTAGGTCATCAGTTTTACCTGCTGAGCCATCCTACCAGCACCTGCTTCTTCTTTTTCTTCCTGAGATGGGGTTTCAGGAAATTGCCCACACTGGGTATCAAACTTTGGACGTCAAATGATCTTCATCAGCCTCCAGAGCGGATGGCAGTTCAGCTGTGTGCCACCATGCCTGGCTGCACTTGTATTTGTTTGTGACTTGTGTGGGAGACCCTATCCTCCCACTAGATGATAACTTATAGACTTTAAGTTCCAAGAGGACACACACACGGTCCACACTCCCTGGTGCTCATCCCCAGACACAACTTAGCAGGCCACCTGGCAAACTGCAGGAGGTTGTGAAACTGTGTTGTAAGTGAGCCGGGTGGTGGCGGCACACGCCTTTAATCCCAGCACCGGGGACGCAGAGACAGAAGGATGTCTGAGTTTGAGGCCAGCCTGGGCTACAAAGCAAATTTCAGAACAGCCAGGACTACACAGAGAAACCCTGTCTCAGGGGAAAAAAAATGTAATTGTGCATACATTAGCAAACTATATAAAACTTACACACAAATAAAGGGCCATCTCCACTCTCCGTGAGACAAACTTGAAAGAGAGGAGTCCTTCCTTTCTTCCTTTTCACCTTTCAGACTTACGACTTTGGGACCTTTTGACTAAACACAAGCCCAGTATCTGTTATTATCTGTCTCCTTCAGACCTATATTGTGACTGTCCTGAGCCTCCTGAGCCCTGCCTGACTCTCTAAAAAGACACTATCTCATCCAACAACATGACTTTCTCAGTAAGAATACTGATGCATAAAAGAAAAGGAAAAAAAAAGAACAGGGACGAACGTCCTGGTTAAATCTTCCTGTCTACCTGACACAGCCAAGACTAGAGCAGGAAGAGGGAGTCTCAAGTGAGGGATTGCCTACATCAGATTGGCCAGTGGCCACGTTGATAGTATTGGTTGTTGACTGATGTGGGAGGGAGGGAGGGAGGGAGGGAGGGCCCGGCCATGTGTGGGTGGTACTTCCCCAGTCTTGTCTTGTACAAGAAAGGTGGCTAACGCAACAAGCAAGGCAGCATACGCCACCAAGCAGCATTCCTCTGTGGTCACTGTTTCAGTTCCTGCCCTGACTTCCTCAGTGACAGGGTGTGAACTGGGAGTGTAAGCCAAACAAACCCTCCAGCCCGCAAGTTGTTCTGGCTGTGTGTTCATTGCAGCAACAGAGACGCAAACTAGGACAATGCGTGTTAGCTTTTGGAGAAGTCACGTGGAAAGTTGAGACACGTTCAAGCCAAGAGGCTTGAAATCCACTATATAGTCCAGGCTAGCCTGAACTTTGAGATCCTTTGATTCAGCCTCCCAAACACTGGGCCTACATTTAGCGTGTGCTCTTTTATGCACGTTTTCAAGGGAGGCAGAAGAGTTACTTAATGTCACGTGGAAGTTTGAATGTCCCTGCTGGAGCACTTCTCTTTCTCTGACGCTTCCTGCCTTAAGCACGCAGTGGCCTCCCATGATTCCTCTCTGCTCACATCTGTTCAGGTTCTGTCTTCCACACTCCTAGTTCCTTCCTCGTCTCTCCAATGTGGAACAGGTGTCTCTGTCTATGAAGGAGTTTCAAAGGAAAGTTTCTCTTTCTAAAGTCAAAGAAAATTTTATTTTTTTATTTATTAAGATAGAGTGAGAGAGAACGAGAGAGCAAGCATTGGAGGTCAGAGAACAGCTTTGTGTGGTCGTGTTTTTGTTTCCAGCGTGAGGGTCCTGGAGATGAAACTCTGTCTGCCAGTTTGGGCAGCAAGTGTCTTCACCTGGTGAGCCTTCTCAGCAATCCTGAAAAGCTTTCCTTTAGAAAAACACCACTAATAGAACATGGAGATAGGAAGGAATTACAAACGACTATTTGTGTTTTCTTTCTTTTTAAAAAAATTTTTTTGTGTGTGGAGGGTTGTGGATGGCTGTGCATCTGTGTGGGTGGGTGTGACAAGTATAAGGTCAGGGAAGGTGCACACCAAGGCCAGAGGAGGGCATCTGATCACTTGATAGCCATTCTGGACATTAAAAGGATCAGGTAACTTGTCTTGGCTTTTGTGTCACATTAATGCACAAATTGCTAATTATACATTGTAGAAATTAACTTGTTACAGTGTCTCTGTGTACCTCCTTAAAAAGTGCATTACAGCCAGGCATGGAGGTGCATGTCTGTAATCCCAGCACTCTGGGGAGCAAAGGCAGTCAGATCTCTGTGAGCTCGAGGCCAACCCAGTCTACAAAGTGAGTCCAGAACAGCAAAGGCTACACAGAGAAACCCTGTCTTGAAAAAAAAAGTGCATTATAAACATCTGTGTATATGGAACACACATATTGGTTGGGGGTTGGTCTGATGCTTTGTGTTTTGATGCTAATTACTGTCCCTCAAGATCTGGTTACTGCCCGGATAAACCTATCCTTGTTGTGTAAACCTGTCTAAGACAGTATACCTGATTTGGTGATTAAAAGGCCTAAAACCTGGGCAGGGCAGAATGGGGTAGGTGTGGCTGAGGTTCCTGGGCTTTCTGGGACAGGAGAATCACAGGAAAGACAGACAGGAAGATAGATGGGAAGGGAGGAGGAGGTTGGGAGATCAGGATGGGCTAGCTTGGAAAAGGAACCATGTGGGCCAGGAGAAAGTGTTAGGCCCAGCACAAGCCTAATTTTCAAAAAGGATGAAGAGAACTCAGGAGACCAGATCTCATTGTTGCAAAATCAAGAGAGGTTTATTTTAACCATTGCGCAATGGGGTCACCCCTGCCTGTCAGCAAAGAGTGGCATGGGTAGACAAAGGCCTTGGGTTTTTAAAAGATAAAGCATGGGAATTTTGAAGTTGCAGTCTTGGCAATTTAGGATTGGATGAGGAAGCTATAAAGTAAGTTAATTGCTGAGTCTTAAGTGCTCAAGCTTGGCCAGTCCTGCTAAGAGTGGATGCAGCTGCAATTAAAGGTGGGGGTGGTTAGCTCATCCTTGACGATCAGGGCTGCGGGTTTTGGCTGGAAGTCAGGAGCTACTCAGAAGAAGGATTGAGGCCATCTGGGTTGGTTGCTAAGAAACACTATCTCGAACACTAGGGTCTGGTCATTCTTTTTGCTGAGTGAAGGTCATTGCTTGCTCGATTTTTTTCATATCTGTCCTCACAGATTGAGTCACATTCCTCCGTTCTCTGGAAAGGTACTAAGAGGCTTTAGCTTAACCTGGACCTAAAACTCAAAACTATAGGCTTTAGAAGACATATAGGTTACAAAGTTAGTCTGACCTTTTCAAAACGACTCCAAGAATGGCATGGAAAAGCCAAAGTGAAAAATAAAAGCAAGTATTTATAAGATTATGGATGGAAGGTAGCCCAGATAGGAATGCTTAAGGTGGATGGCATTGGATAGAGGCTAAAAGATGGATGGTGAGGTTTTTTTGAGAGAGGGTAGATGGAAATATCTGCCCAGCCCAAGGTAAATAAGGCAATTATAAAATCTAACCGGTGTCTGGGTCTTATTTAATTGTGATAGTGGGTTGAATAGTACCACCGTAATAATTATAGGGCTAATAAACATTATATAGCCCAACACCATTTTATTTACAGCAACGGCCACCCCCTTTCCCCATTTTATTTTTTTTGTGTAGCTAGAAGTTAACCATCAGGTGTCTTCTCTAATTGCTTCTGTACCTTAAATTTTTTAAAACAGCCTTTTACTGAGCCGTGAGCTCACTAATTGGACAGACTGGCCAGAAAGCCCCAGTGACCCTCCTCCCCGGACCCTCCAGCACTGGGGATTATAGACTAGCTGGTCAGGGACCCTCCTTCCTCCACCTCCCCAGTACTGGAATTACAGGTGCACTGGCTTTTTCAAGACAAAATTTCTCTGTGTAGCCCTGGCTGTCCTGGAACTTGCTTTGTAGACCAGGCTGGCCTCAAACTCCCAGAGATCTGCCTGCCTCTGCCTCCCTGAGTGCTGGGACTAAAGGTGAGTGCCACCCCATGGCTCTCTCCCTCTCTCTCTTAAGAGATGGAGTCTTCCTCTGCTGGTTCAAGCCTCCTCTTGCTGTGGCCTCCTAAGCAGCTAAGACGACGGGGACACAGCCATGCCCCTGACTCAGTGCTCTCCTGTTTAAGGCATTGCCCTCTAGTGCACGCTGAGGTTTCAAAAGCCCACCCTGAGTGACACACATCCTCTGACAGGGACACACTTCCTGACCTTTCCCAAACAGTTCCACCCACTGTGGAGCAAGCGTTGCAACATAAGAGCCTATGGGAATCAGTCTCATTCAAACCACCACAGCTATATTTTCTAGGAGACCCTGTCTATAACCTGGAAAAGAGGGATATGTTGTCACAGCTCAGTTTCAGAAGGATTACACCACTGAGAGCCATTGCTTTAGACGTCCCAAACCCCTTCTTCATGAACCTTTCTCCCAATAGGTAAAATTTTGAGCTCACGGTGATTTAAATGTCAGTATATGGCAAAGTTTTTATTTTTTATTTTTATTTAAGACATACAGTAAAAACTCAATTTCAAGCAAGGTCCTCAAGACTAGTCTGAGTTACTATAGCTGGAGAGAGCCATGGAAAACTCACTCATTGACAAAGGGTGTAGAGACCTAATCCTGGGCCTAGACACTTGCTATAGTTTCCATGTCTCCTGATGTCCATGTGTTAAGTAAAGACTTGGTCCTGAGGGTGGTGCTATTCCGTACTGGTGGGACCATTGAGAGGTGGGGCCTCCTGAGGGGTCTTTAAGTCATTGAGAGGACGCCCTTCAAGAAGACTGTGGGACTCCAGCCACCTCTTTATTCCCACTTTTGTTCTCTGTTTTGCTCTCTGCCATGTGATTTCACTTGGATGTGTTGCTTTACTATATGCCTAGAGCAATGGCGCCAAAGCCCTGATTCAAATTAACTTTTTTTCAGGACGGATAGTAAAGAGTTTGCCTACTACATGTTAAGAACTGGATCTAATCCCAAGTGTTGACAATGAATGTCTTTCTGAGACAGGGTCTCTCAGTGTAGTCCTGGTTGTCCTGAAACTCACCGTGCAGACCAGGCTGGCCTTGAAACTCACAGACATCTGACTGCCTCTGCCTCCCAAGTGCTGGGATTAAAGGCATGTGGCATCATGGATGACTGTGAAAATTATTTTTTTCTTTAAAAAAGAAAGATCTCTATAACCCTTTTCCTTTGTAAGTTGTTTATGTTAGGTGCTTTGCTATAGACTGGAAAACTGAATAATAAAAGACAATACTGTGAAGATATATGGGCCTTTCCCCAAGGGTGGTCTTTTCTCCTTTCTCCTTTTCTTTGTCTTTCTCTTCCTTCTAAAGTTTATTCTTGTGTGCACAAGCTCCTGAGACCTTCCTGTGCCCCACTTTTCCCAGCTCTAAGAGAATTGTGGAAAACTCACTCATTCATTAACAAAGGGTTCAAAGACCTAATTCTGGTCCCAGACACCTGCTATAGTTTAGATGTCTCCTACTGTTCTGGAGTTTCAGGCACAGGTACGTTGTCCTGACTACCTTTTCTATGGGTACTAGGGATTCAAGCTGATGCTTATATGGGAAGTGCTCTTCCCACTGAACCATCTTGCCAGCTTTCCTTCCTTCCTTTCCTCCCTTCCTTCACTGCTAGGGACTAAACACCAAGGGCTTAGCAAATGCTGGGCAAGCAGCTCGCTATCGTCTTCCTTACTCGCCTCTCCTCCAAAAGAGTTTAAATAAATGACATAAAATAATATGAGGTGATTATCAATTATTTGAACAAAAATTAAAAGGAGGCATACAGCTCCTGTCTAAGGAATCATGATCAAGAAGGCCTTCTTTGTGAAGGAAGCCCAAGAAGAGACCCCAATGAGACAAGCATCTATGTGGAAATCTAAGGAGAAGCATCCGTCCAGCAGTGCAAACTCAGCTCTTTTTTTGTTATCAGTTTTGAAGTGAGAATAAAAAACAGAGCAAGGCAAGAAAAAAAGGACTTCTCTCTTATTTTTTTCAAACCTCAACTTCTTCTTGGTGGATTTTTTTCTTTTCTTTCTTTTTTTAAGATTTAAAAAAATTATTATTTATACAGCATTCTGCCTGGGCACCAGATCTCACTATAGATGGTGATGAGCCACCATGTGGTTGCTGGGAATTGAACTCAGGGCATTTGGACGAACAGCCAGTATTCTGAGCCATTCTCAAGCCCATGGCTGTGTTTCTAAAATCAATCAACCTAACCAGTGTTGAAGGTACTGCCTTCTAGAATGCAAAATCATTTTTAATCCTTTTCTAGCCCCATACTTTCCTTGGTATTATCATTCATATAACAAACAGGCCAGTCTGTTGTTCATGGCGCTGGTTGCCAGTTATTCTCTATTAGGAACACTTGCGATCATCATGGGATCTTCTCCCATTGTCTTAATTGAGGAATAATTCACATGTAATAAAACTCACCAGTTTTAAATGTATAATTCTTTGACAAATATATACTATACCCACCACCACAATCAACATATCAAGAAAGTAGTTCCATGTTGTGGAATCCTGTCTGTCTCTTTGGAGTCAATCCCCTCTGTCCACCTGCAGCCTGTCATAGCCACTCATTTGTTTTCTAAAAAAGATAACTATTTCATTTATTTGTTTATTTTTTTAAGGCAGGGTTTCACTATGAAGCCCTGGCTGTCCTGGAACTCACTGTGTAGACCAGACTGGCCTTGAACTCACAGAGATCTATTGAGAGTATCTTTGATTCTATTTTAAAGGGGTTCTTTAGAACTCTTTATCCTATCTCTACCCCAATCACTTCCAACACCTCAACACCAGGTAGAAAATAAAGAAGGTTAGTGGGGAGAGGGAGGATGTAGTTCTCTTTGGCTACTTCCTGCTCTTTAGGGTCATTGGATTCCTTGGGGCAAGTCCAAATCTTTGTTTCAGGATGTCTCCAACTTCTTCTCATCAGACAACCAGGAGTAGCATGTGGAAGCAGCAGCCTTCTTTCTCAGAGCCCCCAACAATCTCTGGGCTCTCAGGGTCCTCAGAATTAAACTATCTGCAGTTGGCAAAGGGCTCCTCTCAGAGCCAGCAGGAGGCAGTCTGCCACTGTGGACCATCTGAATCAGCCACACCTGGGATTAAACCCACACCTGGGATTAAAACCAAACCATGTTTACATAACATAACTGAGGTTTGTTTTGTTTTGTTTTCGAGACAGGGTTTCTCTGTGTAGCCTTGGCTGTCCTGGACTCACTTTGTAAACCAGGCTGGCCTCAAACTCACAGAGATCCTCCTGTTAGAGTGCTAGGATTACAGGCGTGCATCACCATGCCCGGCTATAAGGCAAGTTCTTATGAAAATTTTGTTTGGAAATTCTTCACTAAGATGCTTCATTGAATACAAAGATAAATAAGAATCAGTTTATGTTCTTAAGTAGCCAAAATTTTAGTTGAGTTTTACATAATTTTGAGATTATGCTGTCTATACAGAATGCAGAACTGAATTTCGGAAATGATTATGCCCACAAAAGAATGAGGGAGAGAGATGTGAAGTCTGAGCAAATTCTTGTACCTTCACGAACACCACTAATTGTGATTTCTGTAAAAAGGCACAGGTTTATGATCACAGGATGTTCCAGATATTTTTGTAATAAGCTTTAAAAAAAATCAAGCAAAATGGCAGTAAAGCAGAACAAGTACAAAATCGGTAGGTGCACAGTGTGATGGGTCTAGGTTATTTAATGTCAATGTAGACCGGTTTACTGAGTAACCCAACAGAAAGGCAACACCCTACAGTCTTCTAGCTTAGGGGGAATAATTACCTTCTTGAAGGAGAGTAAGAGAAAAGGGAATAAGGCTTACAGAACATTGTGGGGAGAAGTTGTGGGAAAATGGATGGTTACATTAAAATTCATGAGATGCCAGTTAAGTTCTCTGAATAACAAAGTGATTATTATTATGCAAGGTCAGGCTTTTCTTTCATCTTTCTATAAAGACCCAAAATCATTATCGTGATCTGCCATGTGTCTCTCCTTTGTTATTAGATGCTGGACAGGCTTATTAAATGTTCTGCGTTCCCTGAGGGGAATGGCCGGGAGTGAGCACAGTGCCCGTGGCTTTGTATGGTTCTAATTGTAAGTGCGATTTAAACCAGGGGACGGGGAGATGAAGCAGATGGGAACACAGAATGGCAGGGTAGGCATTTTCTTGTGATGACAAAGAAATGAATCTTTTCTTGACTTTACTGACTCTTGCATGCGCTTTCCATCAGCCGTTTCCGGAATACACGGCAGATAAGGTGCCTGGAGTCTCCTGGGTCAATACAAGGGGGACAATAGTTAATTTCAAAGGGGAAGTCATAGATGCAAATTAGGAAGAGTAGTACTATTAACATCAGGAGGGGAAACCAGGAATAATAATCTGGTAAAAATGTGTCTGGCAGAGGCTAACTCGATAAAGGGGCTCGCAAAACTGGAGTGAGTGCCTCAGAACCCGTGTGGCGGTGCCTTGGAGATGGGGAGACGCATGTATCCCTACAACTCATTGGCCTGTCAGCCTAGCCTATTTGGTGAGTTCTAGAGTAAGAAAACTCGTCTCCAAACAAAAGGTGGGTAGTGCCTGAGGAAAGATACCAGAGGCGGTCTCTAGGCTGTACATGTATGCACACAATGTGTTCAAGAACACACGCCCAGCGAAAGGACTCTAGCTAGTCCGCGCATGGCAAACCCGGCTCTGGCTTTGCCCTGCTCCCCATTCCTTCTGCCTCACTAAAAACCATCAAATTACATTCCTAAAGTGAGCCACCAACATCTGTTCTCGTATTTGGCCGCTTCCCCTTCCTGAGGCTGACTACCGAGGTCCAGCAAGGGAAGTACTGAAGTCCAGCTATCAAAAGCTCCCTTTGGCTCACCTAGTTAACAAGCCCAATGGAAACGGAACACCTATTCCTAACTCGGGGTTTCCCCCTTGCTCTCTATAAACTTCCATTTGCGTATGGGACACTCCTGATCCTTTCATATGTTGCCTTAACTCTGTATCTGGGCCCACACACATGATATATATAGTGTATATATAATTATATATATCCACATTATAATTCCAATATGCAAAGAAATTTCTGCTTTTTATTTTCTTAGATGGATCTCATTTTATTTGCCAGCTCCTACCTTGCTCCATAATGAGAGAAAAAAACAAAACAAACTCTTCAATTTAAGGTAGCAGTACTTTTGAGTTCAAGTAAGTGGTTTGCTCCTTTTGAAGGCTGCATTTCCTTTTAAGTGGGTGTGAAGTGTTGACATTTCTGCCCTCTTCACCCTGCTCTTGTTCAAAATCACATCCTGTTGTTTGGAAAGTTTTGTGACCTGATGATTTTGAGGAAAGAAGGGTCCTCCAAAACTATATATAGAGTCTCAGGGTCAAACATGAGTGTCATGCCTGTGGCCTGGCGGTCCTTAGTGGGCCCTCTGAAGGGACATTATTAAAATCAGACTCTGTCCTCCTCAGACACCTGTGCATGTGCCCCCCCCCCCCACAGGCACACACACATAATTAAAAATAAAATTAAAATGTCTATCAAGTGTTGAGCTATTTTATATTTCATTTTATTTTTCTTTTCTTCTCCGCCTCCCCCACCCCCCTAAGATAGGGTGTCTCTTTGTAGCCTTGGATGTCCTGGACTCGATTTGTAGACCAGGCTGTCCTTGAACTCACAGCAATCTGCCTGCCTCTGCCTCCCTGAGGGCTGAGATTAAAGACATACACCACTGTGCCTGGCTATGTTTTTAAATTTTTTAAATTTGTTTAATGTGTGTAGTTGTATGTTTATTGTTTGTAGGTGTGTGTGTATGTGTATGTTTACTATGTGTAGGTGTATGTGTATGTGTGTGTGTGTGTGTGTGTGTGTATGTGTATGCTTACTGTGTGTAGGTGTATGTGTGTGTGGGTGTGCACAGGCCACCAAAGGTGTGGGTGTCATAGGACCACATGAGAGAGACAGCTTTCTTCTTCTATTGTCAGTCCCAGGGATAGAACCCAGGTCATTAGGCTTGGTGGCAGGTGTCTTTACCTGCAGAGTCATCTAAGCAGCTTCTGTATTATATCTTACTGATGACCTTGGTTACGCAACTATAGATACATGACACAATTTACAAAATTACTTGTTAAAATGATATTTGAAAAATTTATCTTTTTTTTCCCAAGACAGAGATTTTTTGTGTCACCCTGGCTGTCCTAGAACTCTCTCTGTATACTAGACTGGCCTTGAACTCAGAAATCTGCCTGCCTCTGCCTCCCAAGTGCTGGGATTAAAGGCTTGAGCCCTGACCCCCTGATGACAATATCTTTAATAAATAAAGATATAAATAATATATCTTAACAAACCTGACTTTCAATACAAGACTTTTAATAATACTTAGCATAGATTTTAATGGTAAGACTTATACTTGTCAGCTCCCTTTTTTTCTCCTATGAAAAAATTATATTACAATTAAAAATTCAAGAAGGACAATACAAATTAAAATATAAAATGAAAAGCAGTTGTATTACAAAGTGGGACTATATTGAATATGTATAAAATTTAGACAGTATAGGGCATGGTAGCACAAGCCTTTAATCCCAGCATGCAGGAGGCAGAGGCAGGCAGATCTCTGTGAGTTCCAGGCCATCATGGTCTATAGAGAGGTCCCAGATGAGGCTGAGTTACATAGTTAGACCTTGTAATCTTTAAAAAAAATAATTTAAAACAACGATTACTTAGGTTTTGGATTTTTTCTTCTTTTTTTGATATGTAATCCATAATTGAAAGTTATTTAGTTTTAGAGAAATAGCACCGTTTAATTTTTCTTTTAAATAACATTGATGCTGATGTTTCTCAAATAAACCCAGCTTGCCACCTTCAGGCAACTGCAAGATTTACAGAGACCATCGCTAGGGATGGAATATTAATTTTTCATCTTTCTCAAAAATCCTTAATAGTATTTTGGTCTAGTAATACTTTTGTATTTTGCTCTGTCTTGAAGCTTTCTCTAGCGTTTGCTGACATCCTCTCAATTTCCAAAGTTTAGTTAGTTCATTTGTCCCAAGCTACAAAAAACTTCCCCATCATTTCAGCTCCTTTGTGTTTCTCAGAATGTCACCTTGATACTATGTATTCTCTCCACAGTGACCACATAGGGCTGGGCCACCTTGCTGACCCCTTCACTACTTTTAAATGAGAAGAGATCTATATCTGGTGATCACACTTTTCTAACACAAAAATTCCTTTTCTAGCATCCTTGAGAGTTCCTTGTCCTGTCAACACCTCCCTTCATGGTGAACCCTGTTGTTAAGGTTGAAGTCTGGCATCATTACCAGAAAGCCCCACAAGGTAGGTGCTAAATGATGAACTCCCTTCCTCAGCTGGTTTCCCTTCTCTCTGGCCAGATCCTCTAAAGATGTCACGTAGCCCTCAGGGAGATTACAGCCCCAACTCTTTCCCGATTAGAGACCTGTTCAGTGTGCACCTGGGGATTGCTGGAACTACTCTCCCCATGCTAATGAGATGTCTTGACTTAGCTTTCAGCCAATGACCCTTTTTTCCATACCTGGAGTCCTTCCCCCACCCTCTGCTGCCCATAGGATAATTAAGTACTGAGTTCCCCTTCTTATGATAGGACTGTGTTGCTCCACATAAATGAAGTATCCCAGGCACTCCTAGCCCCAGCAACTCAAACACGCTCACCCCAAAACCCCTCCCACTGCCCAAGGTTAAAAAAAAAAAAAGAAAATCCCAACCGTTCTATTTTACCAGTAAAGACTCAGGAGCCAGATGCTGGGGTGAAAACCTTCTAGCTCAGAGAGGCAGAGAAAGTACCCAGCTGACCTTCCTTCTCAGCTCAGGTCCAGATGGAAAAAACCCAATAGGCTCATTAGCTCAGCAGACAGCCCAGGAAGAAAAGGACAAAAAAAACCCAAGGTCAAAGGCTTGCTATCTTAAAGCCCACAACAACTCAAAAAGCCAGAGAGCTAGTGAGCTAAAGCCTAAGCTAATGCCCCTTCTACCTCTACATACTTTTAAACACCTTTCAACTCAAAGTCCCTCATGTCAGCTGGTTTCTTCTTCTGCCTCTTGACGTAAGGTTAACTTTATTAAATCCTGTGGACAGAAAGTTCTTGAATTAAAGGTGTGTGCTAGGGATGGCCGAACCACCTTAAAATCATCTGTTTACAACAAACAGAAAGTTCTTAGTGTGTGATAGGGCTCAACCACACCAAACAAGAAACTAGGGTTTTACAAGTCACAACGGGATCAAATATTCTGCAACAGTTCATAATGTCCCTGATTCATGAAATAAACTCTTTCACTCCATTCCTCCACCATGACCGTCTGAGACCTGCGGTTTTAACGCTGAACCTTTGAGTTTGCCTGGCTAGCCATGTTTGCTCCGGGGCAATGCTCCCGTCGTTGCTGGACAGGCTTGTGTTTCCATCACTGCCTCAGGTTACCCTGGTAGCCACCTCCGAAGTTCACAGAGAGGCATCTGCAGAGGCCGGTTGCTAGTTGTTCCCGATGATGAAGCCACCCACTAGGCTGAGGCTCCCTGCTGCCGACTGGCCTGGTGCTGGCAGCCCAGCCAACTGAGCAGACCCCTAACTATGGAGGAATCTTTTCTCCTGTGCCTCTGGCTAAACTGGAGACCTCTGGCACAGATCTCGTTCATGTTCCACCTTTCTTGGCCAGGAAATGGGCGGTTCTGGGGGAGGCAGAACCTCTGACCCAGTGCTGGGACCTCCCCTCCGGAGAAGTACTTCTGGTGGCATCTGGGGCTCCCGGGAGACACATAAGCACCCCTTCTCTCTGCTTTCTTCCAAGCCCCCCAGAGCCCCATTGCTTCTATCAGAGAGAAGTAAGCAAGCTTGGAAAGCTCTAGTTTGGTCCTTTGCTCAGAAATATCCTTGGATCTTCATTTGTGCCTTGGTGAGAGCTGGGAAGAAAGCCCCTCACTTTACCAGCCAGATCAAAAAGGGAAGGAAAATACAGAGTCAGATTGATATTTAAATATTGAAACTTGCCACATATGTAAACTTATAATGCCAAACTAAACAATTCTTAAAATGTGAACTTCTTCAGTGCCTATGTTTTAATGCTCTTAAATATGTTCAGTTATTACCCTAAGTAATTTCACTGACCAAGATATTTCCTTTTTAAGTCAGGGTCTCACTATGTAGCCCTGGTTGGCTTGGAACTTGAAGTCTAGACAAAGAGATCCTCCTGGTTCTCCCTCCAAGAGCTGGGATAAGGGCATGTGTCATTATGCCCTGTGCAAGCAACTTCCTAATCACCACATCTACACTGTATCAGCGGCATCTTTCATCATCTATTTTCTCTCTTCCTTTCATTGAACTTCATTCAAACCAGTGATCGACAAACCCATTAAGTGCATTTTTTAGCTTGTGCTGTAATTCTCTCTCTTTGTACAGGACAGAGTCTGTCTGCTTTTCTTTACATGACCAAAACTTTTTTTTTCGGGACATTCAAGACAGGGTTTCTTTGTGTAGCCTTGGCTGTCTTGGACTCGATTTGTAGACCAGGCTAGCCTTGAACTCACAGAGATCCATCTGCCTCTGCCTCCCAAAGTGCTGAGATCACAGGCGTGCACCACTGCGCCTGGCTGCAACAATTCTTATTTTAATCAAATTAGTGAATTAAAAAAAAATCATTGCAGGGCGGTGTTGACACATGTCTTCAATCCCAGCACTCAGGAGGCAGAGGCAGGCAGATCTCTGAGTTCAAGGCCAGCCTGATCTACATAGTAAGTTCTAGGACAGCCAAGGCTACACAGAGAAAACCTTTCTCAACCCTCTTCCCCCCACAATGCATGTACTTAGATAATATTGTTCTTTTTTTATATGAGCCGTCATGTTTTGTTATCGGGTCTCTAGACATCATCGTTTGTCTAATGTTTGTAACTCTGCGTGTTATTACATAAATAACATATATGATATTTTTGCTTCACGTATTGCTTTTTCTAAAAAAGATATTTTATTATTATTATGTGTTGAATGTATGATGTGTATGTGGGTGGTGTGTGTGTGTGCACAAGCCCACTATGCAATCTAGTGGATAATAATTGGACCTTTTTAACCATCATAACAGGGATCCTGTACTTCCCTTTCTTTCCCAAAGACGATGTAATCATGTTGTTGCATTTTTGTTAGTGTTTATACTTGAGCCCTCAGTGCTCAGAAGTAGATTTTTTGGAATCAAGAACATTTTGAAAATCTGCTCATTGGAGCAACAGCAGCAATCCACACTTCTTATTCTTTAAATAATGCTTCTTTGGATTTTTCTCCTAATTCAGAGGTAACTAAACATAGATTCAATATTGTTGGGGATGCTGATCTCCAATCCAAAAATCAGTGCACACATTTTCCATATTTCGCTCTGTGTTTGTGTTTTGTTTGCTTCAGCAATTTATGAGTGCATGGTCTAGAAACAATGTTTCCACTAGATAGACCTTGGTCATAAATGATAACATATTTTGCTTGACCTTGGCTGTGGAAGTAACAGTGCTACCATTTGGGCTTTTTGGTTTTATTTTCCTTCATTCTTAGCTTCCAATTTTATTCTGGATATTTTACGAAGTGGTTCTCAAAGAATGGGGTCAATTCTAAGAGTTACAACCTTTGGAAGAATTGCCTTATTTATATAATTTCATTTCTCACTCTAATATTATATTGTTAGTATAATTTTGAATCCCAGCTTTCTTATCTCTCTCTTTTTTTGTGTGTGTCACCAAGAAGAAGTTTCTTAAGTTTCTTTCTCAAGTGTGAAAACCAGAGAGTAGTAACCTTTAATCCCACCACCCCGGGGAAGGTAAACCTCTGCAAGTTCAAGGCTAACCTGATCTATGTATTGAGTTCCAAGCAATCCAGGGCTATAAAGTGATATATAGTGAGATGTTGTCCCATATATATCTTTCTTAAACATTTAACTACAAATTGCTTACTAAATATAATCCTTATTGATATGAAATGATTCTGCTTATTTTCTTGGAGAGTGACTTTGTGAAATAGCTGGTCCATTACACAGATACAGAGGTCACCAATGTCTTGATGGCCTAACTACAGTTATATATTTTGTTCTCTTCTGACATGATAGTTTGAATTCCTAATAGAAATTGGAAGGTTCAGAGATGGTTTTAAGGTTTTGGAGAAACCTAAAATGTTCTCTTATTCCCAGGACTATTGTCATAGGTATCCTGGCCATTAGAAGGATACACCTGATTTCCTATCTTTCAAAATCTGATAAACTTGCATTTGAGGAGTTGTCAATCAGTTCCGCTGAAAAGGAGTTGACACATGTACATTTTAAAGCTAAGTCTTGGATTCTAATAACAGCTTACATCTTTTTCAGCTTGGTCCAAGAGGAAGGGCCTTGGGTTGATAGGTGAATAGTAGTTTTGTGTTGCCTTCCTGTAAATTTTGATTAATCTCCAGGAACTATTGATAAGTGCCAGAATCGAATGGATATGATAATTTATGCCTGCAATCACAGCACTTGAGTGCTGAGGCACGAAGATAATGGGTTCTTAGTTTAGCCTGGGCTACATTGTGATATTTTTCTTTTTTAAGTGTAAAAAGCAGGTTTCTTCACATTTTGTTACAACTGACTCTACTTAGAGAATCAGCAGGTATTATGACTGAAAGACTGGTCCAGGAGTATCTGTTCTCCCTTCCTTCTTTTCTTCTCTCTTCCTCTTCTCTTCCCTTCTTTTCCCCTCTCCCCTTTATTCACCTCCTCCCTTAAGACAGGGTCTTATTCTGTTCCCCAGTGGTGGCCTGGAACTCACAGTAATTCTCCTGCCTCAGCCTCCCAAGTGCTGGAGCCGTGGGTGCAAGCCACCACACTCAGCTTTGATAATGTTTGTGTGTGGTACTGGGTATTGAACCCCAGGGCCTCATATATAGTAGACAGTAAGTACTTTACCACTGACCTATCCACCAAGTCCCCAATGTACCTTCAAAAAAAAAAAAAAAAAATCACGCCACTGCAGACACGGTGTATCTGTACAACTGTCAGCAGGAATACACTTCCATTAAAAGCCAGTTTATTTCTAAAACAGTTTATTTCATTCACCTATCCTCAACAAATCCCGACTGCACACCTCAAACGACTGCTGCTACCTGCTGGATGTATCATGAATAGTGTTCTTCAAGTCTGGCTTTTGTGGGCCTTCCCAGCTACTTGGAGGGTATGGAAATTATGCAAATAAATGTAAATAAGGGGCTCCATGAAGGACGTGAAACGGCATTTCAAAGTTGGCTGGCAATTCAGTGATTACGCCAGGGAGATAGGGTAGGGAGTTGCCCAAGGTCACAATGTAGGATGGCTGCAGCTCGTGGGAAAGGGTCATTTCAACTGGTGTGTATGGAGATGGGCAAGGCCGTGATGATGCTGTGGTGCCTAAGGAGGTGTCGTCTTCTTGTTTCACACTAGAAGAACCAACATGAACTGGCCCTCAGGTGTTCACGTGTGGCTTCGCGGCTGGCAACGGCACGTGGCGGTGGGCGGGAGCCCGTGGGGCGGAGCTTCGGGGGACCCCCAGGAGCGCGTGTCCGTGCGCGTCCAAACAGCCGCCGCCACGTCATCGAGCCGCTCCCCAACCCCTAGCTGCCAGTCGCACGCGCGGAAGTAAACACCCCTACGTCATCAGGGCGCGCCCTCGCCTTTCCCCTCCCATCTCCTCAGCTCGGTGGACGTGCTCGCTTCTTCTTCGGACCAGGTCTATGTCCCGGTTTCCCGCCGTCGCGGGCAGGGGGCCAAGGCGGCAGGAGGAGGGAGAGCGGCCGAGAGAGCTCCAGGAGGAGCGGTCGTCAGCTGTGCGCGTCGCTGACAGAGGTGCGGGACGCCGGGGCAGCCGGCGGGAGTTCTTGGCGGGGCGAAAAGTACATCTGTGGGTGGCAGAGGAGATGGGGAGGAGACTTAGGCGTTCTCTTGGTCTCTTGAGCCCGAAGGCAAACTTTGCGTTCAGTGAGCACTTTGGCATAGAGGGGGGCGGTCCCAAACCCAAGTTGGGTGAAAATCTCGCCGGGGGGCAAGAAAGTGAACCCAAACGCCCAAACGCGTTCTGCCGTTCTACAGCCTCATAAAGCCTTTGTTCTCTACCCGTTCATCCCCCTCCCCTTCGTCGGGCAGCCAGCCTGCCTTTGGGTACGGTATGAAGGGAGCCCGTTTCCAGGAGCCAGTTTCCATGGTTACCCACCACTTGGCCTTCTGGGATATCAGTCACTCTGAACAGGGACCTAACTTGAACCGTGAATCAGAAGCAAATGCAGGTGGCTTCTTACTCTTCTGAGAGTTTTTCCTCTGTGTTCAGGGTTTTGGTCTATTTAATAAAATTTAGTTTTGTGCTTCTGGCTAGGTATGCATACATATACGTTGCCTTGTGCTGGACTGACTTGGTCAAGTACGTCAAGTACATGAACAGTGTTGAAGTTGTTTGATTTTTACCAAAAAGTTATTCTGAGTTTATAAACTTTCACATGTGATTTGTGCATAGGTGAATTAATTAAAAAGTCATAGATTGATTGTTCCAGTATTGGTTCCTTGGCTTTCTTCTTTCCGTTCTGAGACTTGGTCAGAGAGATCTTCACAGGTCTTTTAATCGCACAATTGTTTTTGTGTTGTTACAGAAGAGAAAGGATGTACATCACAGGAGGGAGGAACAACTCCAACTTTTCCTATTCAGAAACAAAGAAAAAAGCTCATTCAAGCTGTGAGGGACAATTCGTTCCTCATTGTTACTGGAAATACAGGAAGTGGTAAAACAACTCAACTCCCTAAATACCTTTATGAAGCAGGTAATTTTATTTTTGTTAAAACTGGAAGCACTAAAGAAACAAAACAAGCGGGGCGTGGTGGCACAGGCCTGTCATCTCAGCACTCCTGTCATCCCAGCACTTGGGGAGGCAGAGGCAGGCGGGTCTCTGTGAGTTCCAGGATAGCCACGGCTACACAGAGAAACCGTGTCTCAAAAAGCCAAAATCAAACCAAAACAGAACTTCTTTAAGTTATAATAAAGCTGCTATAGTGCGTAAATGCCCATTTTTGGGTCACTTTCCCATTTCCTCATCCACCTTATGTCTCCTTTGCTTTATGACTTTATTTCAGGCTCAGGAATTGTTGGGGTGACATAGTTTTCATTTTAATTATTATAATAATGGAAGAAGGCTGATCGTGGTAGTACACACTTTTTTGTTTGTTTGGTTTTGGTTTTTTGAGACAGGGTCTCTCTGTGAGTAGCCTTGGCTCTTCTGGACTCACTCTGTAGACCTGGCTGGCCTTGAACTAACAGAGATCTGACTGCCTTTGCCTCATGAGTGCTGGAATTAAAGGCATGAGCTACCACCACCTGGCAGGTGGGCACACTTAATCCCAGCACTTGGTAGGCAGAGGCAGGGGCATCTCCGAGGTTTGAGGCTAACATGATTTACATAGTGTATTCCAGGCCAGCTATGGTTATATGGTAGGGAAAAAAAAGGATGGCAGGTAGATGCTAGTTTTCTTTTTAGAATAAGGTTATTTTGTTAACCAGTGAGAACTGAAACAGTTGTGAAGGGGAAAGGATAGTTGATGTCTGTTGCTTACATTTTATTTATTATTCCTCCAGATCTTTATCAGGTAAATATTCTCAGATTCTACCAGGATCAAGCTTACAAATTATCAATAAAGTTTGTCTTGCCAGTATGAGAAATTCTATGAATATTCTCTGTCGTAAGATTGGAAAAGAGCAAAATTATTTTGGGTCTGATTCATATTAAAAGTTAATTTTGGAGGTCTAGAGAGATGGCTCAGCAGATGAAAGCTGTTGCTGCTTTTTTAGAGGACCAAATTTTTGTCCCGGAACCCACATTGGTAGTTCATAACAACCTGTAACTCTTATCTCTGGGGAATCTGGCACCCTCTTCTGGAGTCCTAGGGACCTGAATGTGCACATTCAAATACAGAGGTATATATATAATATATGTAAATAAAAACATACCTTAATTTTTATTTTTATTTTATTTTTTTACTTTTTGAGACAGGATTTCTTTGTGTAGCCTTGGCTGTCCTAGAACTTGCTCTGTAAACCAGGCTGGTCCCAAACTCAGTGATCTGCATTGCTTCTGCCTCCTGAGTTCTTGGGTAAAGGTATGTGCTACTACCACCTGGCAGAGTTTTTAATTTTTCTTTTTTAAAGTGGCCTCCTTATACTGTTTTTGTTAGCATTCACCATGCCTGACCCTTATATGAGCCTAATCTGATGTATTAGGCCTAATCTGACATTATCTGTTATGGCATATCGTTATTTTACTTTCTGTTAAGAAAGAAGTGAAGCCAGCTGTGGTGGTGCACACCTGTAATCTCAGCACTCAGGGAGGCAGAAGCAGGTGGATTGCTGTGAGGTCAGCCTGGTCTAAAAAGTGAGTCCAGGGCAGCCAAGGCTACACAGAGAGACCCTGTCTCTGGAGGCGAGGGGAAGAACAACAACCCTTAAACCTGATTAACATGTACATTTAGAATGCTGTGGGTGTGTATTTTTTCTGAATTACTTTCCTTTTATGCACTGTCTACATATGTGTGTACAGGCACCTATGTGACACAGTGCATGTAGAGATCAAAGGATAACGTTAGGGAGTCAGTTCTCTGCTGCCAATGTCGGGTCATCAGGTAAGCCTGTTTACCTGCTGTGCTGTCTTTCTGATTCATGAATGTGCATTTAATTTTTAAATTAATAGTAAGATTTTTTTATGCAAATTACTGTGATGTGTTGCTGATTTGTAGGTTTTTCTTTTAGAAACATTTTTACCATTTGTATTGATTGATCAGGGACAATTTTAATTTTAGTTCAGTAGGAAGAAAGTTGCTAATTAAACTTTGTGTGTTTCTGTTACTGGTTTTGATAGGGTTTTCACAACATGGTATGATTGGTGTGACTCAGCCACGAAAAGTAGCTGCCATTTCAGTTGCTCAGAGGGTTGCTGAAGAAATGAAATGTACTTTGGGATCTAAAGTAGGATACCAAGTTCGTTTTGACGACTGCAGCTCCAAGGTACAGAATTTTTATTGGTATACATTTAAATTACTGTAAACTTACACCTATAGCCCTCACATGTGTCTTTCTCTGATCTTGTGTATGTACATACGTATCGAAGCCAGAGGACAGCTTGTTCCTCAAATGCCATGTGTGTGTTTTGTTGTTTGTTTTTTTGGTTTTGAGATAAGATCTCTCACTGGCCTGGAACTCCCCAAGTAGGCTACCTCCTTCATAAAAAGAAAAAAAAAATAGATAAATCTTAAAGGATTCTGAGGGAACAGGATATTGCCTGGGGAGATAGCTCAGGTGGTGATGTACCTGCCTTGCAGACATGAGGGCCTGAGTTCAGTCCCTAGAATCCACAGAGAATAGTTTTGCTTGTTTCACTTTTCGTGAATGTGTTTTGCCTGCCTGTGTGTATGTGCACCAAGCTTGGTTCCTGAGGAGTCCAGAAGAGGATGTCAGATGCCCTGGAACTAGAATGCAGATGGTTGTAAGCTGCCATGTGGGTGCTGGGAACTGAATCCTGGTCCTCTGGGAGAAAAAAAGCAGCAGGTGTTCTTAACTGCTAAGGTTTCTCTTTAAATTGTACACCTAACATGGTTAAAATGGTAAAGTTTTATTATGTACGTTTTATTACTACAACAAAATAAATTTTAAATATGAATGTAACCAACACTGAGGTTGAAGAATTGACCACTAGTTCTTGTGGAGCGCCCTGGTTTGATTCCCTGCACCCACACAGCAATTCACAACCATGACCCCTAGAATTAATTTTTGTTGCATATTGTTAAGGCTTTATGTATCAGGTACCTGATTACTCTGTTTTCTCTGTCCTCAACTAGTTTATCTATTATCAAATGATAGTTATAGTTATTTTCCTTAAGGTGCTTTTTTTTTTTTTTTAAATCATAGGTTTCTTGACATTGGTCAAAATTTTTAAAAAAATTATTTATTACTTGGGGCTGGAGAGATGGCTCAGTAGTTAACAGTACTTGTTACTCTTGCAAAGGATCTCGGTTCAATTTCCAGCATCCACATAATGGCTCACAACCATCTATGTAATTGCAGTTCCAGATGATCCCACAGGCACACATGGTCAATGTTTGTGTATGTGAACAAATACATACACAGTAAGTACATTTTAAAAACTTTTTATTACTGAAAAAAAAAAAAATTGAGGCTGGAGAGATGGCTCAGAGGTTAAGAGCACTGGCTGTTCTACCAAAAGTCCTGAGTTCAATTCCCAGCAACCGCATGGTGTCTCACAGCCATCTATGGTGAGATCTTGTGCCCTCTTCTGGTGAGCAGGAGTACATGTAAGCAAAACACTATACATAATAAATAAAAATCTTTTTAAAAAAAATCTTATGTATTATATAAGATTTATATGTGGGTGTTTCTGTCTGCATGTGTGTCTGTGTACCACATGCATGCCTGGTACCTGAGAATGCCAGAAAAGGGCACTGGATTTCCTAGGATTGGAGTTAATTGGTTGTGAATTGCCATGTGGGTGCAGGGAACCAAACCAAGGCCCACTGCAAGAGCAGCAAGTGCTCTTACCCAGTGGTCCATTTCTTCAACCCACTGTTGGTTGCATTCCTATTTAACCTTTTTTTGTTGTAGTAATAAAATGACATAAACATTTTAATAGTTTACATTGTTGTGTAGTTTACATTGTTGTTGCTACTTTCAGAACTTTAAAAAATCTCCAACAGAAACTGTATTCAGTCCCTGTAGCTCCAATCTCTATCAAGATGCCTATTGAAATATCTAAGTGGAATGATACAGTAGTTTTGCCTTGTCTTTCTTATCACACTTAGCTGTTTTCAGGGTCTTTCCAGTGTATTAGTTTGGTTTTCATTACTGTGGTAAACACCAAAACTAGCTTGTGGAGGAAAGAGTTTATTTGGCTTATAGGTTACAGATCATCAGTAAAGGAAACCAAGGCAGGAACCTAGATGCGGGAACAAAGCAAAAGCCATGGAATGCTCTTGACTGGCTTGCTTTCCATGGTTTCCTGTTTGCTTTCTCATACACTACCTATGGCCATTTGTTCCAGGAGGGTACTACCCACATCAGTTGTTAATCAAGAAAGTTGCCCACAGGGGCATGCCCAGTGGCCAGTCTTTGGAGACAGTTCCTCAGTTGAGGTTCCCTTTCCCAAGTGAGGGTAGTTCAGGTCAAGTTGCTAACAGTTAGCCAGCATATCCAGTGTTGTGTCTCCCTGTTCTTCAAGTCAGTGCAAAACTTGGCAACTTAGTAACAAAGTCAGCAAAGTCTTTTATTTTAGTTTGTTTGCATGCTGGGGATCATAACAAAGGACCTGTCTGTGCATGCTAGTTAATGCAAGCTCTGCCACTGACACACACACATCTTGTTTGTAAGTACTTAACTTGCCTCATTCCACACATCTCTTTGTATGTCTTTATTGGTGATTTGTTGTTTTATCTTAGCACACTCCTGTCTGTATAGGGGACATGTTTTATAGTTAACCAGTCATCCTTGTTAGACAGTTTTATATTCTCTTTTGCATAGATCTTGGTGGTTTTATCTGTATGTTTGTTTGGGGGTGAAGAATTAATTGAATGATAGGAAGTTCTGTGATGCTACAAGTTGATGTTCTCTGCTTTCACACATTAGGACACGGCAATCAAATACATGACGGATGGATGTTTACTCAAACATATTCTGGGAGATCCAAATCTCAGCAAATTCAGTGTCATTATTTTGGATGAAGCCCATGAAAGAACTTTAACTACAGTGAGTATTTTATTTTTTTAATTAATGAGAAGTTCATTTGTTTGGGGTAGCTTTTTTACTGTATGAAAAATTGCCCCTCTGACATTTTAATCTGTTGAACTAGAATTTCTTAGATTATGATAGCAGTCTATTTTAAATAGGTCAGGTTTGGCATATTGGTGCGTGCCTTTAACCCTAGTACTCAGGAGGCAGAGGTAGGCGGATCTCTAAGAGTTGAGGCCAGCTTCTACAGAGGAGTTCTAGACCAGCCCATGTTACATAGTGAGACCTTTTCACAACAAAGAAAAGAATGAAATAAAAATAAATAAATTAGCTGGCCTAGGGATGTTGGTAGAATGCCTGCCTAGCATGTACAAAGCCCAGGGCTTGGTACTGAACATCATGTAAAAATGGGCATGGTGGTACACCCTTTTAATTCTATCACCTTAAAGTGGAAGCAGGAGGATTAGAAGTTCAGGTCCTTGACTAGAAGTTCAGGTCAGCCCTAGGCTACTTGAAACTCTGTCTCAAAAATAAATGTTTCCAGTACTCAGGAGGCAGAGACAGGCATAGCTCTGTGAGTTGAAGGCCAGCTTGGTTTACTTTGTGAGTTCTAAGCCAACCAGATCTACACTGAGACCAGGCTTCAAAAATAGATACATAGATAGATTAATAGGTAGAAAGAACAAATAAATAAAATAATAAAATGCTAGCATTTGTGGCTTACTAGTTTTTCCTTCCAGGATATCTTATTTGGTTTACTGAAGAAGCTGTTTCAGGATAAGTCTCCTAACAGGAAAGAACATTTAAAGGTGGTGGTGATGTCAGCAACTATGGAGCTAGCCAAGCTTTCAGCGTTCTTTGGAAATTGCCCCATATTTGATATTCCTGGAAGGCTCTATCCAGTCCGAGAGAAATTCTGCAATTTGATTGGCCCCCGAGACAGAGAAAACACTGCATATATTCAAGCGGTATTGCTTGGCAATCTTCTTTTGTCTTTTGTGTGTGAGATTTCATTTACCTGGGTGGTTTGTAATTTGTCTTGTTGTTTTTACAGATTTCATTTGTTATTGTGTGTATGTTGTGTTGGAGGCGGGGTGGGGGTGGTGTTCACATATGTCAAGGCATGCATGTGGAGGTCAGATGACAGCTCTGTAGAGTTTGTTGGCTCCATCTACATTTATGTAGGCTCTAGAGATTAAACTCAGGTCATGAAGCTTGTGTGGCAAGCACTTTACCCACTGAGCCACCTGGCTGCCTTATTTGTTGTATTTTAGCAGGACTTTTTGGGAGCTTTGATTGAATTTTTATTTGGAGCAAGGGGATATGGAAGTGGAGGAATGAGTATTTTATAGCAGCACATCATTATTGTGTTTTGTTTTGTTTTGTTTTGTTTTTTTGTTTTCTTGCTTTAGATTGTGAAAGTGACCATGGATATTCATTTGAATGAAATGGCTGGAGACATCTTAGTTTTTCTGACTGGTGAGCTTTCCCTACTAGGTTTAATAATCTCTGTTATTTGTAAGTTAGGTGGATGCTGCTAACCTTGGGACTGTGGAGACTTGAGTCAGGAGGATTACTGCAAGTTAAAGTATAGACAGGACTACATAGTTCAAGATTAGTCCGGGCTATATGATAAGCACCTGTTTAAAAACGAGAAAAACAATTCAAATCCCTCAATACATCAATCAATAAATAAGTAAATAAAATGATTTTGTGGTTTTTGAGACAAAGTCTTTCTTGATAAATTGCACAGGCTGTTCCTAGAGAGCAGGAACACACTGCTGTGCCTGGTTAATATCTTCCTTTTGTATGCAGCAAATAGAGCTCCAGAGTAGACTGTACTTCTCCTAGGATGTGTGGACTCTTCCCAGTTGTTGCCTTTTCTTTTTATGATTCTCTGTTAGAAAACAGGGACGCAGAATGTCGGGATCTCCCTAAATACACGTGAACTACATTGCCCTTTCACAGAAAGGAATTAACTCTGGAAAGTGGAGTTTTTGTTTGTTTTGTTTTGTGTTTTGCCTACTGTACACGGAGGTCTAACTTGGCTAAGTAATCCTGATTCTAAGTAATTAATTCTATAATTGAAATGACATCACAACTGTCATTTCTTGAAGAAGTGAGATAGCACGTGCATTGCATACAGGCTTGGAGCAACTTTGGGGGCATCACAAACAGCAGTTAAATTCAAGAGCATTGTAACTTTTTAACTGGCTGCATCCCAGCAGAGACAAGTTGTTACAGTGCTGATGTCCTACTGTGTCTTGTACTAATATCTGAGGTGAGACATTTAAAACTATCTCTTTGGTGGCTCATGCCTGTAATCCCAGCGCTCTGGAGGCAGAAGCAGGCGGATCTCTGTGAGTTTGAGGCCAGCCTGGTCTACAGAGTGAGTTCCAGGACAGCCAAGGCTACACAGAGAAACCCTGTCTTGAAAAAATAAACAAACCAAAATAAACAAAAATCCTATCTCTTTGCCTTTTGGAAGCTAAATTCAAGTACCTGAATTTAGTATTTCCTGTACTAGTTTCCTTTGTGTGTGAGTAATTTAGTCCTCCTGAAACTCGGTATTAACAACATGAAAGACTTGAAGCTGATAAACACTTTTGTTCCTTTAGAAATCAGTAATATACTTCTGCTTAAATTTTGTTGTTGAGGTTGGGCATATCCTGCACACTCTTTACATTAAAAAAAAAAACAACTTAGAATAACCTTAAACAGCATTTAAGCTAGCCTTCAAAATCTTTAAAATTTACAGTTCAAATTCAAGAGTTTTCCAACTTCTCCTTTCAGGCCAGTTTGAAATAGAGAAGAGTTGTGAGCTGCTTTTTCAGATGGCAGAGTCTGTCGATTACGATTATGATGTACAAGACACCACACTAGATGGCTTGTTGATACTGCCGTGTTATGGCTCTATGACAACAGGTAATTCCTTACTAGGAAAGAAAATATGACTGGCTTTTAAAGACTTAAAAAATGTTTTAATTTTTTTATTTATATGTTCCTGTGTGTATCATTGTGAATATGTGTGCAAGCTTCTGGGGCCAGCCATCCAGCAGAGGGCATTGCATACCTTAGCACCGTAGATACAGGCAGCTGTGAGTTGCTTGATGTGGGTGCTGGGAACCAAACTCTGGTCCCTTAAATAGCAGCATGAGCTCTTTACGGCTCTTTGAGCCATTTCTCCAGCCCCCTTTTACAATGCTTTCATTGAATTATTGTGTGTATATACAGAAAAATGGATAGATCTTCAGTGTTTGGATCAAAACATTTCACAAACTGATCTTAGTTTTGTAACTACCAAGTCTTTTTTTGTTTGTTGGTTGGTTTTGTTCTTTTGAGACAGGATTACTCTGTGTAGCCTGGGCTGCCCTAGACTCGCTTTATAGACCAGGCTGGCCTTAAACTCCCAGAGAAGTGCTTGCCTCTGCCTCCTGCAGCATTGGGATTGCAGGTGTGCACCACCATACTTGGCTAACTCCCAAGTCTTCACCCAAATCATGGAGTAAAGTGTTACAAGAGCCATCATCCCTCAAGAAAACAGATTCTGTTTAAGGTTCTTTCATGGTAACTTTCAGAACCTTGCATCTCCTTCCTAGTATTTAAGAGTGGATTATGTGCTCTCTGAACAGAACAAAATTACTTGTGGGGATTCTTTGAAATGAGTTAGGTTTGATTTACAAAACAAAAGGGATGTTGTAGAGAGACAGCTCAGTGGTTAAGAGCACTGACTACTTTTGCAGAGGACCCTGGTTCAATTCCTAGCAACACATGGTGGCTCATGACCATATATAATATATAGCTAGAGGATCAAAGCCTGTTTCTGGCCTCCTGAAGTGACCAGACATACATACAGGCAAAATACTCATATACGTAAACAATAGTAATAAAAGTATTTTTTTAAATTTTTTTTATTAATTACACTTTATTCACTTTGTATCCCCCCCTATGGTTCCCTCCCTCCTCCCATCCCAATAACAGTATTTTTAATTAATAATAACTGAAGTGAGGACTATTGTCTCTCAGTACTTAGTTTGCCACTTCTCTAAAATTTATAGAAATCTTATGTATCCAGATTAAGTCTTATATTAGACAGAGTGGACTTTCTTTCCCTATTAAGTAGCCTGCTTCCAAGAAGTATCACGTAGTTGGGTTGTGTGTGTATGTTCAAAGAGGATACCAACACTTTTATTTTGGTATTTGGCTAGAGTATTGTTGAATGAGATTTTTTTTTTTTAAATTCTTTATTAATTACACTTTATTCACTTTGTATCCTCCCTATGGTTCCCTTCCTCCTCCCATCCCAATAACATTATTTTTAATTAATAATAACTAAAGAGAGATTAACTAGAGGCTGTTGTAGTTTGATTACATTAGCTGTCAACCACAGACCAGATACTATTTTGGAAATCTTTTGTGCTAGTAGGCACTTGGTAATAGATTAAGTAATGATCTCCATTTTTACATCTTAAAGGCATTTTAGATCAGCTGGTCTTGGACTCAGATGTCCACCCACCTGTGCCTCCTGAGTGCTGGGATTAAAAGTGTGTACCACCACAGCCAGGCTTACAGGCAATTTTTAAGGTTCTCATTGTTTTCTGGTCTTTCATAGTTTTTCTGTAGCTAATAAACTCAGAACCCATGGTGAAAAGCCAAGTGTGGTGATGTATATCTGATTCCGGTGACTACTCTTTTTCTGAGGCTGTTGCTAGCCCTTCTTCCCCAGCTTTGTTTCCCTCACTGAAACGAGACTCTTTGTTTTTTTGAGACAGGGTTTCTCTGTGTACTCTTGGCTGTCCTGGTCTCACTTTGTAGTCCAGACTGGCCTTGAACTCCCAGAGATCCTCCTGCCTCTGCCTCCCTGAGTGCTGGAGAATGTTTCCTGAGGTTTTACTAAGTTACTGTTTTCTCAACAGTCTTTGTTTTGGAGAGGTCTCAGACTTACTTGCCACTTTCTTTTTTGTTTTGTTTTGTTTCAAGGCAGGGTTTCTTTTCTTTTTCTTTTTTCTTTTTTGCCTTGGCTGTCCTGTATTCGCTTTGTAGACCAAGTTAGCCTCAAATTCACAGAGATCTGCCTGCTTCTGCCTCCCAGAGTGCTGGGATTACAGGCATGCACCACCAGGCCCGACATCTGTGACTGACTCGAGTCTTTTCTAATTGTCTCTTGCTTCTGAGCTTAAACCTTGTGGGTCTTGTAAATCAGCTTTCTGGCATGTGCATTTATCGTTCTAGATCTTCCAACTCAAGTAAAAGGCTACCTGTATAGGTGTTCTTTTACCAACTCATTTGTTTCTTTCTTTAACCATTGCTAGAGTTGGGATCCGTGTGTGTGTATTGAATTGTTCTGTGGTCTGCTAATTCATTTTCCCTGATTTAATTTGCCATCCAGATCCAGTGGTAAACATCCTTTTCAGAAGCATACTTTTGGTTCCACTGTTACTGCAAACTATGTTCAGCTTCATTTCTGAGTATATGCGATTTTCTGTGTTGATTCATATGTCTGTGTGATGGAGTTGTATGGCTGAGGGTGGACATAGCTACCATTGGAAGTTTTGGGTTGTTTTAATTTTTCTTTTGAGAACTATCATGGGTAAGCTATAGCTGATCCATTATGAACATAATAATTATTACTTTAGTAGCTTGTAGGAGTGCAAAGTGGTATTTAGGTGAAATTGATGCAATGCTAGGGAGATTAGATGAAGAAGAAGGAGAGTGCCAGATGCCTGGGATCTCTTCCCCTGGCCCCCTTTCAGGATTTTCCTTAAAGGTTTATTTTTTATTATTTTTGGTGATGTATTTGTGTGTTTATGTGGGTGTGTGCATATGACTGTAGATGCCTGCAGAGGCATTGTGTCCACGTAGACCAGGAATGACAGGCAGCAATAAGCTGCCATTTATGGGTGTTTGGGACCCATAGGATCCTCTGCAAGTACAGTCTGTGCCGTCTCTGCAGCCCATGGATTCTTTCAGCTTTTTAATCTGGTTAATGCACACCGAACTTCTTTCTTAATTGTTGTTACTGTGGGTATTGAAGACACTTTTGTAACTTTATTTATTTGCATAGTTGTCATGGTTGGGTGACATAAATGTTTCACTTGAGTGGTTGCAGCTTATAGAAAAGAATTTCAACAGTGACCCTTAGCTGAGTTTAATGAATACATAAAATTAATGAGTAGATATTGTGAGGCTGGATCTTACTACGTTTCCTTGGCTGGCCTTGAGCTTGGGATCCTTCTGACACCCTCTAAGTATTACATTTATAGCAGTGAAATTCCGTATTAAGGTGGATATTTTCTGTTCACTTTTTTTTTTCTGCATTAGCCATGATAGTGTCTATTAAATAAGTATCTTAAAATGTCTTTCCAGTTGAGACATCTAAAATTCTCATCTGTGAAATGTGTATGGTTGCTTATGTAATCCCTTCCAAGAGTATGTGAACTAGCTTTTTGGCCTGGTTTGTGCCTAGCAACCACTTATTCCCTCACTGTAGGAGGTGTCTTTATAATTATGTGTAAATATATGTATGTCTGTGTGGGTATGTACACATGTGAATGCAGGTCCATGAGGTTCCAGAGGAGGGTGTCAGGTGTTTGAGCTGGAGTCACAGGCTGTTATGGAGCTATCTCATGTGGACTCTGGGAACTGATATGGGTGCTGGGATTCAAACTTGGGTTCACTGAAAGAGTTCTAAGTTCTCTTAACTGCTGAGACATCTCTCCAGCCTGGATTTAAAATTTTTTAAAAGAGAAACAGGAAGAAATAGCTTTAGTTTTTGTTATTACAGTTTATATTCCAGATTAAGAGGTGAAGAGCTGGGTATAATGGCACATACAGCCCTCAGAGGCAGAGGTAAGCAGATATCTGAGTTCGAGGCCAGCCTGGTCTATAGAGAGAGTTTCAGGACAGCAGGACAGCCAGCAATACCCAGGAAAGAGAGAGAGAGAGAGAGAGAAAGAAAGGAAGGAGAGAGGGGATAGATAGAAAGGAGGATGTGGTGAAAATATAGCTTGTAATGAAAAGAAATGAGTTCTTTTAAAGCTTGACCAAGAGTTTGAATTTTTTTCACTTTTATTACTATTATTATTATTATTTTTACAATTTATTTACTTTGTATCCCAGTAACAAGAGCTTGTTTTAAACTTGCGTTTTTTTTCTCTGTGTATATTTTAGACCAACAGAGGAGAATATTTTTGCCACCTCCACCAGGAATTAGAAAATGTGTCATATCTACCAATATTTCTGCAACATCTTTGACAATAGATGGGATCAGGTGCACCTTTTTTTTTTTTTTTTAATATTCAGATAACACCTTTTAAAAGCCTTTTATTTGTGTGTAGTATTTTCTAGGCATTTAACTTGCTTTCATTCTTTTAGATATGTGGTGGATGGAGGCTTTGTGAAACAATTAAATCACAACCCCAGATTAGGGTTGGACATCCTGGAGGTGGTTCCTATTTCAAAGTAAGTCTTTTTATCAAGCTTTTCAATTGAATGACAGTTAGCTGGTTAGAATATTTTCTACTTGTTTTGAATGTTGGAGGTAAGTTTTTTGGCAAACCTACAAAACATTTTGGGAACTGTTCTTGTTGTCTTTTATAGAAGTGAAGCGTTACAGCGCAGTGGCCGAGCTGGCAGGACTGCCTCAGGAAAATGCTTTCGGATTTATAGTAAAGATTTCTGGAACCAGTGTATGCCTGATCATGTGATCCCGGAGATTAAGAGAACTAGTTTGACGTCTGTAGTTTTGACATTAAAGTGCCTTGCCATACATGACGTCATAAGGTATGTAAGCAACCCCGAAAGAAATAGGCTAGAGTGAAAGAAGCCAGGTTATTTCTCAGAAATTGTTTTGCATTGTTTGACTGATGTGTTCCTGGGACTTGAGACTAAACTATTTCCAGGGCTGGTTCTCATGTTGGTTGCTTTTCAACTAAACTAAAACTGTTAATTCACCTAAAATAAAATATAGCATTTTAGCCATTTAAAAGTATATAATTAAAATTGTAGTTAGTAGATTCACAATGTTATATGACCCTTACAACTTTCAAATTTCAGAACATTTGTATCAGGCTCAAACTGTTGTAATTTAAGATTGAGGAATCCAGTTTAACATTGTTAAACTATTTGCCTTTAAGTTTTTTGAAATTTTTATTTCAAAGATTGCATCACTTCACTTCACTGCCTGCCTCTCCCTCCTGAGTGCTGGGATGAAGGTGTGTGCCACCCACTATGCCTGACTTATCCACTGTTAATTTTGAATGTAAGGCATATGACTGTAATTCTAATTAGAAAGTATTTTTTGGAGCCAGATTTAATGGTGCACATCTTTTTTGTTTGTTTGTTTGAATCAGGGCCTCATTATGTAGCCTTGCCCGTTCTAGAACTCACTATGTAGTCTAGACTGGATTCAGCAACCCTCTTGCTCTTGCATCTTGAGTGCTGTGATTATAGGAAGTGCTACCAAGCCCATTTAGGAAGCCTATGTAGATGGTTTCATGTAAGACTAGAGGGGTCCCCCCTCTCCCCCCCCCAAGACAAGGACTCATTGTATATTCCTGGCTGGCCTGGAATGTAGACCAGGTTGGTCTTGAACTCAAAGTGATCTACCTGACTGTGACTTCCAGGTACTGAACTATAATAATAGGTGTGCACCACCATGTCTGGCTCAAGACTAGAGATTCTCTAATTGAGAACATAGAGGAAAACATGTAAAATTTAACTGTATTCATAAATTATATCAATAAGAAAGAAGTAACAAGCCATTGAAAAAAACCAAGTGACCAAACAGGTAAATCTAGATTTAAAAACAATGTTGTGATATATTTTTTCATTAATTTATTTATTTGTTATATCCTGATCACAACCCTCTCCCTCCTCTCCTCCTAGTCCTACCCTCCCCCCTCTCAGAAAAGGTGAGCCCTCCCTTACCCCATACCAGCTGGCCCTAGCACATCAAGTCTGGTCAGGACTAAGCACATTCTTTTCCACTGAGGCTGGTGGTCTATTATATATACTGGGATATATTCTTATTTAGGAAAAGAAGACTCTGCAAGCAACTGCCCAGTAAGCTTGGATTAATTCTTAGCATTATTCTCAAAGAACCACAGGGAACAAATAAGCAAGAATTAAGATACATTAGAAAACAGGAGTGAATAGGCATTAGTTCATTTTAAATTACTTGGCTGCACTGTTGTTATTCTTTTGCCTTAATTTTGTAATTAATTTTTATTTTATGTATATGGAATTTTGTCTGCATATAAATCCGTGCACCACTTGCGTGTTGTTGTCGATGGAGGTTAGGAAGAGATGTTAGATCCTCTGCAATTGAAGTTACAGATGGTTGTGAGCTACAGTGTAGCTACTGGGAACCAAACCTAGGTCACCTGCAAGAACAGCAAGTGCTCTTAATGCCTATTCCATCTCTCCAGAGCCTATTGCTGTTTATTGAGATAGGGTCTCATGTCTTTTCCAGGATGACCTTGAACTTGCTATGTAACTGAGGCTAGCCTTGAACTCATGCATGCTCCTTATGCCTCCGTCTCCCAAGTTGTAGGGTCACAGGTTTACACTGTCCCAGCACATGCCTGTAATCCTAGCACTAGGAGAGCTGAGGTATAAAGACTGCTGGGAGGAGAAAGAGAAAAAGAAGAAACAAATCAGGAGTAAGCCTGGTGTGTTAGCCCTTTATCCTCTGAGCCGTTTCCCTTGTAAGTAAGAATAAGGTGATTGGGGAGCCAGGCATGGTGGCTGCATACCTGATTTCTCTTGAGAGGCATAGCAGGCCGGTCTCTGTGACGCCAAGGCCAGCCCTCAGTTACTACTAAGTCATTTGAAATTTGTATCTACTTTCAGTTGCTTTTTCTCTTTATTTAGATTGTTTGTGCACCTGTGGATGTCAGAAGACAACAGTCAGTTCTCTTCTTCCACCATGCAGTCTTGGAGAAGGAATTTGCAGAATGACAGTAGATCATATTGCCAGGCTTGAGAGCAAACACCCTTACTCACTGACCTCTCTGTTTTGTAAAAATTAAGTAAAAAGAGTTTAGCCTTCAGAAGAGAAGAGAGTGTAGTTGGCTACAAAGTATGAGTCAGGATTAAGATAAAGAGAATAGATGGGCATGTTCCTGGAGACTAAAACGAAGTATGTTTTGAATGAGAGGAATGTGATTCAGAAAAAGCAAAATTTTCTCGTTTTGAATGCTGCATAGTAATAGAATGTTTTCAAGGAGAGGAAAACTTTTAAAATGGAGTTGGGGCTGGGTTTGGTGGTGTACAACTTTAATCCAGCACTTGGGAGGCAGAGGCAGACTGAGAGTTTGAGGCCAGACTGGTGTACATATTGAGTTCCAAGACAGCCAGGGCTATGTAGAAAGAGACCCTGTCTCAAAAAACAAAACAAAAATGAACAAGAGAGAGAGAGAGAAATGAAACTCTTTAAGGAAGTTTCTATCAAAGGTATTTAAAATTGTGTTATGAGCTGGTCATGGTGGCGAACACCTGTAATCCCAGCACTTAGGGATGTAGAGGCAGGTGGATCTGTGAATTCAAGGCCAGCCTAGTCTACAGAGTGAGTTCTAGGCCAGCCAAGGCCACACAGAGAAACCCTGTTTCAAAAAAAAACAAAAATAAAATAAAATCCTGCTCTGAATAATTCTGACTTTCTCTTATTTCATTTAAATACCTAGGTTTCCATATTTGGATCCACCTAATGAGAGACTTATTTTGGAAGCACTTAAACAGCTTTATCAGTGTGATGCTATTGACAGGTAAAAAATATAATTCAAATATATTGCTAGTCTTTTGGTTTGTTTGTAGCTATGTAGCTCTGGCTGGCCTGGAAGTCACTATGCAGTCCATGCTGCCTTGAATTTATAATCCTCCTGCCTCGGCTTCTCAAGTATTATAATTATAGGTGTGAGCTTTTGCTCCTGGCTTGTCGATTTATTTTTTAAGAAAGACTAAATCTTTCTTTAGCAGTAGAAAGCAATTTATTTCAATGTGAATGAATTTTTTTTACATAAAAGTAAAATCTGTTCTTGGTCTTCATTTACCGCAGTTCTTAAACATCTTATTATCAAGACATGTTTTTGACCCTAGCTATGGCAGTGCATGCCTGTAATTTGTAATCTCAGGACTTGGGTGGCTGAAGCTGCAAGTATGAAGTTTGAAGTCAGTCTGAGAGGCTCTGCCAAACAAAACAAAACAAAACAAAACAAAAACCCACACAACCAAAAAGTTCAGTAAACAAGGAGAATGAAACTTTTTTTTTTCTTAAGAAAAACTAAAGCTGTCTCCTTACTTTTGTTTAATGCGATTTTAGTTAACAAGTGATTTTGAATTAGATTTCAATGCCAAGCATTATTCTACTATATAAAAATGCTAAGAATACCAGAGCTTTGTTATCATGATTGTGTTAGGGAAGGTTTGATAATTGTTACTCCTTCATTTTTCAAGGACATCTTTGTGCTCTGTTGAATGTTTATAGCTTTTATACTACATTCTTCTATCTCATTGAGTAGTTGTTTTGGATGTTATTCTGGGCTGGTGAGATGGCTCAACTGGCAAAAGCTGCCTGCTGCCAAATCTGACAACCTGAGTTTGATACTGGGACCCACTGGGTAGAAGAGGAGAACCATTTCCCTTTAAGTTGTTGTCTGATCCAGCCTGCCCATGTGCTGTTTCCTGTGTGTGAACATTCACTAATTAAATAAATAAAAATGCAACAAGAAAGGGGGGAGTAAGACTTCTGACAATAGAGGATTTACCTTTTTGGGTTTTTTAATTTTTTTAAGTTTTAAAATTTTATTTATTTTTTTGTTTTCTTCTTTTAAAGGCAGGGTTTTTCTGTGTAGCCCTGGGTGTCCTGGAACTTGCTCTGTAGACCAGGCTGGCCTCCAACTCCGAGATCTGCCTGCCTCTGCCTCCTGAGTGCTGGGCTCAAAGGCATGTGACACCACTGCCTGGCCTTTTTGTTGTTCTTTCCAGGGACAATGTTTTATTTTTTGAATTGAATTTTAGAGATGAGCTGAAGTAATTAAATTATATCTTCTTTATTCTGAATGGTGAATGTTAGATTTGTATTGTCCCACAGTAGAAAGGCATAACACTTTCTCTTTCTGTTAAGGAGTGGTCATGTGACAAGATTGGGTTTATCCATGGTGGAGTTCCCACTGCCCCCACATCTGACATGTGCAGTGATCAGGGCTGCCTCTCTTGATTGTGAAGATCTGTTGCTTCCAATAGCAGCAATGTTATCTGTGGAAAATGTCTTCATCAGACCTGGTAAGAGCTTTATCTTATTTATTTTTAAAGGTTTTCTTTGTATTACTTTATTTATTTGTGTGTGTGTGTGTGTGTGTGTGTGTGTGCGCGCGCGCACGTGCACCCACATGCATATGTGTTCTTGACACACACACTACAGTGCATGTGTAGAAGTCAAAGCAACTTGGAGGAGTTGGTTCTCTTGTTCTACCATGTGGGTCCTAGAAATCAAACTGAGATTGTCATGAGAAGGTTTTGATTTTAATGAAGCCCAATATTACTGTTTTCTTTCGTGGATCTTGCTTTTGGTGTTATATCAATGAAGTCATCATCATCTAGATTTTCTTTTAATATTATATAGTAGTTGGGTGTACATTCAACATCATTTGTTCAAAGTATTGTAGTTTCTTTATTGAAATGCCTTTGTTCCCTTTGTCATAGATCAGTTGACTATCCTTGTATGAGCCTTCTTAAGAAGTTAGATAAGGTAATCTCTGGCTTTGTTCTTCCCCTTTAGCATTGTCCTGGCTTTTTTTGGTCTTTTCCTCTTACATGAACTGCAGAGTCAGTTGAAACCTATAAAATGACTTGGTGGGAATGTGTGATCTAGTAAAGCGAGTTAGGAAGAATTGCTGTCTCGCAGTGTGGAGATTCTAACCGCGTACATGAAGTCTGGCTGAGTACTTTGGTGTCCAGTAATTTCCAGAGTCCTTTTGGGGGCTTATCATAGTTGTGGCACAGGAAACAAAGGAGAAGTAGTTTTATAGTTTGTTATCCTTTAACTTGGTTGTTTGGCATGGGGGGGATATAACATTCCTAGTTGAAAGTTAATTCCCCTTTAGGATAAAGCTAGATAATAAGGTGAACCTTTGTTCTTTTGTGGTAAAGTAGTAATATATTAACTTGTTTTCTTAGAATGAAAAGAACACTTCAGCCCTTGATTTTTTTAAGATTTCCGTGTCCTTATCTATTTTCCTTTTCTTGTTTTCTTGATGTGTCAATATGAGACAGTTTAAGACTTGTTGGCTCTGTTTTCATCTAGAGAAATAACTTTTTCCACAGGGAGCCTCAGAGTAGTCACCATGCCTTGGCAACAGCTGGAGCAGTAACAGACTGTGTACCTCACTGGTCTTCCTTCATGGGTTATGAGTGCTGGGTCCAGACTACTTTGTCGCTGCCATGATTATAATAATGGACATATTTTTCTACAAAAGCACTCTGTTGTTGTAGCTGGGTGTGGTGGCACATGCCTATAATCTCAGCACTCAGGGAAGCAGAGGCAGGTGGATGGCTGTGAGTTTGAGGCCAGCTTGGGTTACAAAGTGAGTCCAGGACAGCCAAGGCTACACAGGGAAACCCTGTCTCAAGAAACCAAAAACCAAAAACCAAAACAAAAAAATGTCCTGTGTTATTGAGTCAGATTGTTGTCTAACTTAAATAGACCTCAATTTTAACCATCAAAATTTTGATTCTTGGGCCTGAAAGTCGACTCAGTGAGTAGATGCACTTGCTGCAAAGTCTGGTGTCCTTAGGTTTTCACATTTTGTTTTTTTAGATTTTTTTTTTTTAATGTGTATGGATGTTTTGCCTGCATATATATCTGTGTACCATGTACTTACCTGGTACCTACTGAGACCGGAAAAGGGGTTGGATCCCCTGGGACAGGAGTTACAGACAGCTGTGAACTGCCAAGTGGCTGATGAGAAGAAAAGGTAGTTCTCTTATCTGTTGCTCCATCTCTTTAGTTCTGATGTCCTGAGTTCCTCAGAATTCAGAACATAATGGAAGGAGAGAATTAACATAAGTTGTTCTTTGACTATCACATACATGCCTTGTCAAATGAGCATGTACAAACACAAGATAAATAAAATGTAATAAAAAATGTTAACAAAATTTAGATTCTCATAATGTGCCCAGTTGCAGTCTTTTTTTTTTTTTTTTCCAAAATAGTATGTACAATAAGTAATGTTGGTTGGTTTTCATTAGGGAGTATCAAAGCTAAAGATACTTCAAAAATTACTGGAGAGTATGAAATGGAAGTCAGGAGTTGAGTGTTCTGACTGTCCTTTTCCCATGTATCTGACTGTGACTCTACCTTTCTCAGACTCCCATATTTTCATTTATAAAACCAGAGAGCCAGTTGTAGTGATGTATGCCTGTAGGCCCAGCATTTTATAATGTAACACAAGAGCAGCTCTGGGAGTTTGTGGCCATCCTGGGTTATATAATCAATTTATGACCAGCTGTGTGTGTGAGAGAGAGAGGGGGGGGGGAGAGAGAGATGAAACCTTGTTACCTTGTCTCAAAAAAACAAAAGGGAAAAACAAAACAACACCCATAAAACCAAAACAAAACAAAAGCAATTACAACAACAAAAACCCAAGGAATTGGGTCTAACTCTAACCTAACTCCAGTAGTTAAGGCTAGAAAAAGAATCATGTGGGGTGACATGATCAGGTGATCTTGAAACCCTTCATTTACATTTTAAAGGTGTAATTTGAATATCGTGAAATACATACATATTAGTATAATTCAGCAAATTTTGTGAAATGGATACACCATATAACATGCACCTCTATCAAGATATAGAATGTTTTGGGCTGGTGATGTGACTTAGTCCTGTCATGAGCACTTGTCACCACAACTGACCATCTGAGTTGATTTCTGTGACCTACAGGGTAGAAGGAGAGAATCTCTACCAACACATTATCCACTGACTTCCATATTCAGGGTGGCATATTTGTGCCCCACTCCCCAACATGTAAAAAACACCTCCCCCAGACAGGTTTTCTCTTGTAGCTCAGGCTGTCTTAGAACTCAAGTAGTGTAGGCTGTCCTCTAAATCCAGATCTCAAGATCTACCAGCTTCTCCCTCCTGAGTCCTGGGATTAAAGGCCTATGCCACCAGCACCTGGCATTTTGCTGGGTGGGGTGGTAAAAAGTTTTAAAAATATATAGAATTTCTTTTTTGATGGTGTGTCTCTGCATAGTCCTTGTTGTCCTTGGAGCTCTTACTGTGTAGACCAGGCTGGCCTTGAACTCAGAGGTACTCATGCTTTTTGCCTCTCAAGCACTGGAATTAAGTGTGTGCCACCATGTTTGGTGATAAAGAGTGTTTTTTTTTTTTTAATCACTAATAGAACATTGCTTTTCAACCTGTGGGACACAGCCCCTCTGGAGTTCAAAGGATCCTTTCACAGGGGTCAAACATCAGATATCCTGCATATCAGATATTTACATTATGATTCTTAACAGCAAAATTAGTTATGAAGTAGTAATGAAAATAATTTTATGATTGGGGTCACTCTAACATGAGGAACTGTATTAAGGGGTCACAGCGTTAGGGAGGTTGAGAACTGCTGCTCTGGAAAGTTGCCTGGTCAAGTCAGAGGGTGGTGATGCTCACCTTTAATTCCAGCACTGCCATCAGATCTCTGAGTGGACAGCCTGGTCTGCAGAGTAAGTTCCAGGACAGCCAGGGCCACACAGAGAAACCCAGTCTCAAATAAACAGTGGGGAGGGAAGAAAGTTGCCTGGCCATTGTTTTCAATCATATGTTAGTTGTCCTCTCTACTACAAGTTGGTTCCTTTTCTGAAGTTTTTTTTGTTGTTTTTTTTTTTAATGTTAGTTTTGCCACTTCTGAAATTTTAAATAGAAATATTCACTATACAGTTTTGGGCATGTATTTGGCTTTTGATGAACATATTCCATGTGAAATTCATCTGTATTGTTTATGTATCTGTATTTTGGTCTTCTGTTGAACAGTTTCCATTACAAGCACATGCAATCAATTATGTATTATTTGTCCATGAACATGTGTGTTATCCTTGGTTAGTGATGTTTAGAAGTAAAATTTTTGAGGTACTCTAATGAATAAATTCTTATTTGATCCTTTTCTATATTTTTATTTAGCTTAGATAAAAAAAGAAAATACCTGGAGAAAAATTGTGCTATTGAACAACTTTCTGATTAAGAAACAAGATGGGTGTAGTGTCTTTAATCCCAGCTGTAAGGACGCAGAGGCAGGGCCATCTCTGAGTTTGAGGTTAGCCTGCTCTGCATAGTGATCTCAAAAACAAAACAGCTAAGTTTTACCTCAGAGTAAACACTGTTTGAGAGAGCAGCTTGAACTAGCTTGTACATGCCTACCTCCACATTTGCTATTGCAGAGCAATATGAGGTTTTTGTTTTTGAACCAGGTCTCTCATTGAGTGGTCCCCACTGGCCTGGGACTTGCCTCTCCAGTGCTGGGATTAAAGGCATGAACTCTTATGCCTGGAAAATAATGGATTTTTAAAATGTGTTTATTTAGAAGCTTAATCAAGAGATTAATCTACAGGGTCTCTGTATATCCCTTGCTGGCCTGAAACTTGCTATGTAGACCAGGCTGTCCTTGCACTCACAAAGATTTACCTGCCTTTTCCTCCCAAGTCTGGAATTACAGGTATGTGTCAGCACACCTGGCCTTTGCTTTTGCTCTTCCTTTGACTCTGATTTTGTATCTGTATGTTTGCATATGTGCAGGTGTGTTTGGGTGTGGAAGCCAAAGGACAGCTTCAGGTGCCATTTTTCAACATTCTTCAAGCATTATCTTTCTTTTTGAGATAAGATTTCTCCCTGGGTGGGGTATGGTAGTGCATGCTTTTAATCCCAGCACTGAGGGAGGCAGAGGCAGGTAGATCTCTGTGAGTTATAGGATGGGGCTGTGTAGAAAGACTTTGTCTCAAAAATAAAATAAAATAAAATAAAATAAAATCTCACTGGCCTACAGTTGCCAAGTAAAGGAGGCTGACTAGAGTTCACCTCAAAGCTCCACCTGTCTCTGCCTCCCTGGTGCTGCCACTGCAGGTAGACTCTACCACATTTGGCTTTTCTTTTTCTTTAGCTTGCTTTCTTTTCTTTTATTTATCTATCTATCTATCTATCTATCTATCTATCTATCTATCTATCTATCTATCTATTTATTTATTATTTTTATTATATGTGTCTTAGGGATCAAACTTAGGTAATCATGCATGGCAAGCACTTTACCACTGAGCTGTCTTTCTTCTCAGCACTTCTTGTTAGCTTGTTTTTTGAGACATGGTTGATGTTGCTCTAAAACTTACTATATAGACAAGACTAGCGCTTTGAACTTGGACAATAAAGGTGATATCTCTGGGAGAGGATGAGCCATGTGTTAATGATTATAGGAGGCTAGTTGAAGGATTTGTAGGTTTGCCTACAGTGAACAGAAAAATTAGGCCATACTTTTAAGGTTCTCTATGTCTTCATACACTAGGGGATCCAGATAGAATAAAGATTAATCTGATAAAGTGTTGGATATGGAATTTGGGCAGAGAGCATTTCATTATTGAAATGAATTCAGAAGAAATAGGATCAAAGTAAATAAAAGATAGATCTCACAAACATAATGTTGAAAAGCTGGGCACACTGCCACATTCCTGTAATTCCAGCATTCAGTAGGGAAGAGGCAGGCAGATCATTGTGGGTTCGAGGCCAGCCTGGTCTGCAAAGCCAGTCCAGGACAGCCAAGGCTACACAGAGAAACCCTGTCTCAAAATAAAACAAAACAAAAAACAATATTGAACAAAAGTAACTAAAAGTATCAAGTACATACTGTGTGATTCCATTCATATAAAGGTTAGAAACAAGGCTATTGAGATGGGCCAATAGGTAATGGTGCCTACCACTAAGATGGGCAACTTGAATTTCATTATTGGAACCCATATTGTGGAAAGAGAAAATTGATTCTTGCAAGTTGTCTTGTAACCTCCATATTGCAGACTGTGGCATGCTCACACAAACAAAATAAATAAATGTTAAAACTTGTTTTGTTTTTTTCCCCCAAGACAGGGTTTCTCTGTGCAGCCCTAGCTGTCCTGGAACTTACTCTGTAGACCAGGCTGTCCACAAACTCAGAGATCTGCTTGCTTCTGCCTATCGGGTGCTGGGATTAAAGGTGTGTGCCACCACCACCTGGCAAAAATGTGTCTTTAAGGGTTCAAAACAGGAAAGATCTCTCTTTGGAGTTAGAAGTCAGGATATAGTTACCCTGCTGTGGGAAGTGGATAGTATTAGAAGGTGATGAGGCTTCTCTAGTGATGGTAATTATTGATCTGTTTGAGTACATTGTTACACCATGTACTTACAGCTTATGTTTTTTTTTTCTGTATATTTGTTATGCATTATTATAAAATTAGGGAACATTTGTAATAGGGAAGCTTAATGTTGGAGGTATTGTTTAATTACCCATTATGAGTTCCTTGTATAATGGCTAGTTGTGTATGTTCTTTATGCATTTAGGCAGTGGTTGATCACTTTTTGCCTATGTGTATATATGCAGAAAGTTTGCCATGACATTGCATGTGGAAGTCAGAAGATTCCTTCTACCTTTACATGGATTGTGGGGATTGAACTCAGGTCATCAGGCTTGTGAGGCAAGCACTTTTTCTGTTGAGCCTTCCTGCTGACCTTTAACAGCTGTTTTGATCCCTGGGACCCACGTGGTGGAAGGAGAAAACGAAAATACTTGGAAGAGCACAAACTTGATACAGATGTTCCTTGACTTATGATGGGGTATATCCTGATTACATTAATCCATAACTGCAAACATCATAAGTCACTAACCTACTGCACAAAGCTGCATGGGGTACTATGAAAGTATCTGGTTTTTTACCTTATTTATCCTCATGATTACATGGCTGACTGGGAGCAGAGGCTCCTTATGCTTCTAGCATCGGGAGGAACTGTTGTGCTGAATGTTGGGAAAAGACGAAAATAGGACACTGGAGCTTCAGCCTCAACTGAATGCAAAGTCTTATTATTTTTACACCATTAGAAAGTTCTAAGTTGGGGACCATCTGAAATAGTGATTAGCCTTGAAGACTGTGTTCATGTGACAAACTGTGGACATGGAACTTTTACCTTATATCTGTTTTAATTATGATCTGCTCTGACAATATATAATGATTGTTTTTCAGAAGAGTAAATTCCAAAGAAAAAAGTAAATTCCAGATACTATTTTAAAGATTCAGTTTAAACCATTGAATTGAGAGAAGTAATGTTGAGAAGTAAATTTCTAGTATTTCTTTAAAAGAAGAAAAATAGCTGTGTGTGGTGGCACAGTTCTGTGATCTCAGCACTTGGAAGGTGAGGCAAGAGAATTGTAAGGCCACGTTGGGCTACATTCCAAATTCCAGGTTAGCCTGAGCTAGAGAAATATTCTATCTTGCAGACAACAAGGTGCGGGTAGTGGCGGGAACAGCGGTTGATGAGCCTAGGGAGAAACTGAATTCCTAGAGCTAATTTAGTCTACCCCAAAGAGTGAGGCAGATTTTGTTGAACATGGTGAAAGAGAAAGCAAAGTGAATGTAGGGACTTGATTTATTGTGGAACTAAACTGTCTCCTGATTTGCCTTTTAGTTGATCCAGAATACCAGAAGGAGGCAGAACAGAGACATCGAGAATTGGCAGCAAAAGCTGGAGGATTTAATGACTTTGCAACTTTAGCTGTCATTTTTGAACAGTGCAAATCAAGGTAAGTGAGTTGGTCCTTTGTACTGGAAAATGTCACTTTGCTGTGCAGCTCTATTACATACTTATTTCGTCTGACCTTAGACATTAAGGTTCAGTACTGGTTCTTCTCTCTCCTCAAATCTTTCCTGAAAATGATTTTTTCAGAATTTCGTTTTTGTGTAGATACTTAGATTAAATGATGGTTAGCTATTTGTTAATTCATATTTGTAAAAAGAAACCTATTTACAATTTTTTAATTTAATCAGAGTACCTGATAATAAGTTTTTGTCAAATTTTATTTTTTTAAAAAGATTTATTTTGAGCATATGAGTGTTTTGCCAGCATGTATGTATGTGTCCCACCAGCATGTGTGGTGCCCACGGAATCAAAAGAAAGCATTGGCTCCCCTGGTACTGGAGTTACTAATGATTGTGAGGCTCCACGTGGATGCTGGGTACTGAACCCAGGTTCTCTGAAGAACAACAAATACTCTTAAGTGTTAAGTGATGAGTTATCACTAGCCCCCGATGTTAATTTTTTTATCAAATTTTCTAAAATGCTTTTTTAGTACTTGTCCAGATCTCTTGTTTTGCTTCCTGGTTTTCTTTTTTGTTGTTTGGTTGGCTAGCTGGTTGATTGGTTAATTGGTTGCTCTTTTGAGATGGTCTCTCCAGCAGCAGATTTGCTGTATAGTAGAAGATGACCTTGAATTCTGCCTTTTATCTCCCAAGTGTTGAGGTTGCAAGCACTCTAATGCCGAGTCTCCACACGTGACTTTTTCCCATTGTTTGTGAAGGAAATAAGGTTGTTTTTTTTTTTTTTTTTTTGTCTTTCATGTATAGAAGGTATGTTCAGAATAGCATTGTTTTTTGTGTTGTAGTGGAGCTCCAGCTTCATGGTGCCAAAAGCACTGGATCCACTGGCGGTGCTTATTGTCTGCATTTCGAGTGGAGGCTCAACTTCGGGAGCTGATCAGGAAACTTAAGCAGGTGATTGCTGAAGTTTTTGTTTGTTTTCGTGGCTAGCATTTTAGGCCTGCCTGTGTTGTATTGAATTCTCAGTGAAGCACTTTTACATTTGTACCACTCTTTGTGTTCTGCCATGTTCCCTCTGCATGCTACACTTTATAATCGTCTCTCTGATGTGAATCCTCATAGCAATAAAGAGATGTCACATGTCAGCAGGTAAGGGTGCAAGCCACCGAATCTAATGACCCAAGTCTGATCTCAGGAACTCACCTGTTGGGAGGGAAAGAACCAACTCCCCAGAGTTTCCCTCTGACTTCCGCACATAGGCTTTGCCATGAGCTGTTCACCTGCCCATTCACCAAGTAAATGTAAAATATATTTAAAAACACTTAACAAAAAGTGTACAGTTGGCTGAGTTTTGATATCTGCATATATCTGTTAAATCATTACTACAATCAAGACAGTAGGGCTGGGCTGGTGCATACCTTTAATCTCAGCACCCTTGAGGCAGAGATAGGTGGGTGCTTCTCTGTTAGCTGAGGAGAGCCTAGGCTATATGAGCAGTTTGCAGGCTACCCGGAGTTCAATGAGGAGACCCTGTCCTCAAAGAAAAGAAAGAAGAAAGGATAATATTGCACAGTGGTCAGATCACATACTGCTCTTGCAGAGGATGAGTTCAGTTCCCAGTCAGGTGATTCAAAACTTCCTGTAATTCCAACTTCCAGGAATTTGATGCCTCTGGCCTCCCTCCAGTACTCACCTGAATAGGCTCATATACATTCACATTTACATAACTTAAAATAATGTCACCAGGTGTGGTGGCACAAGCCGTAAGTAGCAGCACTCAGGAGGCAGAGGCAGGTGGATCTTGGTGGGTTCAAGGCCAGCCTGGTCTACAAAGTTACTCCAGGACAGCCAGGGCTCTTGTTACACAGAGAAATCCTGTCTCGAAAAACAAACAAAAACTTTACCTAACTTAAAATAAATATTTTAAAATGATAATATACACTTCCCAAAGTTTCATGCTCTTCTATGTGCTTTTTTTTTTTTTTTTTTTTTTTGAATGGGTGGTGTCAGGGTCTGACTACGTAGCACTGGCTGGCCTGGAACTCAGTATATACCTCAGGACCATTCCAAACTCAGAGATCTGCCTGCCTCTGGCTCCCATGTGCTGGGGTTAAAGGTAAGCCCCTTCTAGGTACACTATGTAAAACCAGTATTTAGAAGGTATTTATAGCACCAAGCAGTGGTATTTTTCTGTAAGGTTATTTATTTGGGCAGATACTTATTTTTTGCAGATCTCGTGTTGTTTTGAACATCTTTCTTGAACTTACTCTTTTCTGCATATCCTGCTACCTTGATCTTTTCACTCTTGGCTCTGTTTCCTTAGTGAGTTCTCTGGGTTCCATTTGGATTTTTTTATTTTTATTTTTTCTTATGCCATAGTATAACTTTCTCAAGACTAGAGTGGAGCTTTTATTGGTAATAATTTCCTGTCTCTTGAGTCATTGTCCTCTGTTGCTTGATACATATCATTCTGTAAATTATTTTATATATTCTGTGTGTCTTTTAACTATTTTGGGTACAGTACTAAATCTAATAGTTCTTATATTATCCATAAGTTTTTAGAAACAAGAACTTTGAAAAAAGATGAGATCAAATTTTCGTGTGAGTGTTATCACTAAATGTACTCTTTCTATAGCAAAGTGACTTTCCAAGAGAGACTTTTGAAGGCCCTAAACATGAAGTACTACGAAGATGTCTTTGTGCGGGCTACTTCAAAAATGTTGCTCGAAGGTAAGCATAACACGCTTGAGAGAGTACATAGACACTACTGCATCTAACTACAGAGCTAAACTATTTAAAGAGTGAAGATATGCTATACATTCTATGATGGTGATTTTAAGAAATCTTTTCATAATGTCATCTGTATAGAGAACTATTGTGGTTCAAATTGGGGTACTGGGGACCAGGTAGAGTAGGAAGAGAGTACATGCTAGGCAGATATATCAGCATTTAAAGCTGTGTTGTTTTTTTGTTTGTTTTTTGGTAGCCTCAGGTAGAGTGTAAGAGCCAAACAAGATAGAATGGCATCCCTGGGAAAGGTTAGTTTGGTTATGGAGTATCAGGACTCAGTTAAGATGGGGAGAGGTAAGAATATCATAAGGAAAATAGCAACATTGGTAATGGGGAATTTGTTATTTAACTGAAGAATAGATTACCTGAGTAAATACTGTAAGGATAATGATGAAGGGAGTTGGAAATACTCAAGGTTGGTAGGCAAGCATGGGGCTTATGCCTGGTATTCTTGCTCTGTCATCTGAGAGAGACTGGGAACAGTAACACTGCTATGAAAGTCAAAAGAGGCTGAGCAAGTGTTCCAGCATGAAGGACATAGAAAGTAAAGGTGGTTCTGATTCTAAACTGGGTCTTTTTGCTTTAAAAGATATTATTAGGACATTGCTGATACTTCAGTGGGGTCTCAGGATTTGACGTTAATAATGCATCAGTGTTAATTTTCTGGTTTGGTGGTTATATAATAGCTAGGAAGGAGCATGGCCAGTATTTTGTAATAATGGGTGGATTATCAGGTTGGCAACTTATTTTCAGTTGCCAGTGCTTCTACTAAAAATTGTTTCTGTTACTTTGTTTTTGTCCTTTACTTTAGAATTTCCTGTAAATTTAGTTTATTTTAGAATGAGATTCAGGCTCAGAACGTAGGCCCTTGTCTTAAAAAATAAAGTGGACAGCTATTGAGGAAGATACCCTACAGTGACCTCTGTCCTCCCTATTTGCATGCACACACATAAAAAATAACTGAAGAAATGGGAGATGGGCTTAAGTTACTTAAGCATAAAAATAAAATTACAGGGTTGGTAAAATGGCTCCATGGGTAAAGGTGTTGGCTCTGAAAACCTTATGATTTCAGTCTGAACGCTAGAACTGAAGTAAAGATAGACTTGACTCCAGAGCTGTCCTCTGGCCTCCACATATGGCAAGGCATGCATGCACCCTCACCATTATCTATATATAAATGTATAAAGTGTAAACCCATCGGTTGGTTGGTTAAATCTCTTCTGTAATAACAGCTTTTTTTTTTTTTTTTTTTTAATAGTAATGAAAAGATGGGGCGCAGTGGCACACGCCTTTAATCCCAGAACTCAGGGAGTCGCAGGCAGGTGGATCACTGTGAGTTCAAGGCCAGCCTGGTCTACAAAGCAAGTCCAGGACAGCCAGGACTACACAGAGAAAAAAACCCTGTCTTGAAAATGAAAAAAACAAAACAAAAGAATAGTAATGAAAAAGATGTTTTTATTCTATATTCATTAGGAGAAGTAGAATTTGAGGATGGCAAGTGTTTATATGGCTCCTTTAAACCAGCTCTTGTGACATTATTGTTATTTACAGTGATTCCTCTTCCCCAGGTAAACTTTTATTTTAGTATTAAAAAAGGAATCAATTTTACTCTTTTGATCTTTATCATTTGTCTTTTTTGTTATTGTTGTTTATAGATCTGTTGGCAGAACGTTTTGCACAATGGATGGGCGGGGAAGTCCAGTTCATATTCACCCTTCTTCAGCAGTAAGTACTTTTGTTGGTTTGTCTGTTTTTTTTTTTTTTTTTTTTTATAGGGTCTCTCTGTGTTGCTCAGGCTATACTCAAGTGCCTCTTAACCTCATTCCCAAGTGGTGAGATTAAAGACTTACACCACCTTGCCTTGTAACAAATGCCTTTGTGGGTTTGATTTTTGTTTTGTTTTCCCTTGCAGTCATGAGACCTTACACATGTGAGGCAGGCACTTTACATCCTCAGCCTTTTTTTTTCAAAAAAAAAAAAAAAAAAAAAAAGTTACATTTTGAGGAAGTGCGGTGAGGCGTACAAATGTAGAGGCCAGAGAATAACTTGCAAGAGTCACTTTTCTCCTTCTACCATGTGGGTCCTGGGACTGAACTCTGGACAATTGAGCCATCTTGACAGCCTTAATAGATCTTATTTTTAATAAAAGGTAGGCATTTAAAAGAATATAGTACTAACATACTAGTGTCTTCTAGTTTTCACTTTGAAATATCTACCTATTTATATATGTAGAGCTTAAGGATATTGGCAGGCATATAAAAACTCCTGTTTTATGGAAGAAAGTAGGAATTCAGAGGGTTTTGGATCATTTTCTTGTTATTGGAGATAAGGTCTTTCTGTGTAGGCTTTGGCTATCATTATTTTCTTGCTCTAATGTAGAATGGGGCTAATTATTAATAGTTATCATCCATATTTTTTTATATAGCTTCATGAACAGGAAACCAAACTTGAATGGATTATTTTTCATGAAGTATTAGTTACCACCAAAGTCTATGCAAGAATTGTGTGCCCAATCCGTTATGAATGGGTGAGAGACTTACTACCCAAGTTGCATGAACTCAATGCACATGATTTGAGCAGTGTGGCTAGACGTGAAATGAGAGAAGATGCAAGAAAAACATGGACAAATAAGGAAAATGTGAAACAGCTAAAAGGTGAGAAAATCATTGTTCTACTTGTTCATACTCTGTGTAGCCTGGCTGTCCTAGAACTCATTCTCTAACCCAGACTGGCCTTGAACTCAGAGATTTGCCTACCTCTGTCTTTGAAGTACTGGGACAAAAGAAGTGAGCCATCACTGCCCAGCTCACTGTTTTGTTTTTTTTGTTTTTCCAGGTTTTACTTATTATCTTTGTTTTACCAAATTTTGTAACTTATTATCTTAGAAATTGCATTTTTCTAGCAGGTTTTCTGAACTGTTAGGACTATAGATGGAAGATATAAATAGTTAGGGTAATGAACACAACATAAAACAAAATTAGCTCACATACACTAAAAGCTTGTCAATAAAACTTCTTGAGGCAGAATGATGAATCATATTATATTTATTTAACATCCCAGGGAAAAAAGGGGTGGAAAACGTTGCCCAAGATGTCACAGAAGGGTTTGTTGTTGAGACAGTTTCACCATGTCATTCTGTCTGACTGGACAGTTGCTGTGCAGACCCGGTGGCCCTGAGCTCAGAGGTGTACCTACTGCTGACTCCAAGCATTGGTACTACCATGCCTGGCCCATCAAAAGGTTTTCAAAAATGGTAACTACTAGGTGTTTTAGTGCAATGTTATAACACTGCCTTGTATGCTTGAATTAGGGCTAGTTTTTCTGACTGGTTAGCCTTCATGGACCTTTTTGTTACTGTTGTTCAATTACATTTTTTTATGTGTGTGTGTTGTGTATAAGTTTGGGCAGGAGACAACTTGTGGGAGTTAGCTTTCTCCTTTTACATGGGTCCTGGTGATCAAATTCAGGTTGTCAGCAAGTGCCGGTATTTTTTGTATTGTAGTAAAGTATATACATTGTACCACTGAGTTCATCATCCCTACTACCTGTGTGCTCTTTCAACTAGACTTTGACTAGACATTTAATTTCCCTGTTGATCTTTTGTTCTTTAAAAAAATATTTGTATGTATGTGATGTGTGTGTTCATGTGTAAGCACATGCATGTGCAAGTCAGAGGACAACCTCAGTTATTGGTACGTGCTGAGACAGGATCTCTGCTGTTATGAGTTTCAGGCTAGCTGGCTCTGGGGCACCTAGGTATTTTTCTGTCTCCACCTCTGATCTTACAAGTGCATGCTACTGAGCCATCTCCTCAGCCCTTTTTTCTTAATGTTGAAAATAAGGTGTATGAGCTGGACGCGGTGGTGCACGCCTGTAATCCTAGCACTGAGAGTGGTAGAGGCAGGTGAATTGCTGTGAGTTCGAGGTCAGCCTGGTCTACAAAGTGAGTCTAGGATGGCCAAGGCTACATAGACAACCCTGTCTCAAAAAAACCAACAACAACAAAAAACAAAAAGAAAAGAAAATAAAGTATATTTTTGTACTATTTTCAGATGGAATAGCAAAAGAAGTTCTAAAGAAAATGCAAAGAAGAAATGATGACAAATCCATATCAGATGCACGGGCTCGTTTCCTTGAGAGAAAGCAGCAAAGAATCCAGGACCACAGTGACACACTGAAGGAAACAGGCTAAGCAGTGGATTATTTAATTCAGGAAGTAGGAAAGCAGCCAGGAAATGTGCTTCTGTTTTGCCAGTTATTTCAGACAGTATTATCAAGAGGAAGTGGTCAGCAGCTGTTCCTAGCCTGCCTCTGAGCTAAAGCAAATCAGAATTTATAAGTTGCATCTCATCAAACTAACAAATAACAGTTTAAAATAAAAGATTGGGTTGTATAGTTATAGGCAATGGGACATGAAACCAATGAAAGATGATACAAAAATTTCCTCACTTCTGTTTTTCTGACCTTAACTGGTATCAAACGCTGTCACCGAGATATTTTCAAAGAACACTGAATTGTGTTTAATCAGCGTGTATTCCATTTGCATTGAAGCATTAAAGATTATTTTCCTTAAATCTCTTCAAGGCCTTCTTATTGCTGTTAGAATAGTGTTGTATCAGGTATGTGACCATTTCCTTCGAAGGCTGAACTTACATAAGAGGATTTTACTCAGCAATACTTAGATGTCTAACTGTTTAATTGCTCCAGAGCTTTATAGATATTTAAAGACTTAATTAGTAAATAAAATTGCCTATGGCAGGACTTTTTCTTAAATTAATCCTAATCCTTAAATTGATTTTTTGGGATTATACAAATTCCTTTTTATATAAAAGTATATTGTTTAAAACAGTAGCTATAGCCATTAACCAAAGGACAGATGTGTGTGTGTGTGTGTGTGTATATATATATATATATACATACACGTGTGTGTACACATTTATGTGAATATATATATATGTGTATACACACACACACACACACACAGTTCTTTTTAACTGTTCCTACATACTTGTGTCTGCCAATGTATGTGGGTATGACAGTGCTTTCAAGCAGCCCCTCCTACTCTTTTGACTGCGGCTGCTTGGGTAGGACCATTGAAACAGCTACTATGTTAATCCTGAGATGGGATTTTGAAAGCAGCCAACACTTCACTAGTGTTTTAAGTTGGAGCTTTGAGGCGAATATTACACTCAGGCCATACTCAGCACTTGCCTACTCTTGTTTACTGCCTTGTATTGTAATTATGTGTTTATATGTCTGTCTTCCTCATTAGATTATATGCTCCTTGGGGGCAGGGTCTTTGTCTTTTTTTCACCTTTGTATCTTTCATGGCACCTAGCATCATGCTTTGCATATAGTAGTCACTCAGTGTTTGTTAAATAAAGCTATTAGTATCATTAAAACTCAATAAACAGTATGTGGATTTTTGTTTTTGGTTTTTGTTTTTCTTTCTATGTAGCCCTATGTAGCTTGGCATTATTATATAGACCAGCTGGCCTTGGTCACGGAGTTATCCTCCTGTTTCTCTCTGCCTCTCAAGTGATTTATATATACTTGGGCCACTATTCTTGACAGGGCTTTCTATCTTAAGTCTATTTTATTTTATTAAGTAATTCTATCCTTTGGTATTGAAAAAGTTTTAAGTTCAGTAGTTAGACACTTGGAGCCTTTCTGGAAAATTGGTGATAGCCCAAATCTTCTTGCTTTTCCTTGAAGGTTAGTAGTGATTATTTCTTTGAATGTTTACACCATTGGGAATCTGTTTTTTAAGGTCCTTTAGTTCTTCTGGTTTTTCTTTTCAGGTGTATGTTATCAGTACATTTCCTTGGAAATAGGATTGTGGGTAGATTCTTGGAATGAAAGCTGTTTTATAATTTTTTTAGACGTATTTTTATCTTCTGTGTATGGGTGTCAATTTGTCTGCGTGTATGTCTATGTACCACATGTGTGGCTGGTGCCCCTGGATGCCAGAAGAGATCATTGGAGCCCCTGGAACTGGAGTTAGAGTTCGAGCCATGTAGGTGGTGTGAATTATCCAGGGTCCCCCGGAAGAGCAGCTAGTGCCTTTTTTTTTTTTTCCTCAAGACAGGATTTCTCTTGTATAGCCTTGGCTGTCCTAGACTAGCTAAGTAGACCAGGCTGGTCTCGAACTCACAGAGATCTACCTGCCTCTCCCTGAGCACTCAGATTACAGGGGTGCACCACCATTCCCAGCTGCAGCCAGTGCTTTTACCTGTGGAGTTCCTAAAAGCTCCTTTAAGTCAAAAAATATTAATCACATTCTACATCTGTAGTCCATACTCAGATTTCATTAGTTGTTCCAATAACCTCTTTTAATCTTTTTTAGATTGAAAGTAGACTGGAGAAATTCACAGAAGAGAGGGTGGGTTTCTAAGGAAGGAATATGCCTTATACTCTTTTAATGTTGTTTATTTGTTTCAAGACATGGTTTCTCTGTGCAGCCTTGGCTATCTTGGAACTCATTGTGTAGATCAGACTGGACTCCAACTCAGAGATTCAACTGTCTCTGGCCTGTGTGTGTGAGTGTGTGCGTATGTGTGTGTTGGGATTAAAGGTGTATGCCACCACCTCCCAGCTATTAATCTTTTAGATTTTTTTCCCAGTTTGAGATTCTGAGATTCAGCCAACAATTCTTTTATATTTAGTCTGTTCTTCCTCTACCTGTCCTCAGATTTCAATCTGGAAAAAACAAAAGCTGTAGTCTTCAACTTTACAGCATTATTTAAGAAAACAAAAAAGCTGAGTGGTCATTTTATATGGTATTGGTTTGGCTTTCTCTCCTTTCCTCAGACTATGTATGTACATGCACACCAGCCCATTAGTAGGCCAGGGGTTAACATCAGGTGTTAACTACTATTACTTTTTACCTTATTGTTTTGAGACAAGGTCTCTCACTGAACCTAGAGATCTTACCAGCTGGCTTGAATGGCTGTCCCCAGGAATCAGTATTTTACAGGTGTGCTGAGGATCTGAACTCAGGTCTTCAAGCTTGCACAACAGTCTACCCAGTCTACTTGAATACATAAGCTATCATAATCTCAGTTATCACAGCTGAAAGTATGTAGTGTTTGCCTTTATTAGTGATTCTAATCTTTATTATAAGGTTTTTAAGCAAAATTTCTTCAACCTACTTCTTTTACAATTCCAAAATATTTTGGGGCTGGAAAGATGGCTTATTACATAAAGGCACTTGCCAAAGAAGTCTTGTGGAGCCTGAGTTTGATTTCCTGAACCCATGTAACTAAAAGAGACAACCAACAGCAAAAAGTTGTTTCTGACCTCCATATATGTGCCATGGTACACAAGCCCACAGAAACATATCATACAGTAATACATATATACAGTAATATTTCCAATTTAAAAATAATTTGAAGAAAAGCTACTTTAGGATTATTAAAATGTTGCAAACCCCATGGATCCATGTAAATTGGTGATTCGAGTCAGCTTATGGATGTAGTTTTTGTTTGTATGGAAACATTGTCTTGTACAGCCTAGACTGGCCTGAAATGATTCTGCTTCCATTTTCCAAATGCTGGGATTACAGACATTTGCAAACAGACCTGATTTTATGAGGTGCTGGGATTGAACCCAAGGCCTTATAAGTGTGATCATTTTACCAACTGAGTTATATCTTCTTGCTCCAGGTACTTTTTAAGTTATTTTATATATTTACCTATTGGTATTATAAGGAAAAGCATTTCTTGAAGAATTTTCTTGAGTGATTTCTAGGTACATGTACCAACACAGAGTTAGAGAGCTCAAGGGACACATTTGCACTCACACACACACAAATCATTGCACTCAAAGGATGTCTTGGTGGCTAAGAGTATTTGGTGTTCTTCTAGAGGACCAGAATTAAGTTCTTAGCATCCACTGTCCTCTCTTGGTTCTGCATTCACATGCACTCGAGCAGAGAGACACATTTATATATATGTGGTAACACCTGCCTTTAATACCAGCACTGGGGAGGCAGAAGCAGGCCAATCAATGTTTGAGGATGGCATGGTTTACATACATCTTGTCCCCTACCACACTCAAACCAAAAACCTTAGGGTATTTGAGAAGGGTGATTAACTGGTTTACTTGGTGCATAGAGCATATATGCAGGAAAGTAATGATCTGAAAAGACTGAAGTCACAGATCATGGAAACTTGGGGATTGGAAACTGTGGAACATAGGGATTTGTTAGAAGGGAATGACATTACAGCTTTGAGATAAATGTGGTAAAGGATAAAATCCTCTCAATTTCCATTAAGAAGATTATTAAGGGAATGCTTGATCTAGAGAAGTCATGAAGGTGAACAGAGGCGTTAGAGGGGCTTACTCTTGAAAGAATGGGAATTTGCCTTCAAATTACTAAATAAAGGAACAAAAAGTCATGGTAGAAAAAGTACACAGTCATTTCATTAAAAAATTTAATCTTATCAATATTTAAATGCTATTTTTTTGCAAGAAAAGTTCTGAGATTTCCAGTTTTTCTTAACAGAACCAGTGAGACAATACCAGGAATATGCAAACATGTCATTTTATTTTGTGTGCTTGTGTTCATGTGTGGGCATTAGTATGCTACAGAGTGCAGATTGTGATCAGAAGGACTACTAGGAGGATTTGGTTCTCTCCTTCCAGTATGTGGTTACCAGAAATGGGACTCAGGTCATCAGGCTTGGGAGCAGGCACCAATGTTGTTTAAAAGATGGAAAATCCCAACCATTCTATTTTACCAATAAAGACTCAGGAGCCAGATGCTGGGGTGAAAATCTGCTGGATCAGAGAGGCAGAGAAAGCACCAGCCTACCTTCCTTCTCAGCTCAAGTCTGCATGGAAAAAACCCAAAAGACTCCCTAGCTCAGCTGACAGCCCAGGAGCAAAAGGTCAAAAAACAAGAACAAACAAACAAACAACTCAAGGCCAAAAGCTCGCTAGCTCAAAACCCAAAAAGCCAGGGAGCTGAGGAGCTGAAGCCTAAGCTAAAGCCAGAGCTTGAGCGAATAGCCCTTTCTTCTCCATGCTGTTTTAAATAACCCTCAACTCTGAGTCCCACCTACTCTCACACCTGTCAGCTGTCTCGCTCTGCCTCTCGACCTAGGATTAATTTAAATCCCATCTACAGGAAGCTCTTGGATTAAAGGTGTGTGCTAGGACTGGGTGAACCATACCATACTCACTGGTTTACAATTAAAGATTAAATTTGTGTGATAGGGCTCAATCACACCAAAGAATGCTTTACAGTTCACAGTTCTGGGGTTCACAATGGGATCAAATACCCTGCAACATACCAGTATCCACTAAGCCATCTCACTGGCCCCACCAAATTTAAACTGCAATCTTCAGTCAACGATTTTCAAATAATCCTTATTCTTTGTCCACTACTCCTTTAAACTTAAAATATGAATAGAAAATTTCCCTTAATTTTGTTAATGATTGCTCAAAATGTGTCCAGATAAAACCCATCTGTGTTCCCTAATGTAAGATTACTTGACTTTCACTTAAAATATATGAAATGGGATTGCTTAATCCAAATTCTACCTTAGCATCAGATTGGTGTTTGTTTACAGGAAATACATGTATACTTTGGTTTTTGTGGTACTGAGGATTGAACTTTGAGTCTTGTGCATACTAGACAAACACTCTCCATCAACAGACATTCCCAGCCCCTGAAAATGCACTGATTGTTTTGTTAATCCAGGTGTGGTTATTGGCATGCTAACACAGTCTTTAAGGGTAAAATAATGAATGAATATAATGGTTGGAAAAGGTAAATGAGTTTTAAGCTGGTTTATGAAGAAATAGGATTTAACCAAAACAAAAACATTAGAGAAAAGGTACCAGAGTTAAACAATGGGAAAGATTTTTAGTGTACTGAGAGAGGTTTAAAAGGAGTTTTACAGTTTCAGCCTGCATCTTGGGTAAACAGTCGGTCAAATAATAGTTTGAGTGTCACTCATTTTCTTGGAGTCTCACAAGACTCAAGTTCATTATGTAGCTGAGTGTGACCTGAAACTCCTGATCCTGCCTTTACTTCCGAAATTCTCAAACTACAGGCATGTACTCCTACACTGTAGTGCTAAATATTGAAGCCAAGGCTTCATGTTTGTTAGCTAGGAACTCTACCAACTGAGCTACGTATTTACAGCCTGAATGCCTTTCTTACGGGGGGGGGGGGGGGGAATTAAGTCTGCTGAGATTTTCCTTTTGTAGTATGTAGTACTTACATCTGTTATTGTGTGCCAGTGTGCGCCTCCATTTAATTCCCTTTAAAGAAATAGAATTTTTAAGCTGTCCTTAGTAAAGAGTTTCATCCTACCATATATGATCTGAAGGCTGAACTAGATGGTAATTAAAATTACAAAGACTATATATAAGAGCTGTTTTTGTCAGATTAATTTTTATTTAAAAGCTTCTTTATATTTGTGTAGAGAGGGAACTTAAAACAGAACCTTTTTTATGCTCTTGGTGTTAACAGGGCTGGCTGAGAAAAGAAAAATCTGCTGTAGATCTCTGCACTGGTTACTTCTGTGTTACTGTGATAAACACCATGATCAAAGGCAACTAAAGGAAGACAGAGTTTATTTTGACTTAAGGTTTCAGAGTCATATCAGTCCATTGTAGACACTATTTTTTTAAACTATTTTATTTTGGTTTCTTAAGCCTCTACCTCCCTTTCCACCCCTTATCCCTTCTAATACCTTCTAACACCCCAACACTAGATAGGAGAGAAAGCAGCTTAGTGAGGAGAGGGGGCAGAGTTCTCTTTGGTTCCTTGGGGCAATACCGATCTCAGTCGTCAGGATGTCCATCACTTCAGCAAAACCAACAAACAGCAAACGCAGCAGCAGAATGAACCAACAGCATAGCATCTCTCTTCCTTCTCGGTGTCCCTCGAAGCATCCTTTTCTCTCTCTGAGCTCTGGTGTCTACCCTCTCAGAGTCCTCAGAGTTAAACTAGCTCCAGTTGGCAAAGACCATGTCTCTCATGAGATAATTATCAGCGCTGGATAAACTAAAAGCAGCTCCACATCCCACACTTGGGATTCAAATGAAAACCTAACCAGGGCACAGTAGTGCACGCCTGTAATCCCAGCACTCTAGAGGCAGAGGCAGGCAGATCTCTGTGAGTTAGAGGCCAGCCTGGTCTACAAAGTGAGTCCAGGACAGCCAAGGCTACACAGAGAAACCCTGTCTCAAAAAAACCAACCAACTAAACAAAACAAAACCTAAACAAACAAACCTCTTTATATAACATAACTGAGTTTTTAAAGAAACCAGAACATCCACTACAGTCCATCATGTCAGAACAGAAGCATGCCAAGTGACAGGCATGGCAGCAGCAGAAGGCCATTACAAACATTGTAATAGCAAGCCTGAAACATAATGAACTAGAATTAGGAGAGGCTATATACTCTCAATGCCCACCCCAAGTGACATACTTCTTCCAGAAAGAATGTGTCACCTAAGCTTCCCCAAACCTCACCACCAACTAGGGACCACATATTCAAATGCATAAGCCTATAAATTATGTACTCTCATTTAAAGTATTACAGCTTATATAATGAATACCATGAATTTTTTAATCATTACAGGATCATGAATAGAAGTTTTATAGTTGTATTATTGGATATTAAATTCGATTACTTAGAATATGAGGAACCAGGAAAGCGAACAGGTATATAACGTCTCCCCCCCCCACCCCATACAGGTTTTACTGTGTAACAGGCTGTTCTGGATTAGCTTTGTAGAGCAGGCTGGCCTTGAACTCACAGAGATCCACCTGCCTTTGCCTCCCTAAGAGCTGGGATCAGGTGTACGCCACTGATCCTGACTCCAGACTTTCCTTCTCTTGTGCTCTATGTTTGGTACATATTGTGACGAAGTGACAACGAAGTTTTTACTATATAAAAACTTCATTGTGATGAACATAAGACTTTTAAGATTCAGAATTGCTTTCTTATACCAATTTTCTGAATCTTAAAAAAATATGTGTGTGCATGTATGTGCAGGTGTGTGCGTTTGCTTGCAGAGATGGTGTTGGATCCCCTGGAGCTGGAGTTCCAGGTGATTGTGAACTGCCCAAGGTGGGTGCTGGGAACTGAACTCTGATCCTCTGGGAGGGCTCTTAGCCGACAGCCACCACCATATAAATTTTTAAAATCATTTAACACCTGCATATTTGACTTTAGAGATGCTGAAAAATATTTAAAGGCATAAAGTAGGTTATAATTCCTTAAAACTTTATTACTGATTTAACCAAAACTTCACTAAGTTTCAGTTTATTCTGCCCTGAGGTAATGAAGGTTTACTACAAGGCATATACACTGCTACTGAAAACAAACCTTTGAGTGTGACAAAACTGACTGTTGAAGAAACATGTTTGCGGGTCACACTTGCTTTGACCTGGAGACAGTAATAACTCTAGAACATGAAAAAGACAGTTCAAGATATTTAGAACTGGGGGAAGGAGCTAGGGAGATTACACAGAAAATGCTTGCTATGAAGGTATGTAAACAAGAGTTTGATCCTCAGCACCCTTATTTTTTAAAAGGGAACTTTTTTTTTTTTAAATCTGGGCATGGTGGTGTGTCTTACAATCCTAGTGCTTGGAGGCAGAAGAGTCCCTTCAGCTTCTAGGTCCCAGTGTGAGACCAAAATGAGGTGGATTGTTGCTAAGGAACATCTGAGGTTGACTTCTGGCCTCCAAGAAAGAATGTGTGCATATGAACATTTAAGAAATGTGGGCGGGAACACCAGGCAACAAATCATTCCCTTCCCTTCCCCTCACTGCCTTTGCATTCAACAGAGCCCCTCTTAAGCTTTTGTGACTGGGAGGGAAAAGGATGTTACTGACACTTATTAATCATCAGGGTTAATGAGCTTCCACAATGGTCTATGATTCTATTATTATTTAAACCAATGTTCTAAGATGACTTTTGGGGGAGAGCTGTTTTAAAGCAATCTTTTTTTTTTTTTTTTCTTTCAAGACAGGGTTTCTCTGTGTAACTTTGGCTGTCCTGGAACTTACACTCTAGACCAGACCACCATCACCTGGTTGGGAGAGTTGTTTTAAGAACAGGGTCTTACTCTTTAATCCAGGCTGGTCTGGAACCTCCTATGTCTATGCTGGCCTAGATCTTCCTCTTGACTTAACCTTCCAAGTAAGTGCTGGGATTAAAGACACAGCCCACCACACTGCCTGAAATGACCTTCTAAGAGAATGATTCAAGCTACTTCCTTCCCCTACAAGGTTCTGTTAGAAATTACAGGAGGGACCTGTTTAATGTGACCAGATTCAAGGTTGGTTCCCACAGGGTTAGCATTAGCTTTTCATTTTCACTTGGGAAATACTTGGTGCTCTTGAGGTGAATATTCACCATAGATCTTACTGCCATCCCTAACACATTATAAAAGCTTGTCTATACTACATGATGTTCAAGAAAACCTGGACAGTGAAGGTTATTTTGCTTTGCAAATGTTTTTGTCCACCCCCATCCCTGTTGAGGAACTTTGCCTGAAGTGTGCTCCAACAGAACTGAAACACAGTAGGTACTACATTGGCCAATTTCTGAGATGCAAGGAATATTCATTTTTAGTGGCCAGTGCTAGGATTCTTTTTTTTTTTTTTAATCTTTCATGAAAAGATAAAGACCCAGTTAAATCCTGTTGGGATTCATACCAGTAGTTCTAAGGGGCTGAGATATTTCAAAGGTACTGTTTAATTGGCAAAACCAGTTATCTGTGTAATTCCAAAGTGTCTCCTATGGTTTCATTAAAATCTGAATTATATTTGGTAAAAAAACATTTATAGAGTTCTGCTTTCAAATTAATTTTGACTGTCTGAGGAATGTCTTTATTCTGTGTCTTTTACATTGCAGTTAGCTCAAGCTGTTTTTAAAAGATTGGGTTTCCCATCAACACACAGTTTCTCTGTGTAGCCTTGGCTGTCCTGGACTCACTTTGTAGACCAGGCTGGCCTCGAACTTACAGAGATATGCCTGCCTCTGCCACCCTCAGTGCTGGGTTTACAGGGGTGCACCACTGCGCCCCGCAAGAGGTCAGTTTTTTAAAAGGCTTTAGTTTGGGGACTGCCTTAAAATGAACAACTATGGAGGAATCCAACAAAAGGGTTGGTTTTTTTCTGGGGGTGGGGGGAGGATATGGGGAGAACAGTATCTCTAACTTAGGCTGACCTTGAACTCCCATCAATCCTGCCTCACTCACCGAGGTGCAGTGATTACAGCTGCTGTGCCTGGGTATCAGGTTTTTGTTTTGAGGCAGGGTCTCATGTAGCTCAGCCTGGTCGATATAAACTGCATTGAATTCCTGATTGTCCTTTCTACACCTCTCAAGTGCCAAGTGCTAGGATTAATGATGACATGCACCACCACACCCGGCCTAAAAGTGGTGGGTTGTCTTGTTTTCCAGGACAGTAATACATATTTAAGAGTTGAGTTCCTGGCATAAAATATGCAACTAATGAAGAGCAGTTTTCTTGTGTAGGTTTTGAGAAACTACAATTCCTCAAAATAACATAGTAAGCAATGTTTTTGTTAAAGTTTAATATTCAAGGGCCTACTTATTGTTAATTCTGTAAAAACAGCTTCAAATTTAGCATGGCTTTACTAAAACATCCGGAACGAAAAGCCAGGGTGATGAGTCATGCATTGCAGTATTCTGTTCCAGGTAAAAGAATTACTCTGGACAGCAGAGCTTATTGGGTTATCTGTTTTAAGGCAGAACCTAAACCCTTGCCTTTCAGGTACAGCTTAGGAAACTCAGTCTTTCTCCTTTCTCCTGCCTATGTGCTGTCAGAAATTTGGAGTGCATGATCTCATAAAAACACCTTTTATTACAATAAGTTACTCATCTTTAAAAGGCATGCCAGTTTGGGGGCTATAGTTTTGGGGAACAGGAACTTGCTGTTGTGGTGGGACTGTCTTGGACTCTAGATCCTCCTCCTCTGAACTCAACACTATGGGGATTACAGATGAGCACCATAATGTCCACAGCACTGGGTAACATCATTTAGACCTCTTTCCTATTAAAAAAAAAAAAAAAAAGCATTTACTGTTTAAGGTGCCTTTGCTAAGAGAAATCTGCTTAGTCATATTCGTTGCTTTTAGTGTTTTCCCAATACTGTCTTTCATACTTAGAATGAGAGAAGAATCTGGCAGTCCTATTAATAAGAAAAATGATTTGAGGTATCACAATCTACTTTTCTTCAGATTTGTGAAAACAACTCATTCTTGAAATTTCTGTGTGATGACACAGTGGTCTCATTAACCACATCTCAGGGCAACTTTTTTGATTACTTTTGCACACCAAGTAAATAAAATCAATTGCTCTGGGGATTTTAAATGTACTTAAAATTACAGGGTATGCAAGGCACTTTTCAGTAAACTGATCTGTTCCTGATGTAGCTCAGAATCCCAAATTCTGAGGGTGAAAATTCAACTGCAATTCGATTAAGCCACTGGTATTTCTGTAAAAACAAACAAACAAAAAAGCAAACAGTAATTTTAATTTAAAATCTGTCCACTTCTAAAAAAACTTCAAGCCTTTAGACTGGCATTAAAACGATCATTCCTAACGCTGCAGGACAGAGCACATTCAAGTGCTTGTCTTAATAGAATAAAAGTGAAATTATGCAAACACAAACCTACAATATGGTGGCAAGGCTCTTCTTCACCTGTCTCCGACGGCTTTATTACCTGCCAGATTCTTCTCTCAGGCTAGGTATGAAAGGCACTATTTGGGGGAGGGTTGGGAGACACTAAAGACAACTAAAATGACTAAGCAAATTCCTTCAAGCAAAAACTCCCTGCACAAAATCACTGCCTACCTAGTGGTGTCTTAGGTTCGTTAGGGGAAAAGGACATTGGAAATAATGTTCTCAAGAACTTTCAGGGGAATTAAACCAAAGATGAAAGACGTGGGATTGGATTCTTTAAAGCTTCCTCGTATTGGTGCTACTGTGAACCATTCCATCTTCTACTTTAGCAAGAGCTCCGGGGCGGCTGTTCATCGCTGATGAACGCTGCAGACACCGCGCTGCTGTGGGAAGACACGGGGCCCCGCTCTGGAAGTGCTCAGCACTGACCGCTCGGCCACCACGGGCAACGGTCCCACTAAGTGTATGGCTAACAGTGCACCCCTCCGCTGCAGGGTGCCCGTGGGCTCTCTCTCCACCCCCCTTAACCTCAACCTTTTAAAGACTTAGGGTTTGCTGTGGCCGAAGGCTGCCAATTCTCAAAAAGGCCAAGCCGACCTCCGCACTAGGCTGGCCCAAGTCCGCCAAGATGTCCGCGGAGGGCGCTCGCCGCAGCCAGCGGGGGCCAGTGCCCACGGGGCCTTCCCCGTCCCCTGAGCCGGTCTGTCCGCGGCACTCGGAGGGCCGGCGCCGGGGCAGGGCGGCCTGCGGCCCCGCTCCCCGGGGCGGCGCGGCCACCCACTGCGCGAAGCCGGGCGGGGGAGGCGCGCCGCAGCCGGCGGCCCGACGAGCGCTGCGGCGCGGCCGTTTCCCTGAGTCATCCCGGCGCCCGCCCCGCGGCCTCCTCCTCCTCCTCCTCGGGAACGCGCTGTCCTCACGCCCCGGCCGCCATGCCGGCAGGGGGCCCGCCGCCACCTCACCTCCCCCCCGAGACGGCCGCGGCCCTGCCCGGCCCTCGCCCTCCACTCTGGCAGCCGGCAACCGACCCTTCCCTACCCGCGTCACGTGCCCCGGGAAGTGCGTGGGTGGGCCCTACAGCGCCTACGGAAATGACGTCGTCTCCCCGAGTCGCATGATGTGGCAAAATGTTTAAAAAAAAAAAAAAAAAAAGCGGGGCGGGGGAGGGGAAGAGGGAGAAACCGGAGCCTGGGGAGAGTGATGAGTCTAAATAAAGTAGTCCCTCGGCGGCCCTGCCTCCCCGCTGGCGCAGCGGCGGATCGCGCTCCGCAGCACTGCGGCCCCGAATCCCTGCGCCCGGCCGCGGCGCGGCGCGGCGCGGCGCCCGTGGAAGGCTACATAAGGCGGAGGGGGTGAGGAGGCTGGGCGGAGTTCGGCCCCGGGATCCTTCCGCAGGGCTCAGCCGTTTCCGGAGTCTGCGCTGCTCCCGGTTCCGCCATTGCGGCTCTCCCGGCCCCTGGAGCCTCCGCCCCCGACCCCAGCTCTTTGGTCTGCCTGCCAGTTTCCTGCGTCCCCGGAGAGTATCCTGCTGAGCCCGGCCTCTTCCCCCTTCCCCTTCTCCTCCTCTCCCTTGGAGAGCCCGGGCAGGCACTGCCCCGCAGCCCCAGTGACAGGAGGAGACCATACCCCCCCGACAGCGCCATGGCCCAGATTCTGCCAATTCGTTTTCAGGAGCATCTCCAGGTGCGTGTGGGTCAGGGCTGCTGAGGCCTTTTGGAGGGTAGTGGGAAGGAGGAAGCTAGCGGCCAGGCCCGAAGGGGCTCGAGGGGAGGGGAGTGGGGGTGTCGGTATTTGGCATAGATGGAGGAAGGGACACTGTTTTACAAGCTTAAAGGGTTAAGTGAGAGGAGACTAGAATGGAAATGACGAATCGGAGTGCAAAGGGCGGCGAGGCCAGGCCTGACGTCTGACGGCCTCTTATTCTGTTTCCTGGATTGCAAGAACTGCGCATACTAGACCCCTTCCCATTTTACTGAGTTCATTCATTTGGGTAGTGGGTAGGTGGGGGAGATTCTCCCGCCGTTCTCCCGGAGCGAGAATTCTTGTTAACCCCGGGCCAAGCAGGGCTGTCACCTTCCCCTTGGTCTATTCCCATTTCCACATCGAGTCTGCACCCAGGAATTGTGTGGCGGGTGGGTTGGGGAGGAGCAACCTTTTTCATCCTCCCTCTGCGGTTCACAACTGAGAAAGGCACCTTGGGGTTGGGGTAGCATTGGCTTCTGTCTCGCCTTGCCTGAACCTGTAAGGAACCGAAGGTCACTCACTGCAGGAACAGAAAGAAGCTAGAGGGGCGGCCAGGGGCGGTGTCGGCCTCAGGGTGCCTGGGGTCAAGGTCCCAAGGGGAAGGCGCATATACATTTTTTTCTTGATTTCTTCGAGGGTGGCGTAACTCTAAGCCTCACTTTGGTTCTAAAGGTAGAGTTATTTAGAGGTTATTTATGATCTTTTGGAATCTAGCAGGTAGTTGTGGGATTAAGGCAGGAGCACGTCTCACGGGGCTGTGTGGAATTCAGCAGAGCCTGGATTTAAGTGCATTCCTGCTCTGAGTCGGTCCCAGAGCAGTTGATTGGTAACTGGCTTCTTTTGGTAGGCTGGGGCGGCCTTCCCCCCGCCCCCCCCCCCTGCACCTTATCCTGGAGTCAGTACACCGTTGTCTAACCTGGCAGCAGGCCAGCGCTTGGCCTAGGCAGGTGACCACTGGAGGGCTTCGCTGAACTAAGCGTCTTCTGAACTGCTGATTTTCCTGGTTCACTTGTCCTGACTCTGTAACACCATAATGTATTCATATTAATTTACAACCCCCCAAATATTCCCATAAAGAAGCATGCTTTCATCTCCATCTTCTGAAGGGCTAATTTTATAAAGGAAAGTGCAATGGTCCAGGTCAAATATTGGTAACTTATTGAGTGGTTTATCACTGAAGGCAAGTTGATTTACTTTTCTCTATTGAGAGTCACAAAGGATGTTTGATAATAAAGAGGGCTAACTGAAATTCAGCTGAGTAAAATAATTTCCTATTTCTTTATAGACTTTACCATGTTTGCTTACATTAAAAAAATTATTTTCCTTTAGGAATTTAAATAATAGATAGGTCTTTGCCCATAAAATGATTTAAATACACTTTCAAATAATTCTTATTTTGGCAATAGGATCACTATTTTATAAAGGTCTGAAAAATGTCAAGTGACAGTGCTGATAGAGAAGTTAATTTTTGTCCTCAGTTCAAACCTGCTTGAGTTTCCTCTGTCAAGAATAGAAAGAGATAGGAGGACATTGTTCCTGGATGCTGCTGCACAATGGGCTGACCTTTCCTACCCTGCCTTAGTGGGAGGCAGCCCATGTACACGAATAAGAAAATCTTGCTTTAATTTATTGCTTGCTTTAATAAATTTGGCCATGATGATTTGGGGCGGTGGTCTTTTCTCCTCCCATCTTTGGCTTTAACACTTGCCCACACAAAAGTTCACCAGAAACAGCTTTCTGCAAACAGGTATAGAGAGCATACACAAGAGAAGCAAAGACAGCTGCTGATCACATGATCGCCGGTGGTTTGAGTAATAGTTTTTCATTTTATTAAATACAAGACAAGAGTTGTTGAATGGTTCTGTAGGTTGGAATCCAAACTAGTCACAAATTAAGAACAGATTTGACACCAGTGTGGCATGTGAGTTGCAATTTCTGGGAATACTTGAAGCTGTTTCCTTCTCAATTTAGGAAGATTTTGGGTATTTTGAAATAGCATTCTTGAAGCTCTCTGATGTTGCTCTCCTGGAGGACTGTTATTCTTTAGCTTGTGCTTGCTTGCCTGGTAGGATTCCATTGCTGTGGATAGAGATCAGTTGCACCAAAAGCCCAAATCACTAATCTCTTCCAAGATGTAGCTCCTGACCTCAGGTTTTTTTCTCCTCTCTTCTATCACACCAGTATAAGGATTATTTCAGTTACTGTCCTAAATCTTTGATTTCCAAGACTCTGCCATTCTGTTTAGAAAACGACTTTCTAAAACACTTAGGAGAAGAACTAGAAATGAGGAACTAGAGAGTGTAGAGTTCACTTGTGAAGCTTAAGAGCAAACTCAAAATTTATTTAGTTAAACTTTTTATAAGGATGTTGCAAGTAAAACTTGCTATTTCATATCCCTTATGTGCATTTTTTTTTTAGATGAAGATCTGTCAAGGCATGGAAATACATTACATAATTTTAATATTTCCTGTAATGAAGGAGTTTTTGTCATAGTTGCCGATTCTGAACAAATTCTAGGCTGCAGAACTCAATGCCAGCCAGCAAAACCCTGTCTCAAAGAAGAAAACAACAAAGTCCCACTGACTGTAATTCTCAGTTCTTGACATGTTAAGCGTCTTTGCATTTGACACAGTCTGTTGAACACGTGGATGCTTCTACTTTTCATTTACAGATCGGACCCTCTTCTACTTCCTTTACAGGCAGGCAGTGTGTTGCTGAGTGGAATAGTAGGATTCTTGCTAAGGTTTTGGTTTTCAAAGAGAAAGCCAAAAGCAATGTTTTTCTTTGATGTAATATATGCTTAGGTAGGTTGGAAGAGCACATACCACCTGGAAGTTGACTTTAGTCTACCATGAAAATAGTTTCTAAACTAAAGACAATTTTTTCAGAATTTTCTTAAAGGTTAGTTTACTCAGCTTTGAGGAGTTTGGTCAGTTTTAATGAAGATACTTGTGCCCTGGTTGGGGACTACCTTAAGGTCTGTACAACTCTAGTATTCATTTTAATGTGCAGTGAGATTTGTAGGTTAGGAACCTGGGCAGTGTGCTGTTGGACAGTTGTTTCTGATCACAGCTGGATTCTATCTTTGGGGACGTGGTGATGACAAATGAGGACTAGAGCGTGAAGAGAACGGCAATCTCTTGATCATCTGCTGTGTGTTAACATGTGGTTGGCTATTTTTCAGACCTTGGCCCTTTCTCTCATATGAACAGTGGAAGGAAGTGAGGCTCAAGGCAATGTAGTCCTCAGGGCCCATAGTCAGAATGGGATTTGTGTTTAGGAGTTCAAAAACAGTATTCCAAAGAATGGAATACTCTTTATTTTTATTTGTTTTATTTTTGAGCAGGGTCTGAACTGTGTAGCCCTGTCTGGTCTGGAACTCACTGTGTATACCAGGTTGGCCTTGAAGGTCTGGCTCCAGAGTGCTGGAGTTACAGGCATATACTACCACACCTGGCCATAGAGCATCTGTCTTTGAGACAGTCTCTTGCTAATGTTGATCAGGGTGGATTCAGACTCAAAATCCTCTTGCATCTCAGCCTCCTCAGGGCTGGGATTCTAGGCCTGCCACCATGCCTTGCTGCAGTGATTGCCTTTAACAGATGCTGCACAGTGACAGGCAATGTCCCTCGGGGCCAAGAATGATTGCTCCTCTTGTAGAACACCCTGGTTTGCCTCCCAGCATACACATGACAACTCAGAGTCACCTGTAACTCCACTTCCAGGGGCTCTTCTTACCTCCAAGGACACCAGGGACACATGTGGCTCACATACATGTATGCAGGCAAAATGCTTATGCCATAAAATAAAGAAGTCTAATTTTTTTTTTTTAAAGAGCAAGAAGCCGCACAGTTTTCCTACTGTTTTTGTTTCCGGTTGGACTTTGGCCTGGGGAAGAGATTTCCCTCTTGTTTAAAGTGTGATTAGTGATGTGATAGTGAACAAAAGGCCTCTCTGGGGGTCGGTGAGACAAGTGCTGACCAACAGAAATGTGAGCCACATCTGTTGGCTTTATTCAAGTTGTGTGGTGGTTGTATTAAAGATAAAGATGGAATGCATGTTTTACTTAACTTATTACACCCAAAATACTATTTCAGCATGTAATCAGTATAAAATTTGCTAATAAGGTATTTAACAATTTTTGGAAATTTTAGTTTAATTTGAAATTTTATTCAAAATGGGCATTTTGCATCCAGACATGTCTGTCTAGGCCTTTTCTCCATTGGAAGTACTTGGTAGGTATTCATATGCCTTATTGTAAGAAAGCAAAATATGCATAAAATTAGCTTATATACTTAAGTTTTTCTATTCTGTTTTTATCTTGGTTTATTTTTTTAATACAGGGTCTTACTTTGTAGCCCTAAGTGACTGGAACTCATGTAGACCTAGTGAGTATCAAACTCACAGAGATCCACCTGCCTCTGTTTCTCTAGTGCGAGGATCAAAGGCAAGTGCTACCATGCCCAGCTTACTTGAGTTTTCTAAAAGTTGACTCAGTTACCAACTATTAGTTATTTGATTTGAATTAATGTAACAGGAGTCACAATAACCATGTTTCAAGAGTTTAGTGTGAGGTGTTGATTTTGGTTGTGATTATGAATAATACAGTTGTGGTTTTTTTGAAGCAGTGCCTCACGGTATTGACCAGGCTAACCCAGAAGTTGCTGTAGCCTTCTTGCATCCAGTGACTGCAGCTTGTCACCCCCCTTCCCACCTCCACTAGGGTTTCTCTTTGTAGCCCTGGCTGTCCTGGAACTCACAGAGATCTGCCTGCCTATGCCTCCCAAATATTAAAGGTGAATGTACTCAGTGAGGAAGGAAATAGGTTCATAGTTGATAGTGCTTTTTACTGGAATGAGTTAATTTTATGTATATGCCATGCTAAAACTACATGAAATCAGCTTATCTTGTAAGTGGCAGGCATAACTCTAGGTGTCTCTCATCAACCCATTAACTCTTGTTAATGCTATTAACTTGAAGAAATGGCCAGGAGCTTGGACCTGAATGTATTAATGCAAACTGCACCTGTCAAATGTGGGCTCTGAGTGTCTTGTGTAAGGGAAATATGCTCTAAGAGAAATAACTGTCAAAACTTTATTGCCCTCAAATTTGATCTGCGAAGTCAAACTTCATTATTATAGCTACTTGAATACCTACTGTGTACTAAAAACCTGTTCAGTGTTTTATACTCATCTTCCTGGATAGTTGGAATTAGCCTTCTTTTAGATGGGAAAGCTGAAATTACAGCAGCTAACTTATAGGACCACACAGAAAGTGATTAGATTTTAATATTTATATTTTCAGTTTGGCAAGGTGCTTTTTTTCAGTGAGTAGTTTATATAGTTTGAACTGCAAAATATATTAGAATTAGGTCAGTGAGATGGCTTAGCTGGTTAAAGGCACTTTGCTGTGTAACCCTAGCCACTGGAGTTCAATCACTTGAACCCCATGCATGACTGAGTGCACAAAGTTTTCCTTTGACCTCCACATACCTACTATGGCATGCATATACTTGCACACAGATACGCACACACACACTGCATACATACACTGTAATAAATAAAACTAAAAAATACCAAACCAGATGTGATGGTATGTGCATTTAATTCCAGCACTCAGAAGGCAGAGGCAGGTGGATCTCTGAGTTTGAGGCCCGTCTGGTCTACAAAGTGAATTCAGGATAGCTAAGGCTACACAGAGAATCCCTGTCTCAAAAAAAAAAAAAAAGAAAAAATACGTATCTCTGTTTCTTATTCTATATTGAGGTGCTCTTTAATACATGTCTTTTTATGCATTTGAATGTTTTGTCTGTATGTGGGTATATGCATCAAATGAGTGCAGTGTCCGCAGAGTCCAGAAGAGGGTGTTGGATCCCTTGGATCTGGAGTTACAGACAATTGGAAGTCACCACATGGATGCTGGGGATGGAAGCCAGGTCATCTGGAAGAGTAGCTAGTGTTCTTAACGCTGAGCCATCTCTTTAGCCCTAGCAATTTTAGTTTGGGTGGTTTTGTTTTGGAGATAGAGTTTGCTAGATATGTAGACTAACTGCTCTTCAGTTCTTCATCTTCCTCCCATGGGCTGGAATTTCAGGCAATGTGCCACCATGTCTGGCATAATAGCTTTTTTATGAACCTTTATGTGTTGTTGTTTTTTTTTTTTCCTCTTTGCCTTAATTATTTAGATGATACCTTTAAAGGGGGTTTCTCCAAGTTCTCAGAGAAAAAAATACCTGCAAAAGATTAGGTTCAAGTTAACTTGTGACCAGGATTATCTGTATTCCTCTTTAAGGTAGAAGTTTTGGTACTTTCCTGTTGTCTTTTCCTTATTGACAAGTGAGTGTGTTCTATTCTGAAGCCACTGTTGTCTGTTTCACTGTATATTCATGTTTTGGAGTTTATACTAATGCAGTGTTAATACTTCTGGTTAATACTTCTGACTTAATAGGTGTTTTTTTGTTTGTTTGCTTGGTTGGTTTTAAGTTAGGTAAAGAAGCTTTTTCCCCCCCAAGTTATTTCTGAAAAGAACAGGAACCAAACTCATTAAAACCACAATTTATCCTACTATGAAATTTTAAACTGTAGTATACAGTTCTGGAAAATGCCAGTCTGGGTTTTATTTGATTATGTCAGGATTTTAGCTTGTCCCAACTTCCTCATTTAGTGGTATACTTCTTGGCAACTGTGAAGTTAGACTGAAGTATAGGTTGTGTTTATGGCATAATCCTTAGTCTTTCTGTACACATAAATGTTAATTTTTCCCAACTGCCTTGGAGAAGTGTCCTTTTATCTACTCAAGGTGCACATGTACAGCATGTTGATGGAGAAAACTACAGTCTGCTCAGTTATTGAAGCCGAGGTCTTGGAGTTCTGCCAGACTGTTTCCTGTTTCTCATTTTCTTTACCTACACTGTTTCTGGAGTAGGGAAGGGAAGAGCCCTGTATGGATGCATATGGAGGGGCCCTTAGAGATGACAGTGTTGATCTTTATTTATTGAGATAAATAACTGGGAATCAGAGTAGATGAAGAGTAGAAGCTGGTTAGCAGTTGCTTTCGTTCATTTTGAGTAGCTGGCTCATCTGAGAAACCAGCAACTACTACACATGCTCAGCTTGTAGAGCTTACAGATGGTTAGACTTCTCCAACTTTGAGTGGACCTTCATTATTTGCGGATGATTAATCAGGGGAAAAGAAACCTTAAGGAGTACATGCTTATAAAATCCATCTCTTTCCCAGTTCTTCAGTATTTTTCATTTGGCCATATTAAACTGTGAACTAGATGGTTTTGTGTTTGTTGTTTGTTTGATTTTTCTTTTATTTTAATTTTAACCATAAAAATCTTTCAGGAAAGAATACTAACTTTGGTTCTCTGGAGGAGCAAGAAGTGCCCATTCTCTGTATCATCTCTCCAGCACAGTTTACTTTTCTATGTATAAAGAAAGTCAAATGAGTGAGTTATTTATTAAGCCTACCCAATCTTTAAGAATTTACACTGTCAAAGAGGCTAACACTTTAGTTTGTGAATGTGTGTATCTGTGCTCACTTGCTGGCAGTAAAACCAGAGGGCCTTGCCCCAGTTAAGCATAAGCTTTTATTTCTAAGCTAACATCCCAGCCTTCATAAGCTTTTTTTTTTTTTAAATAAAATCTACATACCTAAATTAGCTATTTTAACATGAACATGAATGTGAACATGCTATACCATGTTTGTGGCACAGTCTTGAAGACCCAGCACTCACCTGTATCTCAGTTCTAGGGAGGCTAAGGCAGGAGGATTTGAGTATGATGTCAGACAAGATTTGATAGGAAGACCTTATTTCCAAATAAATAATTGAACAACTTAGTGTTTAAAAGTGACATCACTTGGGTGTATCTAGTTTCAAAACATTTTCATTGCCGGAGATGGAACTTGTACCTGTTGAACAATCTGTCTTCCTCTCATGTCTTCCGCCCCTTGACAACTGGTAATCTGCTTTCTGTCTCTAAGGACTTCTATTTGAGGCTATTTTACATGAATGGAACATACGTTATGTTTTGTCTTGTTTCTGCTGTGTTAATGGGCAGGAGGGCGGGATTTAGCTGTGTAGTCCAGCCTTGTGCTAACTTGGCATCTTCCTGTGTTAGTCTCTTGAGTCCTAGGATTACAGGCATTTACCACCTTGCCTGGCCAAGGTTACATATTTAGAAACTAAAGAGACCAAAATAAATGGAAGAAAAGTTATTTTTAGATAGTGGAAACAGACTTTGTTTACATGAAGGAAACAAGATTACTATGGTAAACTAAAACCTAATATAAGCATTAAAGATATCTCTTCTTTTTGACCAAACAAGCAAGATACATCTTTTTCTTTTTGAGGCAGGTTCCCACTGCATAACCTTAACTGGCCTGAAACTTGCTGTGTAGACCAGGCTGGTCTTAAACTCAAAAGATCTACCACCACACCCATTGTTGCTGCTGCTGCTGCTGCTGCTATTGTTCTTTTGTTCTGTTTTTCAAGACAGGTTTCTCTGTGTAGCCTTGGCTATCCTGGACTCACTTTGTAGACCAGGCTGGCCTCGAACTCACAGAGCTCTGCGTCCCTGAGTGCTGGGACTACAGGCATGTGCCACCGTGCCTGGCCATGTTCTTCATTTTTTTAACCTGTTTGTGCATTACTGAGATGATCCCCCTCCCCCTTTTTGGAAAAGATGGTCTACAATTTGAATAAAAGTCCATAAAAGCCTAAAATTTTTTTCCAACCTCAATTTTCTCACTAATAATTAGTGATGAAGTTAGAATTTAATACAAAGTAAAAGTTAGATACAAAAATTGTTCTTGCTTGTAGTTCCAGCACTTGGGAGGCTGAGGCAGGAGTCTCAAGCTCTAGGCCAGCCTGGACTATAAATTGAGATCCTTTCTGGGGGGGGGGAAATCAAGCTGCCAAGTAGTAGATGCTCAGTTGGTGTTAATTGAAAACAAAAATTATTTAATAGTTACAATCTTGTGTGAACTCCCTGAAATGCTAATGTTCAGTGATTTTGACATAGCTAGTAACTCTTTATCTTGAATGCAGTTTAATTCATGTAATTTTGAAATTTGTGGCACGTAGGGCCACAAAAAATATTTCAGTGACTAATTTGTAAAATAAATAATTCTGGTTCTGTAATTTATAGCACCTGGTAAACTGGTAAGTTGGTCATGCTATCAATTAGTAATCCAAGCAGAAAATGAGTAGTACAGCATGATATTCAATTCATGTATGTATGTATGTATTTATTTTTATTTTTTTGTTTTGTTTTTCGAGACAGGGTTTCTCTATGTAGCCTTGGTTGTCCTTTACTGGCTTTGTAGAGTAGGCTGGCCCTACAGCAATCTGCCTGCCTCTGCCTCCCCGAGTGCTGGAATTAAAAGCATGCCCCACCACACCTGGCTGATATCCAATTTCTTAACAGGACTGTTAGCATGTGGCAGAAAGTTCATATGAGTATGTGGAGCAGTGGGACTGCTGGGGTTGAACTGAATGTGCCCTATCTCTAGCTAAAAAGTCTTTGTACCATGGAAATATGAGATAGAAAAGCAGTTTTAGATAGTCAAACCAAGGCACTCCGGTGTCTGCCCAGCAGGTGAAGTTTTTGTTGTATTTGTGGGATTCTGGGGACTGAACCCTGTGCTTATCTCTACACACTGCCACTGAACTATATTCCTGTCTCTCTTGAGGGTCTTTAGGTTGGCGCTAAGTTTGAGCCCTTAAAATAAGCCCTCCTCCCTTTTGTTCTTTGCCTGCACGTTGGCATTTATTATATAAGAAGGGCCATAATCTTGGAATACCATTTCCATCTTGAAGATTTCAGGTATAAAAACTTCTATATTCCCTGGAGCTTTGTTAAAATTGATCAACTATTTCATCTTATTACTGGATTTTTAAATGAATGAGTAAAATTTAGTGTTTTCATTTAAGAGTTTTAAGATTCCCAGTCAGTAGTAGTTTATAAGTAGGGAAAATTCTGTAGCTCTTCAAGAGACTCTAGTATGAGGCAGCTAAATGTCTTTACAGTCCTTGTCTCTGGCTGATCATTCTTTGCTTGTATTGCATTCAGTTTGTGTTTACTGTGAGAGTCAGAAGCTCCCCTGATAGTGATTCCTTTGAAGGCTCACCTGGAGTAGAAACAAACCTGGATGTTTATTTTGTTATTTCTAGAAGGTTTTTCAGTGTAGTCCTGATTGTCCTGCAACTTGCTCTATAGACTAGGCTGATCTTGAACTTTGAACTTACAAAGATCCATCTGCTTCTGCCTCCTGAGTTATAGGATTAAAGGGGTACACCACTACTGCCCGCAAGAACCTGTTTAAGTGTGGGGTCAGCAAAGGTTAAAAGTGTTTTTATTTGTTTGCAATTTGTGGAGCCAACAGAAACAATGGCTGGTATCCTGTTGATGGGACGAACCAAAGATTGCTGTGATCTCAGCATTTTTCTTCACTTTTTGCAAACTACAGCAACTGCAGTTTTTGACATTCTGCTTTCTAGTTTCCAGGAAAAGTCTCAGTTAAGTGACAGCTCAGCATTTTTCCAGTGTATTCAGTACTGGTAGAAGATACAGGATGTTTAGAGTTTGCAGAGCAAATTAGGCTGAATGAAATACTTAGGCTAGGTAAGAAGTTAACTAAATCTTGAAGTGCATACTTAAAAATACCCATACTGGGGAAGTAATGGTGGTATATTGATTGTAAAATAGCTGCAGGTCTTTAAAACTGCTGACCTGTTAAATTGGTGCTTTTCCTTCATAAGTCTGGCCGTGCTACAAGAATTAACAGAGTACATAGAGTGTTGAAAAAAAAAGTAGCTTTTGTCTGAATGCATATATGCTGTGTGTACTTGCTGACACTGTCACTTTTCAGATGAAACGAGGATCTGGAAAGTGTGGTGCCAAGCACTAATTGTGAAACGTAAGTCTTAAGTAATGCTGTCAGAAATGCAAGCTTTAATGGATTTCAGTTTTCAGCTGATGTAGCTCCTAAAGAGCTCTGCTCCAAGTTTATCAAGCATTTCGTGGGACATATCCTCCTTAGGTGTCCTTACAGAGAAGATGACTTGTGATTCATTTCTTCCTGTCTGATCAGATGTCATAACTGCTGGATGGATGAAGCAGAACCCATTCATTATTCAGTGGACACAAATATAGTTGCAAGTGATGGCAGAGATTGAGACATTGTATTAGTGGGGGAATTATCTTATTACATGACAGTAGTGTGGTTTTATTTGATTGTGTGTCTTCTGTTAGCATTTCGTAAACGTGTATTACCAGATTGTGTGTATTTATGGTTCATGTGGTCCTTTAGCAATATTTTCACAGTTTGCTCACTACATATTTTGATGCTGACTTAGCTCCGAGTTTCCTGGATCCTTGGTTTGTCAAGGTTACCTGTTCTTTTCAGGAAAATAAGAACAAAGAGTTGTCCCAGCGAAGCTTACTTAGGAAATGGTAGAATGATATTTACAGCAGTCTATCTAACAAGCTGTAGTCCTAGAGCTTGGTAACTGGAAGGACAGAACTCTCCAAAATACAGTGTCTGTGTGTGATCTTACTGCTTGGTATATGTTAAATCAGTAACTTTTTTTTTTTCTTTTTTTGGTTTTGTATTTTAAAGACAGGGCCTCACTATATAACTCTAGCTGGTCTCAAAATCAAGGAGATCTGCCTGCCTCTGTCTCCAAAGCTCTATCTCCCAAGTGCAAGAATTCAGGTTTTCATCACCATGCCATTCCCCAGCTCCCTTTTTAGTTTAAAAAACAAAACAGCGACAAAAAAACCTGGGTGCTGGAGAGATGGCTCAGCAGTTAAGAATGTGCGCTGCCCTTGGGCTTCATTGTGATTTCCAGTACCCGTGTTGGGTGCCTCGTCACCTCCCGTACTCTCGCTCCATGGGGACTGGCTGGATGCATGGGCCAGTCCTCCACCAGCTGAGCTACGTCTCCAGCCCACTGTCTGGATAGATCTTCATAGCATTTTGTCCTGTTTGTCTTTTAATTTTGCTTCAGCATTTTACAGGGATTCAAATTTCTATGGTATTTCACCTCTAAATACTTGAGGATGCGTCTTTAGAAAATAAGAACATTTTATAATTAAAATATTTTTATAGCCACTAATACTTAACAACTGAATATCTGCAAAACAGTCCAAATGTGTGTTGTGAACTGGTGTTTGGTTTGTTTAAATCATGATCTCAGCCAGATCTTTGTGTTGCTTTCAGTTTGTCTAAAGTTTTTTAAAAAAACATTTTTGTATGGATTTCGGTTTAGAACAAAGGTGAAAGAATAGAACAGAGAATGTCCAGGCCAGGTTTTATCCATACTCCTCAAATGTTAGCTGCTGTTGGGGAGGGAGGCATTTTCTGTTGGAAACTTTCAGCAGTAAGCTTGTGATTCTCCTGCCTTAGCCTCCTGGGGCTGCAGTAACAAACTGGACCCTTTTCACGAGCCTGTTATCATTGTATTTTACTTGACTTGTATTCTTTTTTGTTTGAGTATTTCTCTTCTCAACTACTTAACAGTGATTGGCAAGTGTGATACTTCTCAATATAAACTGTAGTGTGTATTTACTGAGAATAAATAGGTCATCTTTCAAAATGAACCTACAGTTACATCTTTCAAAACCAGGCTATAGTTATTAGAAAGTTGTGACTTTACAAAAAGTGGTTATCTTAGGTCTTGCTCAAATTTAATCAGATGTCCAGTGATGTTGACTGTACCAAAAGGTAACTCAGACAACAGGTTGAGTTGCAATGAGAAGTCCTATATGTTTAAGTTTTTAAAATTTAGAATGTGCTGTATTTCAAGGCATTTTTGGAAAGGCGTGGTTCTGTAGCTTTGTGTGGGCCATCAGATGGGTTGTAGTGATGATTTGGGTTGTCTAATTTGGGCAGGGTGTCTTTATAAAGTGATCGTAAGCATATACAGTCAGTTTGACTCATTGTGTGTGTGTGTGTGTGTGTGTGTGTGTGTGTGTGATACGACTTGATGAAAGTTGTAGCTGGGTTTTCTGCATCACAAGTTTCCTTTCCTCTGTTTTAGGGTGAAAGAAGCTTTTGAAACTAACCTCATGTTTTAACATTATTGTTAGCATTCACATTAAATCTTTACAACTCTTGAGAGTAGATGCTGTCATTCCAGATGTTTAAGATGAAACAATAAACAGATACTAACTTGTCCGTGGTTATTTTACTGGAAACACTTGGGCCGCATCTAGACATTTGGATGCTTTATGCGGAATCCAGCAATTAATTTTTGATGCCACCTGAGCTTTATTTTTAAATTATGAAATTTACTCTAATTGTCTACTTGAATGTCATTAGCTTTACTTGCTTCCTTTTCCAGCACAGATACTGGAAACATGTATTAGTTGTGATGGACTGATGGACAACTTTAGCAGTGCTGTTCTGTATGCTATTAAAAAGCTTAAATAGGGTTATTTAGCAGGAGTATGTAGCCTGGCTTTGAAGGTTCTGTTATTTGAAATTTAATAAGCAAACTAAATATCAGAATTAGAATCTTAAGTACAGTTTCTTTCTCAAAAAGAAAGAAAAGACATGGGGGCTCATGCTTGAAATCTGCCCTCAGGAAGCAGAATGATCACTGTCCCTCACTGTGTATTCAAGGACAATCTAGAGTATGTTGTAGAGCATCTAAGGCTACATAGCTATGTTGTCTTAAAAACCAAAGAGAGAGGGTGAAGAATTTCAGTATCTTGAGTGAGATACTGTTATCAGTGTAGCGAAACAAAATTCACACCCACAACTTATGGACAGCTGAATAAAGCAGATAAAGAAATGGGATGACAGACAGTTGGGCTGAGCTGGGCCCACCGTTCTGCTCTGTGTAGTTACTGATAGTGTCTACTAAACTCCCGATGTTGTTGGCCATTGGCCTTTCACATTAAATCCTCACAACTCCAAGAATAGGTACTGCCATTCCAAGTGTTTGAGAGGAAGGAACAATATATAGATGCTAAGTTGTCCATGGTTACTTAGTGGAAAAGCCAGGGCTATATCCAGATATTTGGGCTCTTTATGAGAAAGCCAGTAAAACAATTAATTTTAGATGTTCCTTGAAGTTTATAATCAAAATTTTAAAATTACTGTAATTGAATGAAGGAATTGCCTGCTCTCTAGAGTATGGAAAATTTGAAATACTGTATTTTGCTGTTACAGAATCTTAGACTGAAGTCCCTCCATCTCTACTTTGATTCAGATTTCTTTTTTCTTTTGGTTTTTCAGGACAGTTTCTCTGTGTAGCACTGGTTGTTCTGGAACTCATTCTGTATAGCAGGCTGACCTCAACTCAAGAGATCTTTTTGCCTCTGCCTCCCAAGTGCTGGGACTAAATAAAGGCGTGCACCACCATGCCTGGCTTATACATAAGGGAAAGGTTTGCATATTGTTTATAACTGGGTGATTCCAGTTTGAGATGGTTGATTACTGATAGGTCTGTTTATATTTTGTAAGCCAAGTTCAAGCTTTGGTCCTAAAGTAGTGTCACTTGGCAAACAGATCTACCCTGGAAATCAAATTACAGGTTACAAAGATCGTGTGTTGGTTAGAAAGAAGCATTTGATAATTAGTATGCTTTTGTTCATTGTCATATTAATTTAAAAAAAATGAGAGTGGAATTATGTGCTTAATTGTGCTATGGAAAAATATTCCTAATTGCTTGAGTGAGAGACTGATGGGGTGAGTGGCTTCACAGGAATATAATGAACCTCTTTTTTTTGCCACTTAAATGCTGTACTACATGCATGTGAATACAAGTTCATTTTCTCTATAAATTCTCAGAACAGTTAAAAGCTCTTTGAAGTTAAAAAAAAACAAAAACCTTCACTATTAAAATTTCCAAGCTTTCCTAAATTTCGTTTCTGATGCTATGATGAAACACCCTGAGTGAAAAGGGTAGGATAGTACTGATGCAGTTACAGTTCACTGCAGGGAAACTGAGGCAGGAACTTGAGTAGCAACTCACATCTCAGCCACAGTCACAGAGAAAGGACCACATAGTACTACTTGGTTGTGCTCTTCCAGCGTCCTTTGTTCTTACGAACAGGTCAGGGTGCCATGCGTAGGGAATGGTGCCACCCACAGGGTCAGCTAACAAGTCAAATGATGTCCCCCCACCGGCTCATAGACTCAAGGTTTCATGTGACTCAAGGTTGTGTTTGTAGACTTGTGCCTTCTGGATCCATCAGTTTCTCTGGCAAAGATCATTTATCATCACAGCCGTATAGTTGACTTAAGAATATTTTCTGGCTGTTTTGAAAATAAAAACATTAAAAGTATTTCTGCATTTGAAAGATTTGATCTGTATAAATGTTATAAACATAGTTATATAGTATGGGAACCTTTTATGTGTTCTTAACTCTATGGCTGCATCTAGGCCAAAACTAGAGTTAATGGTGGCTGGCCCTATTCACTACTGTTACGGTATTCTTCTGTTTGCCTATATTACAGGAAAATAGGAGCAGAATTGGTGAGTAATCTTGGCATTTGCTTCAGGATACCAGGAAGGGAAAAGAACTTGCCAACCTTTGTTGTGGAGGTGAAGGCAAGTGCACCTTTCTGCTAATAGGCCCTTGAAGTTCCTGTCTTTTGCTAACATCCAGGAAAGACTTTCTAGGAAAGAGCAGTTTCTTGCTTGGTTGTACAAATGACCATTGTTTAAATATGTTTTAAGTCTATTTAATCATTTTAGTTCACTTGCCTACATACACATACACTCTCATACTGTCTAATGACTACTCGCTCATGCTTACTCTCTTGTTCTTTGTCTGTCTCAAAGAGTTGTGTGACATAGCCCAGGTTGGCCTTATACTTAGGATCTTTCTGCTTCATCTTGTAAGTAAGTAGGATTACAGGTAGAAACTACTAAACCCAGCCACTTTGAGTGTTTTCAAGTCCTTTCAGCATTATCCTTAAACTATTTAGTTATGTGACTCATTCTTCAGTTTATAATGGATTTCCCATTTCTAGTGTCCTCCTGTTTTTACAAAATGACTTTCCTGTGCTTCATGAGTCTAGACTTACTATACTGACTGAGCTTTGACTACTCTATGAGGATGTCATTCTCAACCTGACTACACATTTCTTTCTTTTTTTTTTTTTTTTTTGCATTCTTCCCTTCCTTTCCAATTTGTTCCTTTTTCCTTTGCTTTCCTCTTTCCCCATTCCTTTCCTAGTTTTTTTTTTTTCTTGTCTAGGATGGCCTGAAACTTAGAGATCTCTGACTCTTATCTTCCAAGTGCTGGGATTTAAGACATGCACTACCACATCTAGCCCTGATTTGTTTGTTTGTTTGTTTGTTTGTTTTTTCACATTTTAAATAAAGGATGTCTGTTTCACCTGGAATATCTTGAAAAGTTTCAGTACATTATTGATAGGAAAACAGAAGGTTTGAATGCCTAATTATCTTGGTATGGTGTGTTTAATGGGAAAGGAATATAGTATAGGATTATATAGGTTGTAAGCAACTCAATTCTTTTAAAACCAAATCTTCATTGTTTTTTTTTTTTCTTTCTTTCTACAAGTAAAACACTCTGAAGGTGAAGATAGTGCTGTTTACACTTTGCTTACTGCTACTCTTTTTCTTTTTTCTTTCTTTCTTTTTTTTTTTTTTTTTTTTTTTTTTTCAAGACAGGATTGCCGATGTAGCCCTGGCTGTCCTGGAACTCACTCTAGACCAGGCTGGCCTCGACCTCAGAGATCCACCTGCCTCTGCTTCCTGAATTCTGGGATTAAAGGCTGTGCCACCACCATTTGGCATCATTTTTTTTTATTCTTGAAAAGAGTATGATGTGTGTGGATGTTGATCTGCATGTATGTGTGTACCACCTGCACTTTTGCTGCCCACAGAAGCTAGGAGAGGCTTGGATCCTGCTGGAACGGGAGTTGGCAGGTAGTTGCGAGCACAGGAGGGTGCTGGGAAGAACGAACGGTCAGCTCTCTTAATGCAGAGCCATGTCTCCAGCCCCTTGGTTGCTTTTTTTGAGACAGGGTTTCTGTATTCCAGGCTGGTTAAACTGGTAATCCTTCTGCCTCCCCCCTGTGTGCAGCATTGCAGGTGTCAGTCACTGTGTCCTGCTCTTTATATTACTTTGTTTTTAATTTTGCTCTTTGACTTAACACTTTTGTATAAGTCTACATTTTTCAGATACTAAAGAAATGAAACAGTGATACCTGAAATTCAAAAGTACAGTAGGTGAAGGCTTGGGGTAGATAGAGTCATATAGTTCTTGTGGAGTGACTCAGAAGCTATTTTCCTGTGTTTATATGTATAGCTATGTGAACTCTGAGCCATTAATATACTTTTTGCAACTACTAAGAAGGAAACTAATGATCCTGTAGTTTAAAAAACAGATGTGTAGTCCTCCTCGGAAACAAGATGGATTATTTACTTTATCTAAGGAAAAGATAAAAAACAGGAGTAGGATTCTTCCTCTCTGAATCCTACTCCTGTTTCATCTGTACATTTGGGGATAACTTCCATTCATCTTTTTTCCAGTTCTGAAGTTAAAAGTAGATAAAAAAGTTACTGTAAAAAAAAAAAAAGCAATAATCAACTTATATGTCTTACCGCATTTGTTATAAGTTAACCTGTTTATAGCTTGTGTATTTACCTTGCATTGCAGCATGTCTTGAGCGTGTAAAGCTCGTTAATGTTGTACTTTAATGCCATGTGTGTATTAATGGTTAGATAGTTGGTTGGCTCTTTGCCCTGGGGTGCTATGTCTGAGTTATCACTACATTTTATTACTGGTTACAACTATAGTATTTGAGGGATTAAAGGGAAGTGAAAGTAAAAGAGTCTCTTGATCTCCTTTTGAACCGCATTCATCTCCTGACCTGTTTGTTTGTAACAAAAGACTTTGACATAAGAATTCTGTAAGAGACAGCTGACATTGCCCAGCCAGTGCAGTGAAGAGAAACTGCATAACTGGGGACAAGGGCTTTTCTCAGTTTACAATATGAGAATTTACTATCATGAAGGGAATGCTCTGGCCAAGGCTAGTAGAGCCAGGCCTTCAGGCAATCTCTTATAGAAGGATTTAATAACCCAGAGAATTAGTGACCCATTTGAGTAGAGATCTTTCTACAACAGCTGCCTTCTGTTCTCGCTCACTTAGTTTGTTTTCAGACATTTGCCATCTATAGAGCCACTGTTTATTGAGCAAATACCGTAGTACCTGCTATTTATACAGAGCAAAAGTTTTATTTTTTCTTTCTTTTTTTGGTTTTTAGAGACAGTTTCTCTGTGGAACCCTGGTATCCTGAAACTCTCTCTGTAGGTTAGGCTAGCCTCAGATTCAAGATCTCCTGTGTCTGCTTGGATTAAAGGCATGTGCTACATGCCAGCTGTTACACTTTTTAAGTAGCTCTTTCTACCTATAATGTAAATTCACAGCACCCCCTGCAAACCTCAGGATTTCTCTGTGTAGCCTTGGCTGTCCTGGTCTCACTTTGTAGACCAGGCTGGCCTCAAACTCACAGAGATCTGCCTGCCTCTGCCTTCCTGAGCGCCAGGATTAAAAGTGTGTGCCAACACACCCAGCTCAAGTTCAGGATTCTTATGCGGTAACCTTAGCTTGTCAAGCAGTCAATTCTTTCTTACCTCTCTTTATGATCTTTATTCCCTGCTCAAGGCTTGAGTCTCTCCTAGTCTGTACTCTCAATGATATTTTTTAAGTATTTGTACACCCCTGTGATTAGCATCTGCTTCTCCTGGAGAGAATTCTGTAAACTGGCTCTTTTGAAGATCCTGCCTAGCTGTGGAGGCTGCTGACAAAGCCCCTCCTGTAGAGCTTGCTTTGATCCTGCACAGGAGTGGAACATTGCTCAGGCTCGTCTGTTTCTTCAGATCTTTTAAATCTTTTACTGCTTTTAAAAGTACTGGTTTAGCTTTTAAAAATACTAGTTTACCTTAAACTACAGAACTCTGAAGTTTAATGCAGTGGATAAATAATTATGCTAGATGTTAGTTCAACAGTTCAAAGATCTCAAAATTCACCAAGAAGCATGATGATCTTAACCCTTAAATACTAGCACTCGGAAGTAGTTCTTTCCTTAGCTTTATTTCTGACCTCTTTAGTTGTGATGTGAAGTTGTACTATGGCAGTTGAATGCCACATTTTTTAAGAAGATGAAAAAGATCCATTACTTTTTCATTGTTGTCACTGTTGGGCTTGCATTGATGGTTAAATTAGGATTTATAATGATGATAATATATGAATGTCAAACTTTACTTACAGATTTGGTAACATGGTCTATGTTTTGTTTTTGTTTTTGTTTTTTTTCAGCTCCAGAACCTGGGTATCAACCCAGCGAACATTGGCTTCAGTACCTTGACTATGGAGTCAGACAAATTCATCTGCATTAGAGAGAAAGTAGGAGAGCAGGCCCAGGTGGTAATCATTGACATGAATGATCCAAGTAATCCAATTCGAAGACCCATCTCAGCAGACAGTGCCATCATGAATCCTGCCAGCAAAGTGATTGCACTGAAAGGTAGAAAAGATTGTGGATGTTTTTCTTGAAATTCTTATGTGTATTTTATGCAAATGAAGTTATTGGTTTGTACTTTTTCTCTTAGTGTGTTGAGTAAACTTAATTAGAATTGCAAAATTGAGATTAATTCTGAACTTGAATTACTGTTCACAGCTTTTACATGCTGTTTCTCTGAAGTGTCTTAGAATATATATACTTGTAATAATTTTCAGTTTTAGGATAAATACATTTAAATTTATGACTGATAAAAGGCTAAAAGCATTTCTACATGTGGGAATAAAAGTAATATTCTGTAATAAGTCATAACAGTATTAGGACCTAAACATTTCAGAGTTTTTTGTGATAATCATTTTCTCCATTCTGTGCCTTTTTATGCTTAAAGCTTCTTTTAGTTTAGATCATCAAGCTCTAAAAATGGCTTGAATTTACACTGGTTAGAGAGTGGTGGGAGAAAGAATAAGTGAATACCAAACACACTGGTTTGTTTGTTGGTTATTATAGTTGAGTCTTGCTCTGGCTTTGAACTTGGAATCCTCTTGCCTAAGTCTCTTGAGTAGCTGAGATCATAGGTGGGGGCAACAAGGCCAAAATAACTTATTTCCACAGGGAACAGTACTGTTTATCAAACTAGAGTTAAACAACCTCATATCATCTGAGAACCTGTTTTCTGTTCCTTTAGAATGAAGATATAAAAGAAGTTACTAAGAAAACTAGGTACCAAACTACTGGACCCTCAAAATGGCATTTCAAACTCTGCCTCCTTTTCCTTTTTGCTTTAATTAGGGATTGCACCAAATGCTTTACACACATTAGGCGGGCATGCAAATGATTAACACTGAGCTATATATCAGCTCTTGTTTTCCTTGATAATAAGAAAAAGATTTCAGTTTCCCAGCAATTTATAAAAGTGTGGATGAGTTTTTAGATGTGTCCCCCCCACTTCCCCGAGACAGGGGTTCTCTGTGTCCTGGACCCTGCTTCTTCTGGACTGGCTTTGCAGACCAGGCTGGATTCACAGAACTCACAGAGATCCCCCTGCCTCTGTCCTCTGAGTGCTGGGATTAAAGGCATGTGCCACCATGTCTGACTGGTGCTGAAATTTTAACCAATCTTTTCTTCATTTAAACTCTTGTTTGGGCCCTTATTTTGGTTGTTTTTTAGTTTGTTTGGGTGAGATATGATCTGTCTGTTTTGTAGCCCTGGCTGTCCTGGAACTTGACAGATTTCCACTTGCCTCTGTCTCCCTAGCGCTGGGATCAGAGCCACGCACCACCATGCCCAGCCCATTTAATCTTTAGTAATACATCTTAAAATAACTCTGATTAGAAATGCTCAGGTCTAAGCTGAGTGGTGGTGGCAGTGCACACCTTTAATACCAGCACTCAGGGAGGCAGAGGCAGGTGGATCTCTGAGTTTCAGGCCAGCCTGGTCTACAGAGTGAGTTCCAGGCTATCCAGGGCTAAAACAGAAACCCTGTCTCAAAAATCCAAAAAACAAACAAAAGAAATACTCAGGTCTACAAGTATTGAGAGTTTTTTTTGGCTCTGGGGAGTTTTTTAGAATTCTTTTTAGAACATTTTTCTTGTTTATTTTGTGTGTTTATGAGTGAGAGCTTACGTGTAAAGGTCAGAGGACAACCTAGGGAAGTCTGTTCTCTGCTTCTACCATGTGGATCCTGGGGTAGGCTTGGCAGCAAATGCTGTTGCCTGCTGAGCATTTCACAGACCTGGATTTGGGATCTTTGAATAGATTTTATTCTTGAACATTAACATAAGAGTCATAATGTATCGCAAACACCTGGGGGGAAAAAGATTTGTAGAAAGTCAAAGGTTAGAAACCGTAACTTTCTGGTTTCATGATACAGGTTTTGAAATGTTTTGGGGTGTCTTATTGGCTAGGAAATAAATGTGGGCAGGTTGGGAGCTTATACATATGTATTGGAAGGAATAGCCTACTCAACAAATCATAAGAATGTTGGGCAAAAGTTGATCTCACCTCAGGAAGGATATTGCACCATTTACCTGGGACCAGATATTTGTGACAATATACATTTTGCTTCTATTTAAAAGTACCTTACATTTTAAAGTATTAAAATGTCCTTCAGCTTCCTTAAATAATTAATATCCATCACACTTCTCTTTTTAAAGGCCATCAGTTAAATTTTGCCAACTTCTTTTCTATTTTTAATGTTACTGTTATCTTATCACATTTCTTAATGCTTTCTTATGTGTGCAGATGGTGAGTTACCTTAAATTAGATTGTGTTAGTCATTGTCCTGTTCTATAAAAAGAATAACTGAAAATTTTTATAGCATCGTAAAATAGTGTTATACTTTGTGTCTCTCTGTCTACATCATAGTTGTCATCCCTTGTTTTCTTCCCAGACCCATACACCTATGCATACTCCAGCCCCTTCCATGTAAAAACAGAATAGAAGTCTAGTTATCTAGAGGCTGACAGATGTAGCAAAGAAAAGCAAAGCCTTGAAAAATTCTGCTTCCCTCTGAAGCCAGTTTAAACTTCATGCCTTCTTTTTATAAACAGGACTGTAACTTTCACAATTTCTCGAGTCTGGTTGTGGGTTATAACCTGTGTGGGACGGGAGTCACATGCGTTGTCTTATAGAAGAAGGCTTTGTTATGTAGTAAGAGTGGTTGTGGTACAAAGCTCTCAGGCTTTGTCTTAGGATTTCCCACCTGCCCTGTCCCCTCTCTGACAGCTTTTGTCCTTTAGGAGCCAGTTTCTCTGGCTCAGGGATGGAGTTGTCCTTAGTTTAATCTCCATAGCCCAGTCATAGCTGTGGGCTTTGACCTCTGTGATATCAGTGAAATCCCCTTTCCCACTGTGATAGATTTCAAATGACAAGTGCGAGCCTTTGCCTCTGACTCTGGACTGTTAACCTTCAAGGCAGATTTCACCTTCTTTTACTAAATGCTTGCTGTCTCAACTGGATGAAGTTTGAATTTTGTTCTCACTTCCAGTATATTAACAGCATTCGAAAGCGTCCTCTTCCTTGTCTCCCTCTCCTTTCTCCAGCACTTTTGCTTTCCCTTTGTATCTTAGACCAGTTAAATGTAGCATGCACTGTGGTGACCTACCAAAGTTGAAGTACAACTTCTTTTCAAAACGCAGTTTCCACAAAATTGAGTTGGGTGAGAGATGACTGCATTTTAAAAAGTGGATCTTCTCCTTGTGTTTCTATTAGATTTGCTTTGTCTTATATATATACAGCTATCTTAGTTTATGTGTGAACTAAGTACGTAATGAAAGTTACAGTTTTTTTTTTTTTTAAATCAATAAGAAAACTGCTTCTTTGTCTCATTTTCATTTGGGATACAGAATCCTATAGAAGTCTATGTTTACAGTATTGCAGATGTGTGCTCATTAGTTGTAATAGAGTTTTGCTTAAGATTGTAGGTGTAGATTGGTTTGCTTGGTCTCAGCTGGTACCTTTTCAGTGGCTGTATCTCTCTAGCTGTGTGACTCCTGTAGCTGCTTACTAGTCTCAGGATCAAACCACATTATTTGGAACTTAAAGGCCAGTCTAGATAGGTATTAATTCATTTTGAACTTTTCTTTTTTTTTCATTATTTCTTAATTCTGTATTTAGCTGGAAAAACTCTTCAGATATTTAACATTGAAATGAAAAGTAAAATGAAGGCCCATACCATGACTGATGATGTCACCTTCTGGAAATGGATTTCTTTGAATACGGTTGCTCTTGTTACGGATAATGCAGTTTATCATTGGAGTATGGAAGGAGAGTCTCAGCCAGTGAAAATGTTTGATCGTCATTCTAGCCTCGCAGGATGCCAGATCATCAATTACCGCACAGATGCAAAGCAGAAGTGGTTGCTTCTGACTGGCATATCTGCACAGGTAACACTCTATAGTTTTTGAGAAAGAAACAGTCTACGGAGCTTTTCTGTTCAACTCACGCTTTAGTTAGGTCTTTAAACCCAATCTTGTTGAATTTGACTTACTTTGAAATACTTTTTCTTTCTAAAAAAAAAGTGATTACTGGCTTAAACCTTTAACCTGACATGAAATTTCAATACTTTTATCAGTTGTTTTTCATTCTTGCAGATTAAGGAAAGACTGAGTGATTAAGAACTTGTTATGTAGTCAGTGTGCTGCAAAGTGAATTTGAATTGTTGTATTAAGATGGTGTAAAGAGATGACAGGATGAGGCATGTTTTATACATTGACATTGCGCTTTAATGAGATAATGTTTGGAGTTAAACTTTGTAAGTTAAGATGTATCAAATCTACATTGAGAGACTAAATAACAATTAAGTCCTGCTGAAGATGGCAAAGTATTGTAACTATTTCACTAATTGTAGCTGACATCTACTGTGTCAATGGACCTCTAATTTTTTTTATTTTTTTTTTATTTTTTTGGTAGCAAAATCGTGTGGTTGGAGCTATGCAGCTATATTCTGTAGATAGGAAAGTGTCTCAACCTATTGAAGGACATGCAGCTAGCTTTGCACAATTTAAGATGGAAGGAAATGCAGAAGAATCAACGTTATTTTGTTTTGCTGTACGGGGTCAGGCAGGAGGGAAGGTAAGTTTTGTCTGTGATGATTTTAATTAGTCTGTTTTGCTCTTTGTTATTTAAGTTCAAAATAGTTATCTTCTCAATTTGGTAGTATTCAGATTTGTGGTAACTAGCAAAATGTTTAATAAATAATGCTTGTATAAAATGATAGTGTTCTTTTAATATTTTTATTTCCTATTCTGCCATCTGTGGATTTTACTTTTAACAGTGTCTTGTTATATTACTCAGGATGGCTTTAAGGTTGGTCCTCTAGATCAAGATTCTGAGTGCTGAGTGCTTTATACCATTGTCCCAGCTTTGAGCTCTTTGATTGTCTCTATTATTGAAGGCTTTTGTTAGTGTCTTGCACTTTACATAGGATCATAGGAATTATTAAAATACCCATTTGCGTGTAGTACATATCAAGCAACTGATTCATTAGGTATTGCCCAAGGTGATTTGTTAGGCACTGTCCTTTCTAAATTGCCTAGGTGACTTGATGTAGATGGAATGGACAGCAGCTCAAGTTAGTCTCATCCATAGCTGTATGTTGAAGTTACCTAGATAGATGGAGTCCTTCTTGTGTTTGAGTTCATAGTTGAGGACAACAGTATAAACAATTTATTGACAGGGTATTGGATACCCAGCAGTAGCAATGACAGCTGTTTAACTAAACTTGAAAATGAGAAATGAGCAAAAATGGGTGGTAGGCAGGATTCTAGCTAGAAATCATGCTGCTGATCTCTGAACTGTGCTTTTGTGACGCTTGCACTATGGGAGCCGGGTGACTCAGTTTGTGGCTATTTTCACTGCCAGAGCAGACTCTCCCTCAGGCTTAAAATAACCTGGTGTCCTGAGCTCCCTCTTTGAAGTCCAGTATAGGCAAAGTCACATGGCTTGCATCCTAGCTCTGAGAGACATGGAAAACATCTGTTTGCTGCCTCTAAAATAAATGGAAGACTGGCTCTACTTGCTATCAGAACTTGACTACCCTCCTCTCTGTCCCCAAGTCAGAAGAAGACTAACCTCATCTTTGTTTCACACCTCTGCACCCCAGTCACCCCAGTAAGCAGTTTTCAAGAATGGAAAAAGAGATTGTAGTGATCTGAACTGTAGCAGTTAGGAGGCTCAAGTGATTCTCCTTTATCTATCTACCTTTAATTTAGTTCTAGAAGTGCTGGGATTACAGATGTGTCTGGCTTTTTACGTGGTTTCCAGTGGTTATATTTAGGTGGCCAGGCCTATCCCGTTAGTGCTTCTACTGGCTGAGCCATCTTGCCAGCTTCATCATGACTTTATAGTCAAACCTATTTCCTACCTCTTTAATTTTGCCACTTTAAGAATGACACGTAGCTGGGAATGGTGGTGCATACCTTTAATACTAGCACTCAAGAGGCAACCAGATCTCTGTGAACTCGAGGCAAGCCCGGGCTCAATACTGATTTCTAGGCCATCCAGGACTATATTGTGAAGATGTTGTTTCAAAAACAAGTAATTGTACAGTAAATGTGTGACTTTGAGATCATCTTCTCCCATTCAGTTTTAATTTATGGAGGATCATCGCACAGTATAGATGGATCAAATACAGTTCACTGATTATAGAATGTTTTGGTTATTTCTCTTAGGGAGCTTTAAAAACACTTGCAATGATCAACTGGTACATGATTTAGGTTGATAATAAATTTTATTTTATTTTTAACAGTTACATATCATTGAAGTTGGTACACCACCCACAGGGAACCAACCTTTTCCAAAGAAGGCAGTGGATGTTTTCTTTCCTCCAGAAGCACAAAATGACTTTCCTGTCGCAATGCAGGTATTTCATTAAAATAAATGGATTTTTAAGAATCTCACCTTAAATGAACTCAAATCTTATTCTCAGTTGAAATGAATGGTGCTTAAAAGGATTACTAATAAAGCTTGGTAAAATAATGCTCTTACTTTTATGTAATAATTGGGTTATCTGAAGTTGTGAGAATTATGTTCGCTGTCTTACAGATTTCATCCATACTCTTGTGTTTTATGTTTGAGCTTGGGCTGTCCCACATTTAAACAAGCTATAATGAAGGAAAACCTCAGTATTACTTTAGCATTTTCTTACAAGCGTCGTGTCAAAGTTTCTTACAGAAAGTGTTCATTTCCTCTGTTCAGATCAGTGAAAAGCATGATGTGGTGTTCTTGATCACCAAGTATGGCTACATCCACCTGTATGACCTTGAGACCGGCACGTGCATCTACATGAACAGAATCAGCGGAGAAACCATCTTCGTTACTGCGCCTCACGAGGCCACAGCTGGAATCATAGGAGTCAACAGAAAGGGACAAGTAAGAAAATCTAACACATAATTAGCGCTCTTATTTTTCTTTCAAAAAGTCATTTTGTAAATTAGAAAAGAGTTCATATTTTGGGGAAGGCAAAGAGAAAAAAATGAGGTGAAGGTCAAAGGACATAAAATAGCATATGTAAAATTAACAGGTTTTATTCAATATGAAGATGAAATTGTATTAGGATTTTTGTGTGTGTGGTGTGTGCATGTCAGAGGTTGGTAGCAGCTGTCTCTGTTATTTTTCTCCCTTATAAAAGAAAGTAAGATTTATTTTATGTGTTTTGAGTGTTTTTCCTGCACATATGTGCACTATGCAATATGCAGTAGCTATGGAGGTCACAAGAGGCATCCGGTCCCCTGAGTTACAGGGGGCTGGGAGCCACCATGTGGGTACTGGGAACCAAACCCAGGTCCTCTGCAAGAGCAACATGTTCTCTTACTGCTGAGCTGCCTCTCCAGCCCCTACTCCACTTTAGTTTTCTGAGAAAAGTTTTTTGTTTTTTTTTTTTTTAAGATTTATTTATGTATACAATGTTGTGTTTGCATGTACACCTGCACACCAGAAGAGGACACCAGATTTCATTTTAGATGGTTGTGAACTACCATGTGGTTGTTGGGAATTGAACTCAGGACTTCTGGAAGAGTAGTCAGTGCTCTTAACTTCTGAGCCATCTCTCCAGCCCCGAGAAAAGGTTGTTTTTTGTTTGTTTGTTTGTTTTTTTTTTGATTTGTTTTTCTGTGAATTGAGCCATTTTCTCAGCCTCCAGTATTTAAAAATAAAAGAAATAAAATTTAACTGTTCTTTAATAAACTAAACAAAACTTCATGTGAGGGTCAGCAGGGTGGCTCAGCTGGTAAAGATGCTTGTCACTAAACCTCATGAGCCTGATTTCAAGCCCCAGAACTTGAATGTTAGAAGGAAAGAGACTCTTGCATGTTTTCCTCTGACCTCCATATTTGCACTGTAACAGGGGCATACACATACATGCATACTTTCAAAACAAATGTGTATACACATTGTAATACAAATAAATGTAGTTTTAAAAGATAAAATGTGATTTTAGTTTTCTTTACTATGACCATTTCGCTGTTTATTATGTGACATCATTTCATAAATCTCAAATACACATAATAAAATTTATTTAGAAAGATTATTGGGGCCCAACAGGATAGCTCAGATGGTAGACATGCTTGTCACCAGACCTGGTGACCTGAATTTGTGTGTATGTGTGCACACATACACACATGCTAAATAAATATCATTTAAACAAAAAAAGATTATTATATAGAATCCAGCATGGTTCACGCCTTTATCCCCTTTAATTTCTGTGAGTTGGAGGCCAGCCAAGGTTATACGGTGAAAACCTGTCTCAAAAATATAAAGCAAACAAAATACTAATTAAATAAGATAAAAAGGCTGTTGTTTAATTTGTGTGTGCATTGACTTAGTTAATATTTACCTTGATCATCATTTTTAGAGCTAATAAATGACATGAATCAGTATTTAGTTTTTTTGTTATTTTATTTGGGTATCTTGCCTTCCTGTGTGTCTGTGTATTGTATGGGTGCCTGGTGCCTGATGCCTGTGGGGTTAAGAGGAGGTCATGAGGGCCCTGGAACTTGAGTAACAGATGGTTGGGAGCCACCATGTAGATGCTGGGAGTCAAACCATGGTGTTCTGGAAAAGCAACTATCGCTCTTAGCCTATGGGCCAACTCTCCAGCACTTATTTTTAGTTTTTATATGAAATGTCATCTTTAAAACAAAAGTTTTATCACCAAAAAAGTATATGCATTACAGTATATATTGTAAAAATCTTCTTAGTAACTGTCTTATAATAACTGTTTGGTGTAGAGCCAGTTAGGTGCATAAATTTTTATTATCAAAAGAAGTAAATCGCTGGGAAAGAAAAACTGTTTTCAGTTACAAATTTGACAAAGTCCTTTTTCTAGGGGTTGCTTTTCTGTTGTCTCTAAGACAGGATCCATCAGCTGTAGAGATAAGAATTTTACCTACATCCCCACTTCTTAACTTTTTAGGTAGTACTGAATACTTAGTGTCAGAGGCCGCAAGCTAAAGTTCCTCTTGCGATGTCTGGAAAGTTACCCATTTGGATAATACCATTCAATTGATATTAGCTGTTCTGAATTTGAGAAATTTGATAACTCTTCAGTGAGTTGTTCTCATTCTGCGAGAGTCTAGTACTAAAATTAAGAAAAAAATTCTACCACGAAGAATTTTATTTTCTCTGAAGTTTAAAATTTTAATAGTTAGTATCTTATTGGTTTTGTCATTTCTGGTTTTCCTCCAGATTAGTATTCTTCCCAGAAGTAAATGTTTCTCATTTCTTTGAAAAGTGATGTTTATGATAATTGTGTCTCATACCTCAGCTCCAGGTCACTGGTCTTCTTTAAGAAAGGGGCTTATCTTTGATCATATCTTTAGCACCACCCAAAGGTGATTTTGAAATTAAGTGGCTCTCATCCCTATTCAGTTCTATGTGACTCTCATGGGGAAAAAAAAAAAAACAACAAACCAAGAATAAATTAGGGATGATTTGATAAGCAGGAGTTATGGAGCCTTGAGGGCTTCCTTCTCTTGGCTACTGTGTTGATGGTAAAGGTAATGCTTAACTTAGAGCTCCTTCTGTATTTTTAGGTTCTGCAAGATATCATGGTAGCAAAACAAGCGTCAGAATAAGCAGTTACCTTCTAACTTAGGCTAAGAAAATTTAACACAGTGCAACTATTCTCTAATCATTAAATTTCAGGTTCTGTCAGTTTGTGTGGAAGAAGAAAACATAATTCCTTACATCACCAATGTTTTACAAAATCCTGATTTGGCTCTGAGAATGGCTGTGCGGAACAACTTAGCTGGTGCTGAAGAACTCTTTGCCCGGAAATTTAATGCTCTTTTTGCCCAGGGAAACTACTCAGAAGCTGCAAAGGTGGCTGCTAATGCACCGAAGGTAACTAGTTAGGAAACTGAGGTTGCATGGTTATAGTATCTTCAGTAGTCTCTGTTTCTGATACTGCTGGAAGAGGAACCAACTCTGTAAGAGGAACTGACTGCTTTTCAGTTACATTTTTCCTTTAATAGAATATGCCAATTCTCATTGTGTCTAGTTCGTGTTTAAAAACCCAGAATCTTAGAAGGAATATAGATCTATAGACCTGAGGTTGATGTAGGTCCATCTATGTCCAGTCACTAAAGTACAACACTGTCTGTAAGTTGATGGTTGTCTATTTTAAATTGAAAAGTTAATTACTAAATCAGTGCTCGTGAATTAATAGTCTATAGAGTTGTCAGAAAATTAGCCAAATTTATTACCTTTACATTGGTTTATGTTGAACTGAATTGATACCTTGCATTCCTAACCAGTGTTAATTATGAAATTTATACTTAATTGAACTTGATTTAATGACTAGTGGTTACTATTTCATGATTGTGTTTATCCTTTTTTCACTTAAATTTTTTTTATTTTTCACATTATAATATAATGACATCATTTTCCTCTTACTGTTTTTTCTTACAAACTTTATCATGTACCCCTCCTTGCTCTCTTTGAAATTCATGATCTTTTCAGTACTTGCTTATACCATATTATGTATATAAATATATTCCTAAATGCATAAGTATAACCTGACCAGTCTGTGGTCCTGCTTACATGTATATCTTTTCTTGGCTGACCGTTAGATAACCAGTTGGTGTGCTCTTCCCTGGGGAAGACTTTGTGCTTATTATTTCATGCATTGACATAATTAATTACCTTGGCAAGTTTCTGATTTTGAGTAATTTTGTGTCATTGAACCAGAGATGTGACAGACGTTTATTGGTAAATATTTGAAATGTGGAATTAATAGGTCAATCTGTGCAGTTCAGATCGACCTAAGGGGCATGAAGTGTTCGTAGTGTGATTGGGTCACTGAGGAGTCTAACGTTTCTTTTCTTAAAGGGAATTCTTCGTACTCCAGATACTATCCGTCGATTCCAGAGTGTCCCAGCTCAGCCAGGTCAAACTTCACCTCTACTTCAGTACTTTGGAATCCTTTTGGACCAGGGTCAGCTGAACAAATACGAGTCCTTAGAGTTGTGTAGACCTGTCCTTCAGCAAGGGCGGAAGCAACTTTTGGAGAAATGGCTGAAAGAAGATAAGGTACTTTTAATTTATATTATCATAATTTTCTTTTGATTAAGTATCATGTTAGCAAGCCAAAATTGTTGGTTTCCACGAAAGTATCCCCATCTGTTATTTGTTGTTGTGGAAAATAAAACAAGAACAGACCTTGGCGTTTTAAAACATGATCCAGGATTTTTGCTTAGTAGTTAAAACTACTAGGCTAGAACTGAGTTACTACTCTTTCGGCCTTGGAAAAATTTCACCTGAGAAACTTACCTCGTTGTATAGGCATATTTGTCGGTGTGTTTGACGTTTGTCACTTGGTGTGAGTGCCCAGGAGTTCCCGCTACTTCTCCTTTTTCTTTGTAAGAATTTCTAAACTGTCACCAACATCATAGCTTTATGCTGGTAAACATACTTGGGTATGCAAGAACATGTTATATAAGATGTTAGATCACACAGATGCTTACAGGCAGCCACACTGGCTGTCTTTGATGTTGTGAGGTTTTGTTTGACAGTGATTTTCACTGAATGTTAAGTGGTGTCACATGAAAAAGTATTTAAAAGGTTCCAAATAGGAGCCTTTTGTGAAAAATATTTACTACCTTACTGTGCTGTAGAATTTCTTTGTGTTTTATATTCAGTACTTTTTCTTGATACTGTTTTGCAGAGCACATTTTTATATAGAAGAATGAAAAACAAACCATAAATATTATTTGTAGGTCAAACAACTTTTAAGCAATTTATAATTATTCTTTTTATACAATTACACAAAAAAGCCTTCCTGCCTAAAGTAACAGTATTGAGTTGCCACGTTTTATGCTTTGTGAAGATCTGAGATAGCACCCTTGTAAACTACTCAAAAAAGATACTTAACCTTTCAACAGCAGCTTGTATTGGTAGTGTTGGTACATTCCAGAGTCTAAGTTCCTGTTTCTTAACCTATCTTCTGCTAGTCTTGTCTTACAGGGTACTAGAGGATAGTACTTCAGACTTGAGAGGCTTGGCACATACCAAAGAAAAGCCAAGCTAACACACTTGACAGCTGTTCCAATTGGATAAGATAACAGGATGGGAACAGCCAGGATAACTGAGTTGACCTATGTAATAGGGTTTTAACTTTTTGAATATCATTACCTTTTGTTGGAAGTCATATGGGGCTCATTTGTAGTAAGATTGGTTCATTGTCCATTAGTTAGCATGTTCAGTTAAAATGTATAAATTGATAGAACCTCTTTGAACAGTGAGCCCTAACAGCTCTTGTTTTTACAAAGTTACCACTGGGCCTCAAGAGATGGCTCACTTCTTGGAGAGAATCCAAGTTAAATTCCCAGCACAAATGTCAGGCATCTCATAACTACCTATAACTTCCAGGGGAACCTGACAGCCAGACCTCTGTAGTTTCTGGCATTCATGTGTGTGTGTATATACGTAAACCTACACAGTATATACATAATTAGTACCCTAAAGGCAGAAGCGGGCAGAATGAGTTTGAGGCCAACTTGATCTTCATAATGAGACTTTGTGCACCACTGTCCCCCGCAAAAAAGGAAAAAAAAAAGCAGAAAAATAGAAATTTGGATTGGGGATATGGTTAGAGGTAGAGCACTAACTTCTTTAGGAAATATAAGGCTGTAAGTTCAATTATCAAAACTGCAAAAAAGAAAAAGAAAAAAAAGTAGAAAAGCATGCATGCAAAGCAGAACTTATAGGAAGCTAATTTGAAGAGATGTCTGCTGTATACTACCTGGAAATTGTAAAATTTCTATCTGTTTGACTTTGTAAATTTATCGTCCTGCCTTACCATTTCAAATCCTAAAATTAAAAAAGAAATACAATTTACGAATCTTAGGCTCTTGAAATGTAAAGGTTATATCCTAGTTTAAAATTTATCTTTATAGTTGTGCAATAATCCCTAAGTAAAGAAGAGTCATTGGCTCACTTTCTACAATTAGTTGATTTACTTATGTAGAGACAATATCTTCATTTGTGGCTCAGGCAGGTCTTGAACTCCCAAATGTTAACATTACAGGCCAATTGTTGATTTTCATTGACAATACTGCATCACAAGTTGCATTATTTGGGGCTAAAGACAAAGCTTAGAAGTTCATTCAGAGCCTGTATTATTCTTCCAGAGGACCCGAGTTTGGTTTTTAGTACCCATGTCATAGAGCTCACAACCACCTCTCATTCCTGTTCCAGGGCATCTGATGCCAGATCTTAGTCTTCTGGTCTCTGTGGGCACACAGACAAATAGAAGAAGCAATCACATTGTTTTTCAAAACTTGGCTGTAACATTTGAATGTCTTAGTTAGATGCGTAAGATTCTACTATTAAAAAAGATACATGCTTAACAAAGTGGTAGAAAATACCTAAAAGCAAAAGCTCAGTGGGCTAAAAGCAAAATCCTAGTTTAAGGAGGAATTCTGGAGAATTATACACAGCCATTACTGTGAATATAGGATCAAGAGTTAAGCAGTCATAAACCCTGCATGTTTATATTTTAGAAAATGAGTATCTTCTATGTGAGTTACATTTATAAGAATGTTATCAACTGCTCATTTATAAAGCAGCTGTTGGGTCACTAACCAAATTCTTTTCTTTCGGGCAGCTGGAATGTTCTGAAGAACTGGGTGACCTCGTAAAATCTGTGGATCCAACATTGGCGCTCAGTGTGTACCTCAGGGCCAACGTCCCAAATAAAGTCATACAGTGCTTTGCAGAGACAGGTCAAGTCCAGAAGATTGTTTTGTATGCTAAAAAAGTGAGTTCAGTCTAACAATAATCAACACAAATGCATTAAAAAAGACTTGAGAGAAATTTGCCTCAATTTGCCTCATTTTTATTGGTGAATTGTGAACTACTTAGAAAAGCACAAAATTTTTTTCTTAACTGTTATTTTGTAGAGTCCATACCCAGTGTTATACATGAAAGCAAAGACCCATCTAAGATAGCAGAGGCATTTTACACATTTGTTAGCACAGCTTTTGAAATTGTCATTCATTGACAATATAATTATATCATGTAGGCCATCATGTCATCACAAAGGTCTTATTGAATGTCTTCAGTTATAAAGTTTTATACTCACTGGTAGTGCTCTGTTATTATTTTATTATAGGAAACGCTTTAAATGCTTTGCAAATGAAACTTTAGGGAGTGATTGAAGTCTGTCTATTTGTAGGTTGGATATACTCCAGACTGGATCTTTCTCCTGAGAAATGTGATGCGTATCAGTCCAGATCAAGGACAGCAGTTTGCGCAAATGTTAGTTCAGGACGAAGAGCCTCTTGCTGATATCACACAGGTAATGGCATTTTAAAACTCTGGTTCATAGAGTTGAAGCTTATGGAAGTCTGACTTGTACACACTTTCAGAAGAATAAATTAAACTTTCAGCTGACAGAAATGGCACTTACATATGCCTGAATAGATAAACCTGAGTGTCTTACCAAAACATATTGTGGAAGAATAAGCAGTAAGATGCCATCTATAAACAGTTTAAAGAAGTCTAAATGTTTACTATTTTATGTCTGTTAATGCAGCACAGGTGTGCCGTGGCATGTGCGAGGAGATAGAGAACAGCCTGTGATAGTTGTTCTTTTTGCAGCCTGGTTGCATTCAGGTAATCAGGCCTGCGTATTAGCACTGAGCTGTTTCACTTTATACTTTTCATAAATTAAAAAAAAAAAAAAGTTTTATTTTAAAGCAGTAAATAATTTTAAAATAAAATACATACCATTTTGATTAGGAAGGATATGTGAAAATGGACTACTTGATCTTGGCCAAAGCTCAAAGGCCAAAAATGATACATACGAATGATAGAACACAAATAGCGCTGGCTGCCAGTGGTAGGGGAAGAGGGGCGGATAGGATGTGTAAGCCAATTTTTCATGTTGTGTAGCCTTTGATTTTTTTTTTTTTTTAACCATAACTCAAAGTAATTGCACTTTCAATGACTTTTTAGTTTGAGTTTGTTGTGAGACAGAATCTTCTTATGTAGCTCTCTAAACGGGGAATTTGTGTGTAGAGAGGCTTGCCTGGAACTTCCTACAGCAGTCTCCTAAGTATTGGCATTTATAGGTGTGAGCTGGCATACCCATCACCTGGTTTATGAATTTAAGTTTTTAAAATGATATTCTTTAAATGTGGTGTTTGGGGGTCTGAAGAGATGGCTCAGCAATGTGGAGCCCTTGTTGCTGTTGCAGGGGACTCAAGTTTGATTCCCAGCACCCATATGGTGGCTTACAGATGTCCTCATTCTAGTTCCAGGGGAATGTGGTCTTCTGGACTCTTAGCACCAGCCATACATGTGATATACATGCATTCATGCATGTAAAAACTCTTGTGGTATACTCACACATAGGTGATATACTCATACCTATAAAGTAAATAAACATTAAAAAACTTAAAAATAAGTAAATGTCATATATGTTCTTTGCATTTTTATACATAAAAGATCATGATGATTTCATGTATGTGTTGTCAATAATGTTTTGGAAATTTTTAAATGAATTTTTATTAGTATAAAAAATAGAGCTTGCATACACATTGTTTGTTCATATTTTCCCCAACACTGATCATTTTTTGGTCCTACTGCTCCTCCCCTTCAGTAATATCTTAAGATAATTTCTGATTTTTCTCTTTTAATAGATTGTGGATGTCTTTATGGAATACAATCTAATCCAACAATGTACTGCCTTCTTACTTGACGCTTTGAAGAATAATCGCCCCTCTGAAGGTCCCTTACAGACGCGGTTGCTTGAGATGAACCTTATGCATGCGCCTCAAGTATGTGTTGTTGTCTTAGTTAGGGGATCTATTTCTGTGATAAACACCGTGACCAAAAAGTCACTTGGGGAGGAAAGGGCCGATTTTAATTTAAAACTCTTCACTGCATTGCTTAGGGAAGTCAGGAATCTGGAGGCAGAAACTGAAGCAGAGGCTGTGGAGGAACACTGCTTATTTTGTAACCTCAGCCTGCTTTCTTCAGTAACCCAGGACTACCTGTCCAAAGATGGCCCCATCATTGGTCAAGAAACACCCTACAGACTTGCCTATAAGCAGTCTGTTAGATCCAGTTTCAAAACTGAGGTTCCCGCTTTCCAAATGACCCAAGCCTGTGTCAAGTAGACATAAAATCTAGCCGGCTGCTTTTTAGTGTGCTTCCAATGCTGTTCTTGTGATTGATTGTACAGGAGTTCACAGATTGTTACTCAAGAGTTTTGAGTTGTTTATTTTCTTTCTTTCTTTGTTTCTTTCTCTCTCTTTCTCTCTCTCTCTCTCTCTCTCTCTCTCTCTCTCCCTCCCTCCCGCTCCCTCCCTCTCTCCCTCTCTTTCCTCCCTCCCTCCCTCCCTCCCTTCCTTTTTCTTTTTTTTGGTTTTTCGAGGTGGGGTTTCTCTGTGTAGCCTTGGCTGTCCTAGACTAGGCTGGCCTCACATGGATCCACCTGCCTCTGCCTCCTGAGTGCTGGGAGTAAAGGCGTGCACCACCACACCCAGCTTGAGATGTTTATTTCTTTTGGTTAGTGTTCACTGATGCTTTCTTTTATCTATTCAGTATTGAATCTCAATGTATTCTCTGGGTTTTAATGTATGCTGATGTAAAGGAGAAGGAAAAACAAGCTCATCCTGTCTGTGGTTTTCTAGGTTGCAGATGCCATTCTAGGGAATCAGATGTTCACCCACTATGACCGGGCTCATATTGCCCAGCTGTGTGAAAAGGCGGGCCTATTGCAGCGTGCATTAGAACACTTCACTGATTTGTATGATATAAAACGTGCGGTTGTTCATACCCATCTTCTTAACCCTGAGGTATTTTTTTCTTGTCTGTTGTGATTAATTAGTGTGTTGGCACTAGTTGATAGTAAATTATTAATTAATTAATTTTTTTTTCCTCTAGTGGCTAGTGAATTACTTTGGGTCGTTATCAGTTGAAGATTCCTTAGAATGTCTCAGAGCCATGCTGTCTGCTAATATTCGTCAAAATCTACAGATCTGTGTTCAAGTGGCTTCTAAATACCATGAACAGCTGTCAACTCAGTCTCTGATTGAACTCTTTGAATCATTCAAGAGTTTTGAAGGTAATTAGGAACGTCAGAGTTCTTGGTAATCAAGAGAGTTACTTGTAATCAGGGTGCTGGATATTGTCTTTCTTGAAAACATTTCAGTGGGACGTGGCCTCACCTGCTTGGATATTTTTATAAATGAATTGAAGGCAGGATTTGGAGATGAAGTGTGTATTGTCTTTTGTGTTAGTTGTATAAAATGAACATACTGATGACTAATTACAGTAGTACTGGAAGCAGAGATCTGGCTCTTACAATAGCAAATGATTCTCATAAGGGCATTTTGTGCCTCATTAACCCAGCAGTGCTTCTCTGCCTTGGTCCTGTGGTGCTTCTACTGTGATTGCTCACTGTGTGGCAGCTGCAGAAGTAGCAGGGCCTTCAGCTTCTGCCACTAAGTCACAGCAGGAACATCAGTTCTACAGATGGTGCTTACTTAACTACTTGTTAGGTGGCTCTCAGGATCGCTAGCGAAATCCTGGTGCCTCCTTGACATTTTTCTCTTTGTAGTGCTGTAGATAAGGGCTAGGGTATGAGAATCTGTAAGTTGTGTTGGGTTTTGTGTGCTAACAAAATGTTAAACTTACCGTTTAGCACAGTAGTTGCTGGCCACAAATAGCTATTTACATTTTAATTAAAGAATTAAAATATAACTTAACATTTCTATAGACAGTTTAGCTGCACTTGAGGTGAGGTTTGTGGCTGAAGTAGATAGTAGAGGTGTAAGAAACTATCACCACTGTGGACAGCACTGCACTAAATTCTGTTGAACCTGCTTTTACATGTCTTTTCTTATTTGCATGTGGAAAAACATTGCTGTTTAAAGTCTCTCATGGAATGTGATGTAATAATTTCCTTTGCTATTGAGTAGGTGCTCCTTACTATTTGAAAACTTATGAGCCAGGTGTAGTAGCCACTTTGCTGTATTTCAGAAGAATGAAGCAGAAGGGTCACCAGTTGAAGGACAACCTGAAGTATATAGTCAAATTCTCTCAGAAAACATGGAAAGATGCTTTTAAACAGAATTTTCAGTTCTGAAGGGATTGAAGGGTCTGTTCTATTGAACTGGTTTCTAGATTAATTTTTATTCTTACTGAACTTTTTAAGCAGCCAACTTATATTAGGAATATTTATTATAACAATGAATTCTAATTGCTTAATTTTTAGTTCTGTTATTCTCGAAAGTGTTCATATACCCAGGCTTTGATGGCACATGCTTTTAATCTCAGCACTTTGGAGTCAGAGGCAGGAGGATCTCTGTGAGTTTGAGGCCAGTCTGGCTTATACAGCAAAATTCAGGACAGCCAGGGCTACATAGAGACACCCTGTCTCAAAAATAAAATAGGCTAGCCAGGGCTACATAGTGAGACCTTGTCTCAAAACAAACAAGAGAGTGTGCCTATGTTGTTTAATTTCAGTTCTTGTTTTTGTTTGTTTCCTTAAGGTCTCTTTTATTTTCTGGGGTCCATTGTTAACTTTAGTCAGGACCCAGATGTGCACTTTAAATATATTCAGGCTGCTTGCAAGACTGGACAGATCAAAGAAGTGGAAAGAATCTGCAGAGAAAGCAACTGTTATGATCCCGAACGCGTCAAGAATTTCCTTAAGGTAAGTGGCTTTGAGCTCCAAGCTCTGGAGGACTCATGGTCAGAAGGTCTACACGGGTTAAGTTATACTTGAAAATACTTTCCTTACTTCTGAAAATCTTAGCAATCACAAATTCTGTGCTGGGGTGTGGTTTGGTTTTTCTTTTTTTTTTTTTTTTCCCCTTTTCTAAACTTAATACTCTGTGGTTTTTTTAAGAAATAAGGAAGGAAATCAGTAAGTAGTACTTAAAAACAACCATTTGTTTAAAAAGAAGAAAAGTTTCATTTTCAAAGAACTTTCTTTCTCTCTTTTCTTTCTCTCTCTCTCTCTCTCTTTTTCTCTATCTTTTTAATTTTCAAAAGACAAACTTTGTGGGGGGGGGGAGACAGGGTCTCACAGTATATAGCCCTGGCTGTCCTGGACTTCACTATGTCAACCAGTTTGTACTTAGACTCAAAGAGATCTGTTTGCTTTCTGAGTGCAGGGATTAAAGTTGTGTGCCACTATGACTGGTTTAAAAGAAAAAAACACTTTTTTAAAGTTGTTCTTGATAGCATTTCAGAATACTTAGCTCTTTCCCTGTAATCCTTGTATTTGGGAGGCAGAGGCAGACAGATCTCTGAGTTCAAGGCCAGCCTAGTCTACATAGTAAGTTCCAGAAGAGTCAAGGCTACATAGTGAGATCCTTTCTCAAAAGGGAGTAGAGGGAGGAGGTGATCATACTGACCTTTTGTTCTTAGAATGCTTTGATTCTTCTTCTTCTTTTTTTCTTCTTCTTTTTCTTCTTCTTCTTCTTCTTCTTCTTCTTCTTCTTCTTCTTCTTCTTCTTCTTCTTCTTCTTCTTCTTCTTCTTCTT